>NW_006786802.1:3723929-3746052 GCF_000442215.2 Lipotes vexillifer | reverse complement strand
AAAACTACAATGAGGTATCATCTCACACCGGTCAGAATGGCCATCATCAAAAAATCTACAAACAATAAATGCTCGAGAGGGTGTGGAGAAAAGGGAACCCTCTTGCACTGTTGGTAGGAATGTAAATTGATACAGCCACTATGGAGAACAGTATGGAGGTTCCTTAAATAACTAAAAATAGAATTACCATATGACCCAGCAGTCCCACTACTGGGCATATACCCTGAGAAAACCAGAATTCAAAAAGAGTCATGTACCAAAATGTTCATTGCAGCTCTGTTTACAACAGGCAGGACATGGAAGCAACCCAAGTGTCCATCAACAGATGAATGGATAAAAGAAGATGTGGAACAAATATACAATGGAATATTACTCAACCATAAAAGGAAATGAAATTGAGTTATTTGCACTGAGGTGGATGGACCTAGAGTCTGTCATACAGGGTGAAGTAAGTCAGAAAGAGAAAAACAAATCCTGTATGCTAACATATATATATATGGAATCTAAAAATATATATATATTGTCATGAAGAACATAGGGGCAAGATGGGAATAAAGACACAGACCTACTAGAGAACGGACTTGAGGATATGGGGAGGGGGAAGGGTAAGCTGGGACAAAGTGAGAGAGTGGCATGGACATATATGCACTACCAAACGTCAAATAGATAGCTAGTGGGAAGCAGCCGCGTAGCACAGGGAGATCAGCTCGGTCCTTTGTGACCACCTAGAGGGGTGGGATAGGGAGGGAGATGCAAGAGGGAAGAGATATGGGGACATATGTATATGTATAACTGAATCACTTTGTTATAAAGCAGAAACTAACACACCATTGTAAAGCAATTATACTCCAATAAAGATGTTTTTAAAAAATAAAATAAAATAGAATTCAGAAACGTGGAAATCCAAAAAAGAAAAAAGGAGAAAAAAGTTAATTTATACATGCAACATGTATACACACAGAAGTGCTCAGGGATGAATAACTCAAAGAGGTGGTTAACATTTGGAGATTTATACCTAACTCAGTAGGGGACAGGAAGCAGAAAGAAAAGGCTCCTATGGGAAGAACAGACAGGTTTCTTTAGGAAAGAAATGGGTTTTTAGGAAAACAAACAAGATATAAGAACGTTTGTATGGGCTTAAAAATAGTACTACCATATGATCCAGGAATTCCATTTCTGGGTATTTATCCAAAGAAAACAAAAACACTAACCCGTAAAGATATATGCACCCCCATGTTTACTGCAGCATTACTTACAATAGCTAAGGTATGGAAGCAACCTAAGTGTTCATCAATGGATGAATGGATAAAGAAAATGTGATATATATACATATACACCACACATGATACATACAATGAAATATTATTCAGCCATAACTTTTTGCCGTTTGTGACAATATGGCTGGACCCAGAGGGCATTATGCTAAGTAAAATACGTCAGACAGAGAAAGACAAATATTGTATGATCTCATTTACATATGGAATCTAAAATCAAAACAAAACACAAAAACCAAACAAACAAAAACGAGCTCATTCATACAGAGAACAGATTGGTGGTTGTCAGAGGCGGGGGCAGGGGGGTGGAGGTGAGGGTGGTGAACATGGGGGAAGAGGATTAAAGAGTACAAACTTCCAGCTATAAAATAAATGTCATGGGGATGTGATGTACAGCATGGGGACTACAGTTAACAACACTGTATTGTATATTTTAAAGCTGCTAAGAGAGTAGGTATTGAAAATTCTCATCACAAGAAAAAAATTTGTTAACTACATATGGTGATGGATGTTAACTAGACTTATTGTGGAAATCATCTTGCAATATATGTATGTGTATACATATATATACACATACATACATATAATCATTATGTTATACACTTGAAAGCAATATAACGTTAAGCACCGTTATATCTCAGCAAAAAGGAAGAAAGTTTGGGACAATGTTTGTCTTTATAGGTATGAGCGGTCTGTCTCCTTTAGGGCCATAAAACTCGCGCAGAGAATAGATTTGGGGTAGGTTTTATTTGTATTCTCCGTTTTGGGAGTAGATCTATCCCAAAGATGGTTTTTATGGCAGATTTATGTCCCAGAAGTTGCTGTTTTCAGTCAGATAAGGGAAGCTCCAAGAAGGCTTCTTTCTGCATCTATTGAATCTCAAATGTCATCACTTTAAAATAATCTTCATATTAACTCTGGGGTTTCTAGTGGGTACCCAAAACAACATCAAGAGATAAAGAAAAAGATTTGTCAACTTATCCATTTTAAAAGAAGTGTTAAGTAAATTATAGGACAAGGTTACAGGGATGCCAAAATCATGGTACTGGTTCATAAGTTACCAAGTGAGGGATGTCATTCCCAGCCTGTGACAATCTGAATTAAAGTCTTGATTCACAGCTAGGGCTGCACCTGAGAGAGAAAGAGAGCGAGATCTGAGCTGTCCCTCCCTTGCTTTAAGAGGGGGGAAATGCAAGCACGTGGCTTCTCCCTGGCCAAGAGACTACCTAGAGCTCCTCTTTTTAGATCCTACCCATCTTGCAAGCCTTCTGTGCCCCCCACTCCCCGAACTACTATAGCACTTATTTGCTTGTACAGATTATCTGGCACTTAAACCTCAGATTATTTGATTTCCCACAGGTACAGATCTATTTTCCACTTAGATAGCAAGCTCCTGGGACAATATCCAGGCTATATTTTTTGTGCCGTCTCCCACTGCACCTAATCTAATACACATTCTCCATACAAATTTATCAACAGAATAGTTTTAGAAGGCCTGTCAAACAGAAGCGGGGCTGGATGTTTTGGGGATAGAATCTGCTATGTCTAAGCCAATCACAACTGGGTGATTATAAGTGGAAAAGCCATAATTCACCACAAGATTCTTTGGCGAGATCTCAGGGGTAATGGAACTGAAAACATCTTCTTTTTCTTTCCAGGTAATTACTGAAGTGTTATCTCCTCTTTGATAAAATACAGATAGTGATCTTGGCTGTGGGCTTAGTTAGGAAGCTCTCCAAATATTTCATGTTATCCAAGGCTGCCATGTTATGCTTCTACACTGTGTCACCACTGCTGGGTGTAAGAGACAATGCTGTGGGCTTCAACCTCCCTCTTGATGGTAACATCTTGGTTTTATCATCAAAAGAATATAGAGATTGTTCATTCATTAATTCTTAAGATCACAACTTCCTTTTAAATATAACTATGATGTCACTGCCCAAGATTTCTAAGTTTCTTCTTTTCTTTTTTCTTTCACCACTTCTGTAGATTTTGCTGACAAGTTCACAATTTCTTAAACACAAAGGCCATAGCAATAGGACTTCAAAGTCATCATAAAACAAATTGAAAAACCACAGATACTGAAAGTTTTTATCTTACTCTGGTTTACCTGGAAAACTGATTGTTTTCCAGGCAACAGGAAAAATCTTCATCTTTGACTGAAGACATTGTCTTTATTTACCCTGTACATTTTTGGAAAAAGTGGCCAGCCTTTATAATTGACCTAATTCTTCATAAATACCTGTCAGGCAAAACTCAGGAGTACTAATCAAATACCAAGCTCCTTATCATTTGAAATTTAGAGAAAAAGGTAAAATTACATATATTGATGAGAGATATCATTGGAAAGGCCACCCTCTGTGATTGGATTTTTTTTTTTTTTTTTGCTCAGCGTAATTCCCTGAAGATTCATCTAAGTTGCTGCTATCTATCAAGAGTTCATTCTATTTTATTGCTGAGTAGTATGGATGTACCACCATATGTTTAACCATCCACCCATTGAGGGACATCTGACCTGTTTCCTGTTTTTAGCTATTATGAATAAAGCTGCTATGAACACTGCACATAGGATTTTTTACAAAGGTAAGTTTTAACTTATCTGGAACAAGTGTTCAAGAGTATAATTATTGTGTCATATGATAATTGAATGTTTAGTTTGTTGTGACTCTGCCAAACTTTTTTTCAGAGTGGAGGTACCATTTTACATTCCCATCAACAATGTATGAATGGTCCAGTTTCTTTGTATCCTCACCAGCATTTATTGTTGTTGCTATTTTTTAATATTAGCCTGTCTGATAGATGTATAGTGATATCTTATTGTGGTTTTAATTTACATTTCCCTGATAACTAATGGAGGAGAATATCTTTTCATATGCTTTTTGTTGTCTTAGCCCATTCAGGGCTCCTATAACAAAATACCATAGAATGGGTAGCTTAAGCAACAAACATTTATTTCTCATAGTTCTGGAGGCTGGGAAGTCGGACTGGGGCACGAACCCGTGTCCCCTGCATCGGCAGGCGGACTCTCAACCACTGCGCCACCAGGGAAGCCCTCTGTGACTGAATTTTAATCATCTGTTTTCAGATTTGAATCTTCCCATCCTGCTCCAGCACATCTAGAAGGCATTCCTAGCAAGCTGCACTACCTCCTATCTTTGTAGGTCTTTGTATTTTCTAAAGGACTTCCACATGTATCACAATGTTCATGCCCTATGTAAGGTGCCCAAGGTCCTGGTTTGCCAAGGACTGTCCCAGTTTTGGCACTGAACGTCTTGTGTCCTGGGAAACCCTTTAGTCCTGTGCAAAACAGGACAGTTGGTCACTGTAGCATAGCAACTCAATGAGTTAGGGAGGGAAGGGCTTATGCCCCTTTAACAGATAAAGAAAATGAAGTAAAGCTGCATAACTCCCCCAAGGTCACAGACCATCTTCTTATTTTACTCCAGTTCTCTCTCCGTTGAAATCTGCACCATTAATCTTCTTAATGGGCTCCCAGCTTCTCATGGGCAGGGATCTTACCTTGCTCATCTCTGAGTCTCTGCCCCTACAACAGTTCTTGGCTCTGAGGAGTTTCCCCACAATTAAAATATTGGATATCATGGTGTTTCCTGCCTTTCTAAGGCCTACAGTATAACTGACTCAGATCAACACCAAACACTCCAGGAACAATCCAGATGAAGGCAAAAGTTGTCAACCCAGCCAGGACATCATTTTATCTCTCCTACCAGAGGGCTCCATTGCCCAGCTGCTGCATTTCCACAAGATTTATCATCAGTCTCTTCCAGATTTTTAACTCTCCATGTTAAATGTGTCAAATCCAGTCATCTCTGTCTTCTGAATTTCTCTCATTTCACATCCACATCTCCATCCTTAGTGCTGAAGTTGTGATCCAGTTCCTCATTGCTCATACTTCATTTCTCCCTGTTGTTTTTTTTTTCTTTTTTTATCCCATATACAGTCCTAGACTCACCTCCCTAAATTGTCCCTCTCGTGTCACTTTCCTACTCATGGATTTACAATGGCTCCCAACTGGTTAACAAGTTGAAATTCCCTTCTTGTCATGCAAGTTCCCTAAACCCCACACCCCCAGTCTACTTGATCTTATTTCCCACTCTTTCGGAAGTAAGCCCTCCATTTAAATGAAGACTCTCTCTCTCAATATTCTGAGCTTCAAATTTCTGTGAAGCATTTGGCAGACACTGGGAAATACAGATATAAGACGAGAGAGCAGGAAGCTGATCCCACATACTTGGGGAGACTGGTTTCTGAGTAATAGGTGCTTGATGTTAATGGAGTAGAAAAGGTCACCCAAGCAGAGTCTCTAACCCATAGCTCACACAGAGGTGGTCCTTGTCCTGAATTCTATTTTTTTCAGTCCCCACAATAATTTATTTTACATTGAAGTAGTTTTCAATATTTCAAAATATAGTCTTAATAGAAAAGCCAGATTTCCAGCTTCTCTTGAAAAGCTTTCGATCCAGCCACCTGTGGCTGCTCTTTCCACCTGGCAACAATTAACTGGACTTGGGATGTTCTTGAAATGAGACAGACAGTTACTAATTCCCCCCCTTTAGCCCATTATCTTATTTACATGCCCCTACCAGCTTCTTACTTTGTGATTCTTTGTGTAAAGAAAATGGAAGGGAGAAAAAGAGCAGAGAGAGAAAAGAAAGAAAAAGAGAAGGGAAGAGAGAGGAAAAGAGAGAATGGGAAAAGGAAAAGCAAAAGGAAGTGAAGACCCAAGAAAGGTAAGGAACATGGGCTTTACAGCAGCATGAGGGCCACTCCCTCTGCAGCTGTACAGACGATGGGCCCCATCATAGTCCCACTCACACCACAAAGAAATACTGCAGAAAGTCCGGAACATGGAATGAATCAGATACTTTAGTTGGGGCTGGAGTGAAACTCCACTGAAGAAGAAAAAGAAAGATTGCATCCATGATGACACTGGAACACATGGTCAAAGACTGAGTAGCTATGAAATGTCCCCACTGGTCCTGTCATCAGAGTCCATCTGAAATACACACCTCACCTTGCCTTTGTCTGTCCCCACCAGGTGAACACTTACACCTGTTAGGCATCGATCTGCGTATCAGTCTGTGCCACCAACAGTGCTCTCTGCCCTTTATTCCAGTCAGCTCCCTCAGTGTCAAAACTGAGACTTTCACATGGGCCTGTCCCTTTGCCATATGCTGGTCTGCTGTGACTGCAGACAGAAAATCAGATCTTCTCAGACAAGGGTAAAAATCAGATCTGCAACGAGAAATATTGCACCCTCCAGTATCCACTGAGATGCTTCCCCTGATTATATTGCTAATGTCTCTTTCTGTGAGGTGGCTTTCAGAGCATCATGGCTGCTATAGTCACATCCACATATCGACGGAATATTTTAAGAAGCTCATATCCTTCATACCTAGGCTTTCTGTGATGTCTCAGGCTGATTGGAAGTTTTAGAAGAGAAGCAAGAGGGCAAGAGATTTTGACTACAGAATGTACAGGTGCAACTATGTTATCAACTAAGGCTATGATATCAGACAAGCCAAGAGTTAAGACATAAAATAAATCCCGCTTCAAGATAAAGAGGAAGGGCACCTGGGCTCTCCAACTCATGTTCTCAGCACTAGGCCTTCATTAAATAAATCTCTACGAAATGATGGATTGGAGGGGTAGAACTGCAAACTAAATATGCTACCTACTGTTTAAGAGATAAACAGAGTTTTCAGCACCTTTTTTTATCCTCTAGGTTTTATAGTTTCTCATTTCTGACAGTCTCTGACAAGCTTTCTTATTAGCCTAAGAGGGATAATTTTGATAAACAAGTAAATATTATTTGATACTTTTGGGCTGTTTGCCTAAAATCTGGATTCACTGATCGCCTCCCACGCTTAGATGGGAAACACTGACTGTTGTAATCTACATGTAATAGGCATTATGAGATTTAAGAAAAATAGCTCAGGCTGCAGTTGAGTCAGTTTAGGACAGATCATTATAAAATTCCATTATCACCGCTACAAGTTGGACTATTTGTCATCACAGAAGAGATGACAAGCTCCGAAATACTACATTTGTTATTATCAGATGATAAATGATATTCCATTAAAGCTGCAATACATCACTGGCAAAGCTGCAAAGAAGATATCAAACCTATCAGGACTTGACTTATAATTTAATTTTCAAAAGCTGTCAACTAAAATTCCAAAGGCTAAGCATTTTCATTTTTAAAGTTCATCTTATTTATTTTCCTCATCTGTTAGTCTAATTTCAGTGATATGGCAAAAATAACTGATTATATGCAATGTATGATTCTCCTCTTTTGATTAGGTAATATATCAGGTGTCACTTAGGTATTAAAAATTAAATGACACATAATAAAACAAGAGAATCCCATAAAACACACCTTATTTTGATTTACTCACGTTCTGAAATACAACAGTAAAGCACAGGTCAATATTTGTTAAAGACACACACATGCCACCAGAAAGCACATTTACCCGTTATTGAGCATTCTTTCACGCCATCTACAGGAAAGCTGAACATGCTTTTACATTTGGTGTTTATAAAATCTTTCCACAGTTGAACAACTATTCTTTAGCTCAGTTCTATAAATCATAATCACATATTCCTTCTATACGTGCAAGTGCTCATACTTTCCCTGTTATTATCATCGTTACCAACATTAAGCACTCAAGTGCTGACTGGCATAATAACAACAGCTCCTACCAGTTTCTATCGGTGCAAGCATAGACACATCCTTTCAATTTATGTATGCCTTGCTCACAATCAGACCTGCAAACGTATCAGAAAATGTTTGTGGACAGCCTGATACTAACTACATGAGCAGAATCAGCAAATCTGAGAACTGGAGGGCAAATTCTAAATCATTTGAAGGCTCAGAAAAGAGAAGAAATTTGCCCAAAGTCACACAGCAAGTGAGTAAAAATTATAGGAGAAGAAGCCATGATCCTTAATGCCTATTCTCATTTCTCTGATATAACACTATGCTGATTGACAGTGTACTATGAGAAATGTGACTCTTAATACTCAGGATTTGGCCAAGGGTCTAGCTTAAAGTTCTGTTAGCAGAATGGACTTAACAATGGATGCACAGATGGTGCAGTGGGTGAATGGATGGATGGATAGATGAGTAATTGCCTAGTTCTCTAATCCTCCATTCGGAAGCCTAGTTCATGTAAATAAAACCTCTGGAGTCCAACCCAATCTCATCTTTTGCAAATGCAGATTGTAAGATGCTTCCCATTACTGTGCTGGGTCTCTCTCAGATCTTACAGAGCATTTCCAGGTACCCTAACAAGGCAAAGGGGTCTCTGCCTGACACTGAGCTGATCACAGTTATATATCTTCAGGCAGCACAGGAAAGCAAAAGAGCTGGTGCTTGTAGGCACTTTCCCCAACTCACAGATAGTGATGCAAACACCTAACTAGTAAGGCTGCAGTTATATCTCACTGTGAGCCATTGGGGGATACCACACCTCTGCGAGACACAATACGGTACAGGCAAAATGAGAAAAATAAGGGTAACAGAGTGAGTTTTCCAAAAACCAAATGACTTAAATTCAAAGGACTCTTTTTCTTCTTTTTTTTTAAAATTGTGGTGAAATACATATAACATAAAATTTACCATTTTAACCTCTTTTTTTTTTTTTTTTTTTTTGTGGTACGTGGGCCTCTCACTGTTGTGGCCTCTCCCGTCACGGAGCACATACTCCGGACGCGCAGGCTCAGCAGCCATGGCTCACGGGCCCAGCCGCTCCGTGGCATGTGGCATCTTCCCAGACCGGGGCATGAACCCGTGTCCCCTGCATCGGCAGGCGGACTCTCAACCACTGTGCCACCAGGGAAGCCCCATTTTAACCATTTTTAAGTGTACAGTTCAGTGGCATTAATTATATTTGCAATGCTGTACAACCACCACTACTATCTATATCCAAAAGTTTGCATAACCTCCAAACAGAAACTCTGTACCCATTAAGCAATAACTCTCTATTTCTCCCTCTCTCTAGCCTTTGGTAATCTCTAATCTACTTTCTGGCCCTATGAATTTACCTATTCTAGATATTTTATATAAATGAAATCATACAATGTTTGTCCTTTTGTGCAAAAAAACCATCTTTTTAACGGTAAAAGAGATATATATTTGTTGCAATATATGAATTTATAATAAAATGTAAATGTCCCAAACTTGCCTTGCCCCTCTCCACATTTTCACTCCCCATATGTAATCACTGACGACAGTCTAGTTTATCCCTCCAGTCTAGCTTTTCTAGTCATGAACAGTTAAATTTCATAATGACTTCTAGAACAGACTCTGGAATCAGACCACTTGGATGTGTCCACTGGGAAAGTTATTTCACCTCCCTAAGCCTCAATTTCTGCATTAGTAAAATGGTATTGATAACAATACCACTCTTCCACAACTGTGAGCTTGAAAGGAGGTAAGGGTTTTAAAAGCACTTAGCGCAGTGCTAGATAAACAGTTAATAACTCATTAAATGGGAGCTATGTATAATATGGGGCTTCGGTTTTCAAAAGCAAAAATGTGATCACATTATTCATGTTGTTCTACAACTTGCCTTTTTAAATTCATTTCTCATTACTGCACACACACCTACCTCATCCTTTCTTAACTGCTGCATAATATTAAAGGACTACAGTGTGTCCTCAAATTACATCATTCTGATATTTTATTTTGTATTATGAAATTAATGGAGGTTGTCATTCTGGAGCCAGCACCATTCTCAGGTGGGTCAACAAAATTTCCAGGATTCTAATAATAATAATAGCAAGAAGAAGATGAATCATTTAATGAACTCCAACTGTATTCTAGGCATTGTGTCGGTGGTTTTGTATACCTCATTTCTGGTCCTCATTCCACTCTTCTGACTATGCTGAAAATAATCTCAAGTGTAGATGGTCCTGTGTGGGTGGATGGTGACTACAAACCGGCAGGTGATTCTTGGCATTCTGGAGAGCTCACCCATGCAACAGTGATTCACTGGGCCATGGATCAGTCTTTGATTATACCTACCAATCTTGGTTTGCTCATTTTCTCTTGTCAAATTTTGGTCCAAGGAGCAGAGAAGAGAGCATGGAGGGAAGACACCTAGTGAATGGGGACTTGGAGATAATTCATTTCTTTCTCTAACACTAACCTTAACCTTCCAGTTTCAGGGGTGAAGTTGAGAAGCAGAATTTTTTTCTTTTTAAATGAGCAGGATTTTACCTAGACACAAGCAAACAGAAATATAGGTGAAATGTGAACACACTTTAAAACCGTCTGCTTTTAAGTTTAATTAGGTCCAATGTGTTTACTTTTGCTTTTATTTCCTTTACTTTAGGAGAGGGATCCAAAAAAAAAAATATTGCTGTGATTTATGTCAGAGTGTTCTGCCTATGTTTTCCTTTAGGAGTTTTATAGTATTTGGTCTTACATTTAGGTCTTTAATCCATTTTGAGTTTATTTTTGTATATGGTGCTAGAGAATGTTCTAATTTCATTCTTTTACATGTAGCTGTCTGGTTTTTCCAGCACCACTTATTGAAGAGACTGTCTTTTCTCCATTGTATATTCTTGCTTCTTTAGTCATAGATTAATTGACCATAAGTGTGTGGGTTTCTTTCTGGGCTCTCTATCCTGTTCCATTGATCTATGTGTCTGTTTTTGTGCCAGTACCATACTGTTTTGATTACTGTAGCTTTATCATATAGTCTGAAGTCAAGGAGCATGATTCCTTCCACTCTGTTCTTCCTTCTCAACATTGTTTTGGCTATTTGGGGTCTTTTGTGTTTCCATACAAATTTTAAAATTATTTTTTCTAGTGCTGTGAAAAATACCATTGGTATTTTGATAGGGATTTCACTGAATCTGTAGTTTGCCTTGGGTAGTATGGTCATTTTGACTATATTGATTCTTCCAATCCAAGAACATGGTATAACTCTCCATCTATTTGTGTCATCCTCAATTTCTTTCATCAGCATCTTATAGTTTTCTGAGTACAGCTCTTTTGCCTCCTTAGGTAGCACATCAAAGGAAACCATCAACAAAATGAAAAGAAACTAAGTGGAAGAAAATATTTGCAAATGATATGACTGATAAAGAACTACTACCCAACATATATAAATAGCTCATAAAACTCAACATCAAAAACCCAAACAACCCAATTAAAAGCTGAGCAGAGGGCTTCCCTGGTGGCGCAGTGGTTGACAGTCTACCTGCTGATGCAGGGGATACGGGTTCGTGCCCCGGTCTGGGAAGATCCCACATGCCACAGAGCGGCTGGGCCCGTGAGCCATGGCCGCTGAGCCTGCGCGTCCTGTGCTCCGCAACGGGAGAGGCCACAACAGTGAGAGGCCCACATACCGCAAAAAAAAAAAAAAAAAATGCTGAGCAGAAGAACTGAGTAGACATTTTCCCCAAAAGGAAATGCAGACGGCCAACAAGCCCATGAAAAGATGCTCAACATCACTAATCACCAGGGAAATGCAACTCAAAACCACAATGAGATATCACCTTACACCTGTCAGAATGGCTATCATTGAAAAGACCACAAATAACAAATGTTGCCAAGTATGTGGAGAAAAGGGAACCCTCCTATACTGTTGGTGGGAATGTAAATTGGTGCAACTACTGTGGAAAAGAGTATGGAAGTTTCTCAGAAAACTAAAAACAGAACTACCGTATGACCCAACAATTCCACTCCTGGGTATATATCTGAAAAAAACAAAAACACTAATTTGAAAAGAAACATGCACCCCAATGTTCATAGAAGCATTATTTACAACTGCCAAGCACCAAGATACAGAAGCAACCTAAGTGTCCATCAACAGATGAATGGATAAAGAAGATATGATATATGTATATGTGTGCATATGTGTGTGTGTGTGTGTGTGTATACACACACACACACACACACACACACACACACATACACAATGCGATACTACTCAGCCATAAAAAAGAATGAAATTTTGCCATTTGCCATTTGGAGGACATTATGCTAAGTGAAATAAGTCAGACAGAGAAAGACAAATACTGTATGATATCACTTATACATGGAGTCTAAAAAATACAACAATCTAGTGAACATAAAAAAAAGAAGCAGACTCATAAAGGTAGAGAACAAACTGGTGGCTACCAGTGGTGGAGGGCAATATAGAGATGGGGGAGTGGGTAGTACAAATTATTGAGTGTAAGACAGGCTATAAGGATGCACTGTACAACACTGGGATATAGCCAATATATTGTAATAACTATAAATGGAGTGTAACCTTTAAAAATTATTTAAAAATTTAAAAAATAAATTAAAGAAAAGAATTATCACACCCCGCCCCCCACCCACCCAATAACCATCTGCTAGCTTCCCAATCTCTAGTGTGGAAGGAGGGGCATGTCTCTCTGTTCAGAGGAAAGTTCATGTTACGTTTCTCTAGCACTTTAAACAAGAAGCTGCTCATGTTGATTATAAAGAAATTGGAACAGGGATGGCCCAAGAGCCCACAGGGTCCCAAGGACACTGGGGCCTGCTTTTCTGTTTAGGCAGGGGGAGGAAAAGCACATCTACCATAAAATCTTGGCAATTAGGAATGACCCCCTGCCCTGTTGTCCTACTGCCCCAGAGAGCAGGCTATCAGATTATTAAGTAAGCTGAGTGTTGTCCCAACTACTGTTAAAAATAGTTACACATTCCGGGACTGAGCTGTCCCTATTCAAGTAACTCACTAGTCCTTATAAAAAATACAGAAGAATAAAAGCCAATTACCTTCGTACTTTTCAAACAGTAAATACTGAATTTATATGTTGCTATCTAAATTCAAATTCCTGACATATAATCCGGTTGCATCAACCAGCTTTATATTTAAAGCTTACAGGTATCAACTACTTTCAATGAACAAAGACACTCTCATTACACAGTGACATTTTCCCGGAGCAGCCCAGGCCCTAGGAAAAGGAATTTTCCCAGAGTCTCTTGTCAAGAGTTGAGTGTTTTATTGCCTGGAATTCCATTTATCTTCTTATCTTTTAAAAATTCTTCCCAGTCTTCCCAGCCATATTTAAGTCCCACTAACTCCATGAAATCTTCCCTACATCTACTCCAACCCACTGATTTCTTCTTTTGCTTAATTCCTGCAAGTGCCGTATTCTGAGCAACATCGTTTGGGGCATTTACCCTTTCCTTCATCAGTATTGTTTTGTTGGACTGTTAAGTGCCTTGGAAATAATGACGGTTCATCATTTTCCTTCCATATCCATAGAATAATCCTGAGTGTATAGACTGAGCTCAGCAAATACTTGGGGCTTTAATCCAGAGTCAATAATAACAGAAAAATCTCCACTTGGAAGAAGAAAAACAAGGTCCACTTTCCCTTTCTTATTAATCCAATAATAAATCCTTGGGCAAATGCTTTGTTTCTACATAGGAAACAGTCAGGCGTTGCAAGCTCAAGAAAAGATATCCTTTATTTGGCATTTCACTGGGTTGGTCTCAATTCTTACAACCCATGACTTGAAATGGGCCAGGTTAGTAATATTAAATATTTGCAAGGTTAGTAAATATTTGCAAGTTTAAATATGACCTCCAAGTAGAGCCTCTTGTAAAGAGCAAACTCAGAAGCTGATAAACTTCGCATGAGAAAACTGAAGCAGAGAGAGACATGGTCTGTATAAAGCAGTCTTTACTAAATGTAGTTGGAGTTTTTTGTAAAAGAAAAGGTTTTGGTGGTCAAATAAGGCTTGGGAAACCATGATTAAGTGAAGTTATTTGTGTTTCTCCATTGCAAGATTTCTCAATACCTTTAATATGCTTATACCCTCCAAGAGAGGAAGTTAACATGCAGCATTTCAGGTTCTCCACCTGAACCCTCTCTCCATGGAGTATCTCTAGGTCTAGAATTCCCCATGTCATATTTTTGGACCTCTGCTCAACAGTCACTTACCTGGTATGAAGCCCTCCATTGAGACCTTTTAACCAAGCACATGGCTACCTGATTTCCATCAAGACAGTAGAAACACTGGTTCTCATTCACTCCACCCCCATCACCTGTCTATGCAGAATCCTCTATTACAATAAAAATAGTGTGTTCAGGAGAACTCTCTTCGGCTAAAGTAACTGTTCTACTAAGCCTGTTTATTTCACAGATTGATTATGTAATGTCATAACAAAGCCTATTCCTCAATCATCATTACACACAGTAAACATGTTATACAATAATCCAGCCAGCAAATAACACAGGTGGTTAGGCTTGCCAAAAATGAAACTCTTGTTCTCAGAGCCCAGATACAGATTACCCAAGTACAGAATGGAGGAGGGGGTGGTTAGTAATTGATAGCAAAACAAATAGAAAAAGCCAAAAGTTTCCCATTGAGTTTAAGGTAAAATGTGTTACTATGATATTGCTAAAAACAAACACAAAACTACAGCTTTAGGCTGAATTAACACAAGTACATGTGCAGAAGTTAAATAACCTTCCCAGTTATTATATATATATATAATATATTATATTATGTTATATATTCAATATTATAAAAGTTAAATAACTTTCTTCTACCCTTTCCAGAGGGTCTGGTAAAAGTTTTACACTGGATCCTAAGCACATTCCTGAAAAGGCCGATGTGCTGAAAATGTGCACTCGGACCCTGTTCTGTCAGCTTTCCCCCACCTCCTGTGTTCCCCAGATCACAGCTGATTTCTCCCAGGTTCTATCCCAGCTCTGAGATCTTTGAAGGATATATGACATACTGCTTTTACCAGCCTGTCACAATGTCATAGAGTCATGACCTCAAGGAAGTCTCTTCTCATCTCTGAGCCCTGGTTTGGAACTCTGTGAACTGAGGACATTGAATTAGATGGGCCTGAGGTCCTCCCTGATCTGACATGTCACAATTTTATCAATGCATATGAATCAGAGCTGGAGGAGAGCTTAGAAATACTTTGGCTAGAACATTTGTTTTGTTTTGTTTTGTTTGCGGTACGCGGGCCTCTCACTGCTGCGGCCTCTCCCGTTGCGGAGCACAGTCTCCGGACATGCAGGCTCAGCGGCCATGGCTCACGGGCCCAGCCGCTCCGCGGCACGTGGGCTCTTCCCGGACCGGGGCACGAACCCGCGTCCCCTGCATCGGCAGGCGGACTCCCAACCACTGCGCCACCAGGGAAGCCCCTGGCTAAAACATTTTAACTCAAGGAATCCCTCATTGAGAAACAGATATTTTTAAAATTCAATCTCAGTTATTAACATTGGAGTACAGATTAGTTCTTTGGGTAGCAAACAGGGATTCGAAGAAATAAAACATATTCAGGGGAGTATTTAAAAGGCAGAATAGAAGGGACAGATCTGAGAGGGAAGGCTCAAAGGGAGGGCATTGGCCAGTCGGTCCCAGCAAGGGTCAGATCCCTCCAAATGTGCCTGAGAGCAATGGGATAGAAAAAGTGGCATTGCCAAGGGCTTTTCTGGGCTGCCTCCCAACAGCCATGGGCAGCTTCTCCAATGATCATTTCTCCTCTGGCTGAGTTCCATCACGGGGTGCCACTGTGGCTTGTGTTCACTCTGGTTGTTCTTTCTGGGCCTCCGTTTCCCTAGCTGGACTCTCTTTATTAGCTGTCCCTTCTACCTCAGCAAACACTGGGCTCCACCCCCAGCCAATGCAGCTGAGCTGTCAGGGGCCTGCCCATTCCCAGGGACCTACCCAGGAGCTGACACACAGTTTCCAAACACACCCGCCACCTACAGATCCCAAAGGGCCTTCTTGGGAACAACACTCTAATCAATGAGGAGAAAGCTGGTGGAGGATGCACTCAGTTTCCTGGCCCCTGAGGGTCCCCTCAAAGAGGTTTCTCAGAGGGTCCCCAGTGGGATTGAGCCTACTGATCCACAGAAAACTCCCCCTTTAACATGATTTTGATTGGCCTTTTCCCCTTCCCTGTCATGTGTCCTCACTCTCTCACCATGATTCTTCCTGGAATCATCCTCCCAAAATGTAACTTGTAGCTAAATCCTTGTCTAGGGGGAGACTTTTAGAAGGACCACAGGATAAATCACCCATTAAATTTCATGTCTGCCATTTTGGACCCTGCTGGGTTCAGCCCATGGCTAAGTCCCCTTTCATAGGTCTTGGAAGAGAAAACAATGGCAGGGCCAGAGCGGAAGTTCCTGTGAAACCATAGCCCTGAGCACCATGCCCATACCCCCACCCCATCCCATGCATTCATCTCTGTCTTCTTTTTCAAATTTGATTTTAAATATTTACAGCATCATACATCTTCCCCACTAGATATTACTAATGAACTGTTATTGTCTGCAAAACCTACCAGATGAGTGATGGCCAACTTAAAAAGAGCATCAATGTTTTATTCGTAAAATAGAAGCTGGGAACAGAAAATGCTTATGCGTTTTTAGGCCTTTCATCATTATTATTATTGATCCTCTAGTAGAGAGGAGGCACTCTGGCAATCAGCAGACAGAATTGGAGATTCCACATGGCACCAGTAAAAAATTTTATAAATATGTAAATGTTTATATCTGTTTAAATCCGTACGTAGGGCAAATTTCAAGAAAATGTAAATTTTCAACCTGTAAATTTCAAGAAAGAAGTGGAATGTGAAATGTCTCACTGACAAAGAAGGAACTCTATATGTTGGCCTGTCCTGCCAGAGAGAAGACTGTGCCTCTCTCCCAGGTATTAATTTGTATTTCTGGGTTAAGGTGAAAAAAAATCCGAGACCCTGGTAGGCATTAACTAGCTAGAGTTGGCCTGAATTCCATCCCACATCTGCCCTGCCTTTCCTCTCTTCCTGCTTGCTCACAATTGTGACCCCCATTTTGAGGCTCCTGTTCTGACTCTGGTAAGCAGTCTGGCTGAGGGTGCCTAATGGGGACTGGATCCTGGGAGCCGCACAGACCAGAGTTCAAAGCTCAGCTGGCCTTATCAGCTGTGTGACCTGGGGCATACTAGTTACCCTCTCTGAATCTCAGTTTCTTTAACTTTTAGGTGGAGATAAGAATACCTACCTATCTACTTTGCAAGTCCTCAGTATTTGTGGCTCTTCCTGTCCAGTATGCAGGAAAGGAACCCACCAGTCTCTACTAGCTGACTCTCTCTGGTTATGGATGAACCTACGCTTTTAAGTTTTTTACCTTTCCCAAATGAATCTCCTTATTCCAGGTATTCCAATCTAGATGAGCTCAGGGCATTCAAGCCATTCAAATGAATTAAAAAGCTCTTACCCCAATGGATTTAAGGCTTTTGCCAGCAACAGTTCCCTTCTAGGGTGACAAGGGGTAACTGGGAGTCCGTGCCCACCACACAGCCCCCTTGGAGCAGCAGCCAGCACATCTTCTCTAGATTCCAATCTGCTAAGTTGGAAGTCAAGTGGGTGGAGACCATACTGGAAAACTGAAGCATTGGAAAAATACTAGACTGGGTGTCAAGCACCTGGGCTCCCCTCCCAGGCCCACCACTGGTGGCTGTGTGCCCTTAAGATAATGTATAGCTCAGGGTCTTTAAGAGTATAAACCTGAGGTCTAGAAGTCTTGGGTTTGAAACTTGGCTATACCATTCTCTTACCTGTGACTTGGGGAAAATGGCTTATCGTCTCTGGGCCTTATTTTACTTACCTTTAAACTAGCAGTTTGAGGCTGTTTTAGGTGTCCAGTGCGGTTGGTGCGTGGGAAGTGTTTAGCATAGGATCAGACGCACAGGAAGTGTTCAGATGTTATCCTTCCTCAAGTGTTGGTTCCTCATCTGTAAAATAAGATGATGGCATCTTGCCCTGCCTATCTCACAGGCCTATAGAGAAACTCTTCGTAGGATGGCTATGAAATCATTTTGCAGTCTCAAAGCATGTTGTTCTTGGGCTTCCCTGGTGGTGCAGTGGTTGAGAACCTGCCTGCCAATGCAGGGGACACAGGTCCAAGCCCTGGTCTGGGAAGATCCCACATGCCCCGGAGCAGCTAGGCCCGTGACCCACAGACTACTGAGCCTGCACGTCTGGAGCCTGTGCTCCGCAACAAGAGAGGCCACGACAGTGAGAGGCCCGCGCACCGCGATGAAGAGTGGCCCCCACTCACCGCAACTAGAGAAAGCCCTCGCACAGAAACGAAGACCCAATGCACCCAAAAAATAAATTAATTAATTAATTTTAAAAAAAAGCATGTTGTTCTCCCAGTTATGTATCAGATTCTGGATGACCTAACTGAAAGATTATACTTCAAACTGGCATTGTCCAATCACAACAAAGAAAGAACATGTGTGTGTGGTTCCATTTAACCATGTCCTAGCTTAAGTTGTTGCTTGAGTCATAGAAACTGATCACTTAATCCCTGCCCTCACAGGGAGCTGATATCTCTCTATTCTCCTATTCTGCTATAATTTCCTGAAACAAGAGGCCCAGCTCTTTCCAGAGGTGAATGTCTTCAGCTAAAACTTGGGCACAGCAAAGCAGAAATGAGGCCCAGAGGCATTCCGGGAAAGGGGCATTCCTCTGCTGGGATGGGGGTAGGAGAGGGAGGTGGGTGATTTTCCTACAGTCACTGTGCCCTTCCTTCCAGGTTAGGCTGATTATAAGGCAGATCAGACTCAGTCGTCAAGCTTGGCAGTATGGGTGACAGAATAAGAATAATTTAATGCCTTCTCCATGAGGGATGAAAGCTCTTACACAGACCGTTCACAATCACTATGCAGAGAGACCTTGAATCCATCTGGCTGAGTCACTTCTCTCTGTGTCCCCTAAAACACAGAGCACAGTATCTGACACACATGGATAAAACAAGTGTTAATTGATTAAAGGAATGAATATGGAAGGGGAGGATGGGAGGATGGATGCTAAGGTGATAAATACCAGGCAGAGAGCAATGAAGATGGAAACAGAATACATGCCCTAGAGTGTATGTCCAGAGACAACGGCCCCAGATTCCAGATCAGGTACGAGGTTAACCGCAACAAAGCCTGCAATATTTTGCTTCAGAAGAGGCACCACATCTATTAATGATCCAGCAACCAGGATATAGATGCTGCCTCACCCTCTCTAATCTATGGGTCCATTCTGGTGCCAAGGATGAGACACGGAATCAGACTCCCCGGGGGCGGGGGGCGGCTGGGGGGCTGGGGGGTGCAGTATGAGTTGGAGACTACTCTCCAGCCCCAAACCACACATCCCTTCTCTCACTCCCTCTTGTCCTTATTCCTGCAGAAATGACGCATCTGCCTTGGATTTCCAGGCTGGGTGGGGGGGTCAGAGAAGCCTGTATTCTTACAAAGATAGAAAACTGAAGGAACACAGGGCACTTTGGAAAGATAACATCAAGAGGATGAGGCTTAAGAGAGGGAGCCTAGCCTCCCTACGACTTCCCTGTTCTATCTGGATCTCCAGGAGGCCTCGGGACCCACTTCCGCTTTTCACTCATCTTACCAAGCTCTGGTTCAGTCACTTCCCATTTGGGCAAGGGATGCTCAGTTACCACAAGGCACAATTCTCCCTCATCTGTGTAATTCTCAGGGCTCAAAGGGCCTCTAATGAACTACCTATCAGTGCCCTTTCCTCCTAGGGGAGAAAATGAGTAAATCTCATGTTCAAAGGTATTCTCCTTTCACACACCACATCCACCTGATCCAGCCCTTTGTCCAGAGCATTTCTGCTTGGCCAAAACCTATTATACAGCTGGTCCTCCATATCTGCAGGTTCCACATCCTAGGATTCAACCAACTGCGGATAAAAATAAATCCAGAAAAATTCCAAAAAATTTCCAGTAAGTTCCAAAAAGCAAAACTTGAATTTGCCCATACCCATCAACTATTTATATAGCATTTACATTGCATTTACAACTAATTACAAAGCACTTACATTGTATTAGGTATTGTAAGTAATCTAGAGATGATTTAAAGTATACAAGAGGATGCACACAGGCTATATGCAAATAGTATGTCATTGCACATAAGGGATTTGAGCAACTGTGGATTTAATATCTGCGGGGATCCTGGAACAAATCCCCAGTGGATACAGAGGGACGAGGAACACCTGTACACCTTCCTTCTTCTCAGGGAGCTGAGGAAATTGGGTTTGCATTCTAAGGACCTGGATTCCAGTAGACAGAATTATGGAGGTGGTGGTTGGCATATTTCCCTGACCATGGGGCATACCGTGCCTCTGGGAAATGGGTAACAGACATCTAGACCCAATGGGGTGGGTGGGTGGAGCATAGTATTTGACACAGTCAGGGAAGGTTTTCCAAAGTTTGAACTTAGAGCTGAAGGATAAATTACTCCAACAAATGGACAGAAAGGTGTTCCAGGCAGAGGGACGAGCATGTTCAAAGGTCTGTGGAGGAAGCAAGTAGAATGCCCTGATGCTGATTTGGGTTGTCATCCTGGGAACATGCTGGGATTGGGCTTCCCTGCCTCTCTGAAGGTAGGCGTGGACACATGACTTGCTCTTGCCAATGGAGTGTGAGCATACAAGTGTGTGTCATTCCTGGGTGGAAGCCTCAAGGGCCAGTATGTAATTTGCCATGCCTTCTTTTCCCAATCAGTGCACAACCACCCCTGCGCCCACAACCCCACCATTGCTGATACATGTTGAACGCATAGTATGAACAACAAATTAGCCTTTGCACTTTTAAGATGCTGAGATTTAGGGGTTGTTTGTTGCAGCAGCTTAACCTACCATATCCTGACTGATAAAGAAGGTCGGTGTAACTGACAATGAGAGAGTAAGGGAAAGCATCGTGTGAAGCAAGATGGAGAGATATTTAGGGGTCAGATAGTTAAGAGTTTTGTAACTCACGTTAAGGAGATTTGATGTCATCCTAAGAGCAAAGGGAAATCACTGAAGGATCTGAAACAAACAAACAAAACTGACTTTACATGGAGAAAAGATGGGAAAGAAGCCACATCATAGAGTAGAAGAAATGGTAGACCAGTTGTGAGTCTGTTGCATAGTCCACCAAGAGATCATCACAGTTTTGCTAGGGTGGTGGTGGTGACAGAGATGGGAGGTAGTGTATACAGCTGAGAGCTCTTTAGAAGGTTAAAATTGATGAGAAGCTGGTAATGACTGACTATGGGTGTTGAGAGATGGGAAGGCCCCCAGATTGCTGGCTTATCCAACTGGATGAAGGATGGGGTCACTTACTAAAATGGGTCCTAATAAAAGAGGAGCCCAAAGCAGGGTTTCAGCAAAAAGTTTATAGTGTCCAGGAATGGTTTTCAGCAAAGGACTTATTCCGACATTCATTCACCAGCAAGAAAAAAGTTTAACCCCATCTGAGAGAGCAGGCATTTTTTAAACAATTCTAAGTATTTCATCATTGAAGCAAACAAAGAATTTGCTTCAAAAAAAGAACTGCCTTGCCCTCGCCCAACGAAAAACATCTAGGAAAAAACGTTTCCATGTCATTTTTGTACAGCTGGAGGAGTTTTCTTCCCCATGATATTTTGTGACAGAAGTATCAGATAGCTTATTAAAAAAACCAAACAGGAAAGTACAATCTGCTTTTTCTACTTGGCTTTGAGGGAAGTAGTAGAAACAACACAAAACTCAGAGACAGAGGAGCCTGTGTTTGAATCCCACTTCCCCACGTACTTGCTGGGCAATCTTGAGCAAGCTACTGAAGCTGTATAAACCCTAATTCTGTCATCTGTATAATCAGCATATTGATAGCCATATCTCAGATGATTATGAGAATTACATGAGATAATATATGTGAAGAACTTAGTGCAGTCCTTGGGACATAGTAAGTGCTCATTAAATGTTAATATCTTACTAGAGGGATTATCTAACAGGGATATTGACGGGGAGCTGTAGAAGTTCGAGACCTAGATAAGACACTCCACTCCTCTTTCCC
>NW_006786802.1:3713903-3723757 GCF_000442215.2 Lipotes vexillifer | reverse complement strand
TTTCCCTATGGAGTTCCAACCAAAGCACTCTAAATACAAGGAACCGTAGCTAGTTGGGATTATAGGCTCTGCTTCAACTCTTCTATGTAGAGTTCAAAGCGAGATTGGGCAATGTTGCTCAAGACAGAAAACTAAATGAGAGCTCTTGCTTCATGTTTTCTCCTTGAAACTGAGGTGGCCTGTAGTCAGAGTTAGAGGAGGGAAACAAAAAGAGAGATAGGGGGGCTTCCGTGGTGGGGCAGTGGTTGAGAGTCCGCCTGCCGATGCAGGGGACATGGGTTTGTGCCCCGGTCCGGGAGGATCCCACATGCCGCAGAGCGGCTGGGCCCGTGAGCCATGGCCACTGAGCCTGCGCGTCCGGAGCCTGTGCTCCGCAGCGGGAGAGGCCACAACAGTGAGAGGCCCCCGTACCACCACAAAAAAAAAAAAAAAAAAAGAGAGAGAGAGATAGGGAGGCCAGTCCTGACCTAGAAGCCAGCTCTTCCCAGATGTTCTTGCTTTGTGCAGACAGGATGTGCAAGAGGAAGACTGCATTTCCTTTCCACTTTTTACCAGAGTGAGCCTGCCCACTCATAACATGTGGGCCAATGACATTAACAAACAAGATCTACTTGCAGATCTAATAACTACTATAATTTTGAAGCACTGTTGTGCATAAACACTATTTCAAGATCCCTGTGACAACTGTAATATAATATGAAAATACCAGGGATTTCTGTTGGTGAAAAAATCACAGGTGCCATTAATATTATTGTGGTTTGTTATGTACATTCATGATTGAAGATTTCAGGTAGAAGTTAGCAGAGATGTTACTTTTTCCCATCCAAGTTCATTCACCTCCCCTGCTGAGCTTCTATCCTCATAACCCCTCCTCCACAGGGATAAAAATCCCTGGTTGTATAGACACAGCCTCAGCTTAATGGAACCTAGCAGCTCACAGGGTTTCATTGTAACATATATCACTTATTAGGCACTTTCTGTGTGTACAACACAGTGCTAAGTGCCACAGAAGTCATTTTTATCCCCACAACAAACCTGTTAGGTAAGAACCATTATCGTTCTCATTTTTTCAGACAAGAACTCTAGATCAGACAGGGTATGTGATCTGTCCCAGGACAAGCAGCTGGAAAGAGGTGCAGTTGGGATTAGAACCCCCGCATGTGTCACTCCAGAGCCTTGTGCCAGCTGGGACTCAGCAATAGCACTGATTCTGGCCACTCACCCAATCAACAGACCCAGGCTCGACTGATTTTGGAACAGATCACTCCATATGATATGCAGGTAGGAGCTCATCATATCAATATTTTGCTTATCAATTTTTCAAGGTACTTAATGTCCTACAAGTAGGCAGTTGTTGAGACCTTTTAAAGTATTTAAGAATATTTCAGGAGAAACTAAAACCTCATGAGAGCATTGCTTTCTCATTGTCAACCCCAGAGTTAGCCCTTGACTGCTTTTAGCTATTCAATGCCAACAGAAATAAAAGCCAAAAGAACTTCAGTAGCAAAGGGCGTTCCCTGAAGGTGCCCACCCCCAGGTTAATGGCAGGAAAGCCTTTAAACCAGAACTTTTGAGGACTTCTAGTCTTGATTCACTATTTGAAAAATCAAAATACTGTAAACTTTCAAAGGGTGCTTTTCTGATGACAAGCAAACAGATTAATGGGCTTAAAAAAAATTTTTTTTTTACTGTCTGTTTTGTTTTGGTTGAAATCTAAGGGTTATTTTATATCCCCGAGAAATTCCAAGTTGCCCTCCAAGCTCTTATCTGACATCTAACCAATCTTTGAGTCTGACTGGGCTTTTCCAGGATATAGCTACAGATTGTTCATTATCAGAGAAAAGATTTTTGCCCCTAGAATTATATATGTATTTCTCTCAAAGGACACTCAGAGGAGAAATGATCAATGAGAGAGGGCTGTGTGCTCATTCACAACATCAGTGCATTCTTTCTCTTCAGCTGGTTGCCAGGTTCTCTGAAAGTTAAAAAAGGAAGAAAACTTATAAATAAGTTTTCATTATGCTTGGAGTGGGGTTAAACACGGATCATCAAAAATATACTGATGTATCAATACTGAACTCCCAAAGCTCCGTTGGTATTCCTGCTTCTGTTCTTGGGTTATTTTTAATGGTATGCATGGCTTAATTCCTACAAAGTATGGAAGCCTAATTGTTTTCATCACTGGATCATAATTACCCATTGTCACACTGCCTTAGTTTACCAGATTAGCTCTTATCACTCCTAGAAGATAATAAGGTTTTGAATGAAAGCTAACAGAACTGTCAAAATGTTGCTCGTTTAAGATGAAAGGGAGATAATGTTCACTACATTGGGTAATTTCCAAGTGGACCCATGAAGATGGGGCACAGAACTGGGAGACACTGGACAGTCAGATGTGTTGAGGAGATTAAGGGATATAATATAGCTAAATCCTGTAGCACAGTGTTTGACCCATGGTAAGTGGTGGTAGTTAATTGTTTTCTTTTTTGGCTACAGATAGGAAATAATTTGGCTTACAGATAGGTGAACCAGTTTGATCTGGTTTATCCCAGGGAAGGTTAATGTCAAGTTGGTTCTAATAACTCCCTTCGGATACCTCCCTCCCAGGAGTAGTTCATATTCATTTAGGACTATGTGGTCTTTTCCTGTAATGGAACCTGTAAAGGTTACATGATGAGCCCTTCCTGAACCTTCTAAACTCCAAAAAGGCAAGGACCAAGTGTCTTTTTGCTCTTCCTTGTGGCTTCCAAGGCACCTGGCACATAGTAAGTGCTCAAAAATATTTATTCAATGTAAGAACACGGGCGTGGAGAAAACATTTTGAACCTGGAATGATGGATCAGATGTCCTAAGATAAACACTATATGCCTCATCATCATGTATAGGGCAAATTTGTGTTTGGGTTCTGGGAAAATCTCATCCATTTTCAATTAAATGGAATAGAATAAACATACCATACATTCTCAGTTCTTGTAGACCAAGAGGTACCCCCAAAAAGGAGCTCTCCCTGGTGCTGTTCACCCAGAATTCCACTGGCCTCATGTTGATAAGACCCTTCAAATTGCAGAGCTTCAGGAGATCTGATCATGAATTAACCAAGACATGTAAATATCAAGTCCCTGTCCCACTAAGGTAGTAGGAATGTAATCTCAAACAACTTGGCTCTTCCTCTTCCCCCAGGGAAGGTTCTGGGATTGGGTGTAAGTAAGTAGTTTCACAGTACTGAGAGCAAGATCCTCTGAGTTTTCTGTCGGAGCTGACAACCTTCTGGGACACCACCTCCCTTCTCATCTCTGGCCACTGTTCCACATAGGTCTCCATTTTCCTTTTGATCCATGGCTCCTTCAGGTTGGGTGGCTCTCCAGTTACTTCTGAGACATGCTTGACACTGCGGGATTTATTTTGTTTCTCCCATGACATCGGGGAATAACCATCTATGCAAGCCTGTTTCAGGTCCCTCCCATAGTTATCGGAATCCTCCTCTCCACGTCGTCCCTGACCCTGACCCCCAAGCCCAGCCCAATGAAATTCTATCTAGTCTCTGAAGAAACTGACTCAAGATGTTTCTTCCCAACATCTTGTCTATGCCTTGCCTCCCCCTTACCCTGTGCCTAGTCCTTTAGAACATGAAAACCTGAGAAAGACTCATGTTTTCCCTTGTTTACCACGCTTTCATCCCTCCTCTGCTGCAGCCCTTTGAGCAGAGAAAACCTCTTGAATGAGGTGATGTGCATCTGGGCAGTTGGGGGGCAGGGGCAGATAGAGGGAAATTGTGGTAGATACTTTTTGTGAAAATGGCTTCAGTAATCCTTTCCATCCTTTTACTCTGACCCTTTGCAGTATGACTTTGCTGCTCTTTCCATAAAGATGTGGAGTCTATTTCCCCTCCTTTTGAATCTGGGTTGACCCTGAGTCTTACCTTTGACCAACAGAATATAAAGGAAGTGATATGTGTGACTCCCAAGGCTAGGCCTCAAAAGTCCTTGCAGCTTTCACTTTCATCCTCGTGGAATGCAGTACCATGATGCAAAGAAGTTAAGGCAACCTTTCCTAAAGAAAGAAGCTCAGCTGACGGCCAGCACCAACTGCCTGACATGGTGTGAGGCTGTCCTGGACCATTCAGCCCCAGCTGAGCCCCCAAATCACTGAAGACACATGAGTGACCTCAGGCAAGACCAGCAGAAAAGCCTAATACTGAGCCCAAGCCAAATTGCTGACCCACAAAATCATAAGTAAATAAAACAGTAGTTATTTTAAACCACTAAGTTGTGGACCCGTTTGTTACAAGGCGGTAAGTGATACAGACTTAAAACACCAGGAAGAGAAAAGGTGGGTAATGTCTTGATGTATTACTGTAGTATGGCTGTGCCTTAGGTTTTTTTCCAGGTATTTCAGCATCTCCTGTCCACATTTCTAGACTATTTGTCAGGAAATCTCACAACATTTAAAGTTGGAACTTCCCCAAGGAATCTAGGGAAAAAATCAGAAGGTAGAAATGTAGAAATGAGAGGGATGACTTCCTGGTATTAGCACTAGGTCCTGGATAGGTAGAGAGAATGCTGATTGACTCAGCAAAAATGTACTGACATGCCTGTTATATGACCATGCTCATGGTACTGAGATACCAAAATAATCCCATCCCTTCAAAAATTTACAATACACTTGGTGGGAAAAATTAGGATGTCAAATATTTAAACCAATTTTTCCTTCAAAACCAGAGTCACATCTCCTAAGCTAATGTCCCGTGTTGAGACCATATTTTTAAGGGTCTAACAACATATACACTGTCTCTTCTCTCACTTTTGGCATATTACTGTGGCTCCCAGAGATAGAGCTATCTGCAAGAAGCACTTATGTTATGTTCGTTGAAATATCGCCAATAATTTATTTTGTGTGTAACTTCTATTGATCATGAAAACGCTTATGTGACCTGTTGTGAGGTCTGGGTTTGCTTGGTGATATTGATGGAGTAGATTCCTTTGTGAAAAGCTGCATTGATTAGTTTCCTGACAAGCTCTTAAGGCCCCTTGCAAAGCTGTCACTGGGGATACTTGCAGTTAGAAGAGTAGAGCTCAACTGTAATGTCTCTCTGAAGGGAGACTGAATGGAAGATAGATGAATGCTGTCTACATCTCTGTGCTAGGTAAACACCCAGTGATCCATCTCCCAGCTCTTTTTTTTCCCATGGGGAGAAAATTCATATACAAGCAGTGAACAGTCTCTCCTCTATCCTTAGTTAGCATGGGCACTGGAAAATCCACCTGAAACACATAAGACTAAGAAGAGACAGAGCTGGTCACTTTTAGCAGCCTCGTTCAAGTGCACTAACAGCAGAGCCATTCTGCTCTGCTCCTCTTCTGAAAGGCAACCTCCAAAAAGCCCCCCCCCCACAGAATCCAAAATCTGGATGGAAGACAATAAATAAGATCTGTCATGAAAAATACAATGTGAACACCAGAGGGACTAGAACAATGGGCCTCAGTGCTTTCTGACAAAAGGACACCAGATCACAAGCACAAAGGACACTTGGCAATTCCCATTTCTTTACAGCAAAAGTTAATTAATAGCTTGGGCACCCAAAGGAGAACAACAGCAATATTTAAATCCTGCCTCTTACGAGAGCTAAGCAAGAGTCTCTAGAGTTGGGGGTGGGAGGGAGAAAGAGTCTGACACTGGCTGGAGCAGCTTTTCCTGAGGCATATGTTTTAGAACCCACTCCTCTGAAATGGCCTTCAACAGAGTTCCATGATTGACTGTTTGACTAACAGATGGAATACCTGTTAGTTTGTCTGAGAAGACCCAGAAAAAAAGAAGTCTCAGGGTTACATGAAACATGTTTCAGGTTACATGAAACATCCCAGGGCCTCTGGGATGAAATTTCTCAATTTCATTTTGATTTATTCTTAGGCAAGTCCCTCTTTATTGCTATAAATCAGCCAAAGGTCTCCTGGTGTGGTGATCTAGGCTGGTACTCCCCCAAGGGGTGTGCTTGAGGAACAATCAGTGGCCTTGTTTGGTTATCTAGAGGGGCTTCATTATTTTTAGTGATATTTCCGAAGTGAGGGGAAAACCTAGGTTGTTGTAGTTGATAGAGAAAAGGCTAAGAGGCTATGTGAGGGAGGAGAAAGGAGAAGAAAGGGAATCAGGCACTAGGAAAGAACTGAAATAAAAGTTTAATAAAAAATATGCATTAAGTTTTTGGTACGGAGTCATAAGCAATGTGACTTCCTGATCTCCCCACAAAACCTTCAGAATGACCTACTTTATTTATGACACTTTACAGAGTTTGACTGTTATTTGGGGGAGGGGAGGAGATGGTTATGGGCAATGCAAGGAAGTGTCAAGTCTGGTCTCTGGGTGGGCTCGAGCTTCCCAAGGGAGACCCTGTCACATTTGACCAGTTTGAAGTGCTGCTCAAAAGTTGGATTAAAAATGAAATCACATCCCAGTCTTAAACCCCTAAACCTCTTGATCAATCATGGCTTACAAAGCATCTAAAGAAAGGAAATTTTTGACCAACTGATCAAAGCAGCACTCAGAATGGAAGCACCGATTGAATATTGACCTCAGCAGGCACTGTAATTGCATCTTACTGGCAGATCATTACTAGTTTAGCGTAGTGATAGAAGGCACAGATTGAAATTACAGAGCCACTTACTTCTCTGGATCAAGTGAATAACTTGCAGGCAGAAAAATCTCTCTGGACTTTCGAAATATGGCGGAGGTGTGTGGGGGAGGGGGTAGGACTCTTGCTAGGAGGATTAGAGGTCAGCTTAGCCAACCTCCCTGTAACCGAGTATCCCCATGACCTCTCCGGTCCTCATTCTCTCTTCAAAAACACAACTGCAGTCACGCCGCTTACAACAAGCCTTGCTTTACTCTCCCAGCCCTCCTCTAGTTCACTCTCCTCTATTCGGTTCTACTGCAACGCAGGGCATTGCTTAGGAGCTCAGACTCAGGCTGTGTGCGCTGTTGCGCACGCATCATCACTCTGAATCCTCACAACAACCCAATGAAGTGGGCTTTACTAATATCCTCACTCTAGGGATGAGGAACCTAGACTTAGTAATTAAAGCCAAAAGTTAAAAATAAGATAAAATATATATAGAAGTTCTAACGTACCTTATATATCTCAATAAGTAAGGAGGCACTCTCTGAGAAGCATGTGCTGAACTCTGCAGTCTACTGCTTATGGAGACTGGTACACTTTTTCTGTAAAGGGCCAAATAGTAAATATTTTAGGCTTTGTAGGCCAAACGGTCTCTGTAGTAACTAATCGACAATGCTGTTGTACTACAAAAGCAACCACAGCAAAATAAATAAAGGAATGGGCATGGCTGTATTCTAATAGAACAGTATTTGCAAAATCAGGTGATGGGCCACATTTGGTCTGTGGCCATAGTTTGCTCACCCCTGTCTTAGAATATAAACTCCTTGAAGTTTGGAAATTATTCTCAATAGGTATTATAGAGACATATATCAATAGTAAGTCTCCAGTATATGCGATCTGATTCCAGAATCCAAGTTGGAAAGGACCATCAGTAGGAAACAAGACCATTTTCTGCTCCCTCCAAAAATACTGGCCTGAAACTGCCCCTAAGAGATGGTCATTCGGCCACAGCGCAAACATCTCCACTGACAGGAAGTTCACACCTGCACAGGTTACCCATCTTCATCAAGGGGCATTTGGGGGGTTTAGGATATTTTAAAATTAGATTTCTGTTTCTTTGACTAATAGAACACTAAGTTGGTAAATTTCCAAATACTGAAATCTCGACACGGTGAACACATTCTGTCCAAGAAGATGAGAAAATTTTTCTAGTGAGCAATATTACACAGGACATTCTAAATACACTAGTGAATATATGAACCTTGACTTTAAAATAGCCTCTCACCCAGCTGGAAAGATCAATGAGACTGATTGCACGTGCATTGCTCCTGTGTAAAACCATCTATGAAATGTGTATGCACTGCATGTTATATGTATGCCTACTCACAAACTATTTTTTCCTATTTTTCCTATTGTTTTCTTAGAAGAGAAGTAAGTAGAACTGAAAACTCATCCTGGATTTCCATAGAAGGTGAAGTTTCCTAGAACATCCATCCATCTTTCCTTTTAGTCAGATACCCACTCATCACATATTCACAAGCATCTACATTGTGCTTGGTCCTAAGGAAGAAACAAATACCCATAAACTTAAAATCTAGTTGGAGAGATAAGGCACAAGGGCACAAAAATTTAGAAAACTACCTGTGATCTCTTGGTTCCATTCCCGTCAGAGCATTTCTGAGAACTTTAACTCAAATTCAAGTGTCTGATGAGCTCTCAGAAGTTTTACTAGTATAAAAAGTTACAAGATGAACAATACTTTTATTTCGGCCAAATGTAATAATCTTTATTTGCATTTATATATTGCTTTGTAACCTTTTAAAATGCTTTGAACATATATGACTATCATGTATCCTCCTCTTACGAAATTGACATGGCAAGCAATGTTATCCTTATTTTATAGATCAGGAAACTGTGGTCTAGAAAGGGTAAATACTTTGCCCAAGGTCACACAAGTTAATGGCGTACTGGAACTAGAATACATCCCCTGATCACTAGCTCTTGGCCATTCCCATCAGACAAAGCAATCTTTCGCCTCATAATGGAAAGAAAGAAACCCTCTCAAGCTACCACAAATAAAAGAAAAATGGAAGACATGCAAGGAAACCACCTGGAACACAAAGGCTGTAAGTGCAGTCAGGTTTCACGGAAATTTGAAAATTCTCAGTAACAGATGCATCTCCTTCCATCTTTCATGTTGGTCTCTCTCATCTCTGCTTCTTGGTCTCCTCTCTCTCACCCACCAGCCCCTATTTATAAATGACCCAACCTGGCTACCAGCCACTAGCCCTGAATCTACATGCCCTACTGCGCCAGACCCTCCCATCAACGGTTACCTCTAATCCTCCTAGCTCAATTAACCAGCAGAGATAACCTCGTCAGTGGTCACATCTTTCACAGTTAGGGGTTGGGCATGAGGTTAATACTGGGTGTCCTTACAGAGGCTGCAGCAGCTCGGCAAACTGACCTTTCTCATGGTTTGACTGTGAAAAGTAAATGAAGTATTCCAAGTAAAGCACTTAGAACAATGTCTGGCACAGAGTAAAATGTTGAGAAATAATAGTTATTCCAGTGGAGTTGCACCAAATATTCATTTTACTTGCATGAATTCAACTATACATATCCAAGAAAGGGAAATAGAGAATAAGAAAACATCTCAATGCTCCAACCATTCAGCCCAGAATTATACTCAAAGAATGTTGCCTGGAGTGAGTATGAGATGAAGGACAAAGCTCTCTCACATTCCCTCACTGGGTCTCAGTCCCTGTAGGTCTCTCACAGTGTAAGCATCTCACCATGTTGCCTGGGATTCTGATGCTTGAAGATAATGCCAACACGGCCAGTTACTTCACCTGTGCTCAACAGCCTGGTCTGACACTAGAGGAAAAACAGCTGCACTGGAAGTCTCCGGTGAGACACCTTCTACAGCAGCGGTCCCCAACCTTTTTGACACCAGGGACCGGTTTCATGGAAGACAATTTTTCCACGGACTGTGGCGGGGGTGCAGGGGGGATGGTTCAGGCGGCAATGCGAGCGATGAGGAGCGGCAGATGAAGCTTCGCTTGCTTCCCCGCTGCTCACCTCCTGCTGTGCAGCTTGGTTCCTAACAGGCCGAGAACCAGTGCCAGTCCACGGCCCAGGGGTTGGGGACCCCTCTTCTACAGGGTTTAAAAAATAATATCAGGGGCTTCCCTGGTGGCGCAGTGGTTGAGAGTCCGCCTGCCGATGCAGGGGACACGGGTTC
>NW_006786802.1:3679918-3713893 GCF_000442215.2 Lipotes vexillifer | reverse complement strand
GGGACACGGGTTCGTGCCCCGGTCCGGGAAGATCCCACATGCCGCTGAGCGGCTGGGCCCGTGAGCCATGGCTGCTGAGCCTGCACGTCTGGAGCCTGTGCTCCGCAACGGGAGAGGCCACAGCAGTGAGAGACCCGCGTACCGCAAAATAAATAATAATAATAATAATAACAATAATAATAATAAGAAGAAGAATATCAGGGAGCTTCTCTGGTGGCGCAGTGGTTAAGAATCCGCCTGCCAATGCAGGGGACACGGGTTCAAGCCCTGATTCGGGAAGACCCCACATGCCACGGAGCAACTAAGCCCGTGCGCCACAGCTACTGAGCCTGCGCTCTAGAGCCCACGAGCCACAACTACTGAGCCCGTGTGCCACAACTACTGAAGCCCTCATGCCTAGAGCCCATGCTCCACAACAAGAGAAGCCACCACAATGAGAAGCCCACGCACCACACCGAAGAGTAGCCCCCGCTCGCCGCAACTAGAGAAAGCCGCGCACAGCAATGAAGACCCAACACAGCCAAAAATAAATAAATTTTAAAAATAATAATAATATCAGGTGGTTCAAGACATTCTGGCTTTAACACTTTCTAAAATTTGACTTTGACCAATTCTCACCTTATGAACCATCATTTTTATGTGGCAAAGTATACCTAACATAAAATTGACCACCTTCATTTTTAGGTGGACAGTTCAGTGGCAGTAAGTACTTTTACACTGGTGTGCAACCATCACTACCATCCATCTCCAGAATGTTTTAATCTTTCTAAAGTGAACTTCTGTTCACATTAAATACTAACTTCACATTCTTCTTTTGCCATCTGAGATCCGACTCCCAGACCCTGGCAATCATCATTCTACTTTCTGTCTCTGTGAATTTCATTATTTTACTTATATATGTGGCCTCATACAGTATTTGTCCTTTTGTATCTGAATTATTTCACTTAGAATAATGTCCTCAAGGATCATCCATGTTGTGGCATGTGACAGAATTCCACTCCTTTTTAAAGGCTGAATAATATTCCATTGTATGCATATATCACATTTTATCCACCTGTCAATGAACACTTGGGTTGTTTCCATCTTTCTGACTATTGGGAATAATTCTGCTATAAACAAATGGTGTACAAATATCTGTTTGAGGCCCTGCTTTCAATTCTTTGGGGCATATACCCAGAAATGGAATTGTTAGATCTTATGGTTAGTTCTGTTTAATATTTTGAGGAACGTCCATACTTTTTTCCATAGCAGCTGTACCATTTCACATTCCCATCAGCAATGCACAAGGTTTCCAGTATCTCCACATCCTCACAACACTCGTTATTTTCTGCTTTTTTAAAAATAGTAGCCATCCTATTGGGTGTGAAGCTGCACTGTTTTTGAACCTAATCCTTGGTAAGATATGATTTCACTACATTATGAATATGAGGCTGATAAAGGGGAGGACATGTCCAGTGTAACTTACATCATCAACCCAAGCAAAATACAACTCAAGCTAAGGGAGAAAGCACACCAGACCACACAGTGCTCACTATTTCTCAGTGTCAGATTTGTCTGGCCTGCGCTGCCTGGAGAGAATCACATTCATCTGAGAGAATAAGAAACCATGCCATGCTTCTCACATCCTGAGGCATAGATGTCTTAGTCTGTTCAGGCTTCTGTAACAAAATATCACAGACTGGGTGGCTTACAAATGACAGAAATTTATTTCTCACAGTTCTAGAGGCTTTTGAAAAGTCCAAGATCAAGGAGCTGGCAGATTCTGTGCCTGATGAGACAAGCTTACTGATTCATGGATAGCTGTCTTCTTGTATCCTCACAGGGCAGAAGGAGTGAGAGAGCTCTCTGGGTCTAATCCCATTCATTAGGACTGACTCTACCTTCCTTACCTACACCTCCCAAAGACCCCACTTCCAAATACCATCACATTGGGGATTAATGTTTCAACATATGAATTTTGAGGGACACAAATATTCAGTCTATAGCACATAGAATATGCATTGCTTGGTTGCACTGCTCCTGCAATCCAAAAACACAGTCACTCTATTTTCCCATCAGTGATGAGACAGGGGTAAACAAGGTACGTGCCAATCTTGAAGAGCAGCTACTGCTAAGGTGTAAAACTGCCAGATAAATACAGGATGCCCAGTTAATTTCAGAAAAACAACTAGTAATTCTTTAGTATAAGTATGTTTCAAATATCACCTGTATTTTAATTTGCTAAATCTGGCAACCCAACTCAGGTACCCAATGGCTGGCCTATCTCTGGAGGACAATGCAGCAATACTGTCAGCACTTAGAGCTTTGCAGCAGTTTGATTGAGGCGCTGAGCAGGAAATGAGTTACCACACTCTTACACAAGGATGCCCATGGTCCCCGAAATTGTTACAATCACCCCTGGGCTAGAACTGAGATATCCTGAGGTAGACCTTCAAAGATGATATGTGCAGAGAGAAATAATCAAGCCTTTAGAGGCAGATTATAACAAAGATGATAAAAAGATAAACTTCCCCTCTAAGGTGCATTCTTCTGAGCAAGCCAGGCCCAGATGCCCACAGTAGTGAACAGATTGATAACCACCTATAATCAGCTTTTCCTCCCTTCCTCCTACTCTAACAGTGCCTTGCTCCTGCCCCCTGAGAATACTTCCCAAAATAAATTAAATGCATGGAAAACACAGTCCCAAACTCTGTTTTGGGGAGGAACATTGTACAAGACAGCCATCAAATTACTTGCTTGGATTTCACCTTTTAGTAAATATTCTCCCTGGGTATTTCATTCACTCCCATGGACTTACTACCACCTACACTCTGATGATTTCTATCTAATCTATACCTGTAGGGGAGACCTCCTTGTTAAGCCTTAGACAGCTCAATTTAGGTTTTACATAACATCTGTGACTTCTATGGGTAGAAAAGTAAATCTGTCTCACCACCTACTGTCTTCTTTCTGCACTACAAATCCATATTCAAGCTGTCATAATAAGATTATTATTCAGATAAAAATGCAAACTCCTTTGAATCTTCCTTCTCCCAGTCTGCTGACCACATCGTTCCAGCAGTGAGCTCTTCAGAGAGAAACTAGGCTGTAACTGCAATGTGCAAGGTAAGTCTAAGGCTCCAGTCACAGGGATGGAGAGAAGAGGCATATTTGAGATAGATTTCAGAAATAAGTAACCCTTCAATGTGGCAGGACAAGACTAAAGGTCAAAGTAATTACATGATTTTTTTCTTACATACCAAGATCATGGTGGATTGCTGACTACTGTCTAGCCTGATATTCTCTCCATTGTAAGTTTTTAGAGAGATCTTTCTTGAAACTAGAAGAATCTGCAGGTAGTTAGGAAGATACCCTTTTGGAGTGGCAATTGTTTCAAAATACTCTAGTTAAAACCCATCATATTGAAAGATAGCTGATCAGGGTAGAAAAGAGAGAACAGGGACCATCAAACCTGTAGAAATTGAGCTACTAATTAAGAAATTCCATTTGCAGATCCTCATAAAAATCAACTGTAATTCTTGCCCTTGGGTCCCATGAGATGCCATCGTACCCTACCAATATACTAGTAATCAAAGCTGAATATCAAAGAAACCTCCTAAATCTTGGTCTAGTACATTATTTCAAAATGCCACCTAACTTCTTTTTGTGACATTCAAATAGACTCCAAATTGAAAGTTTTGTAAGATGCTAATTACAGCTGAAGGTTTACTATTTTGTGTGTGTGATTTTTATCCGGCTGCGGGCCTCTAAAATTACTCTGCGAGTGAATAGAATTAGGACAAGTATTAACCTTTGAGCAAATATAAAAATGACGGGTATACAATAGACACTTATTATATAATATATAGAAATGTATGAAGTATGCAATTTACATACCTTTTAGCAACTTTTGAATTATTTTATGGAAAGCTTAATAACAGGAGAATTGAATTCTCTGAGTTGGGATGTTTTCCCACTAGAAATATCCATTTTCTTTAGGATTAGGCACACACCTGCTGACCAGTCTAATGACTATGAAAATCACCCAAAACCATACTGGGGTACATCCTTTCTCATTTCACCTTTGGAAAACTTTCAATCTGGACTGTTTGGGCCAAATATGCTTTAGTTATGTTAACAGTGTAGGAGTGACTTGCCATTAGAGCAGTCCACTATTATTCAATTTGTCATAATTTGGATAATTGGGAAAGTGTTTAACATATATAAGAGAAAACAAATTTTAAGCAAGTTATTAGCATAATGAATACGTAAGTAAAAATGCTGACTGCAAAGAAAGACAACCTGTTCATTAGGTAAACTCTTTGTCTTGTTGTATTTACTACCTCCAAGTTAGCATTTATGGAATTTCAAAACAATATTAATAGTCAATATTTAAATTGTCATGACTGGCACTTTGCAATGTATAACACTGTGTCATCTAACAGTAGTAATAATTGATGGTAAAATTTGTTTAATGCCAAGTGTTTTACACTTGTACATCATTTAATATTCACAAACCACTCCATGAGCCATGTTTTTTAAATTTATATTTTTAACATCTTTATAGGAGTATAATTGCTTGACAATGGTGTGTTAGTTTCCGCTGTATAACAAAGTGAACCAGGTATACGTATACATATGTTCCCATATCTCCTCCCTCTTGCATATCCCTCCCTCCCACCCTCCCTATCCCACCCCTCTAGGTGATCACAAAGCACCCAATTGATCTCCCTGTACTATGCGGCTGCTTCCCACTAGCTATCGATTTTGTATTTGGTAGTGTATATATGTCCATGCTACTCTCACTTCATCCCAGCTTACCCTCCTCCCTCCCCGTGTCCTCAAGCCTATTCTCTACATCTGCATCTTTATTCCTGTCCTGACCCTAGGTTCTTCAGAACCATTGGTGTGTTTTTTTAGATTCCATATATGTGTGTTAGCATACAGTATTTGTTTTTCTCTTTCTGACTTACTTCACTCTATATGACAGTCTGTAGGTCCATCCACCTCACTACAAATAACTCAATTTCAATTCTTTTTATGGCTGAGTAATATTCCATAGTATATACATGCCACATCTTCTTTATCCATTCATCTGTTGATGGACATTTTGGTTGCTTCCATCTCCTGGCTATTGCGAACAGCACTGTAATGAACATTTTGGTACATGACTCTTTTTGAATTATGGTTTTCTCAGGGTATATGCCCAGTAGTGGGATTGCTGGGTCATATGATAGTTCTATTTTTAGTTTTTTAAGGAACCTCCATACTGTTCTCCATAGTGGCTGTATCAATTTACATTCCCACCAACACTGCAAGAGGGTTCCCTTTTCTCCACACCCTCTCCAGCATTTATTGTTTGTAGATTTTTTGATGATGACCGCTCTGACTGGTGTGAGATGATATCTCATTATAGTTTTGATTTGCATTTCTCTAACGGTTAATGATGTTGAGCATCTTTTCATGTGTTTGTTGGCAATCTGTATATCTTCTTTGGAGAAATGTCTATTTAGGCCTTCTGCCCATTTTTGGATTGGGTTGTTTGGTTTTTTCATATTGAGCTGCATGAGCTGCTTGTAAATTTTGGAGATTAATCCTTTGTCAGTTGCTTCATTTGCAAATATTTTCTCCCATTCTAAGGACTGTCTTTTGGTCTCGTTTATGGTTTCCTTTGCTGTGCAAAAGCTTTTAAGTTTCATTAGGTCCCATTTGTTTATTTTTGTTTTTATTTCCATTTCTCTAGGAGGTGGGTCAAAAAGGATCTTGCTTTGATTTATGTCATAGAGTGTTCTGCCTATGATTTCCTCTAACAGTTTGATAGTGTCTGGCCTTACATTTAGGTCTTTAATTCATTTTGAGTTTATTTTTGTGTATGGTGTTAGGGAGTGTTCTAATTTCATACTTTTACATGTACCTGTCCAGTTTTCTCAGCACCACTTACTGAAGAGGCTGTCTTTTCTCCACTGTATACTCTTGCCTCCTTTATCAAAGATAAGGTGACCATATATGCGTGGGTTTATCTCTGAACTTGCTATCCTGTTCCACTGATCTATATTTCTGTTTTTGTGCCAGTACCATACTGTCTTGATTACTGTAGCACTGTAGTATAGTCTGAAGTCAGGGAGCCTCATTCTTCTAGCTCCGTTTTTCTTTCTCAAGATTGCTTTGGCTATCCGGTGTCTATTCGGGGTCTTTTGCATTTCCATACAAACTGTGAAATTTTTTGTTCTAGTTCTGTGAAAAATGCCAGTGGTAGTTTGATAGGGATTGCATTGAATCTGGAGATTGCTTTGGGTAGTAGAGTCATTTTCACAATGTTGATTCTTCCAATCCAAGAACATGGTATATCTCTCCATCTATTTGCATCATCTTTAATTTCTTTCATCAGTGTCTTATAATTTTCTGCATACAGGTCTTTTGTCTCCTTAGGTAGGGTTTACTCCTAGATATTTTATTCTTTTTGTTGCAGTGGTAAATGGGAGTGTTTTCTTAATTTCACTTTCAGATTTTTCAGCATTAGTGTACAGGAATGCTAGAGATTTCTGTGCATTAATATTGTATCCTGCTACTTTACCAATTTCATTGATTAGCTCTAGTAGTTTTCTGGCAGCATCTTTAGGATTCTCTATGTATAGTATCATGTCATCTGCAAACAGTGACAGCTTTACTTCTTCTTTTCTGATTTGGATTCCTTCTATTTCTCTTTCTTCTCTGATTGCTGTGGCCAAAACTTCCAAAACTATGTTGAATAAGAGTGGTGAGAGTGGGTAACCTTGTCTTGTTCCTGATCATAGTGGAAACGGTTTTCAGTTTTTCACCATTGAGGACGATGTTGGCTGTGGGTTGTCATATATGGCCTTTATTATGTTGAGAAAAGTTCCCTCTATGCCTACTTTCTGCAGGGTTTTTATCATAAATGGGTGTTGAATTTTGTTGAAAGCTTTCTCTGCATCGATTGAGATGATGATATGGTTTTTCTCCTTCAATTTGTTAATATGGTGTATCACATTGATTGATTTGCGCATATTGAAGAATCCTTGCATTCCTAGGATAAACCCCACTTCATCATGCTGTATGATCCTTTTAATGTGCTGTTGGATTCTGTTTGGTAGTATTTTGTTGAGGATTTTTGCATCTATGTTCATCAGTGTTATTGGCCTGTAGTTTTCTTTCTTTGTGACATCCTTGTCTGGTTTTGGTATCAAGGTGATGGTGGCCTCGTAGAATGAGTTTGGGAGTGTTCCTCCCTCTGCTATATTTTGGAAGAGTTTGAGAAGGATAGGTGTTAGCTCTTCTCTAAATGTTTGATAGAATTCGCCTGTGAAGCCATCTGGTCCTGGGCTTTTGTTTGTTGGAAGATTTTTAATCACAGTTTCAATTTCAGTGTTTGTGATTGGTCTGTTCATATTTTCTATTTCTTCCTGATTCAGTCTTGGCAGTTTGTGCATTTCTAAGAATTTTGGAAGGTTGTGCATTTCTAAGAATTTGTCCATTTCTTCCAGGTTGTCCATTTTATTGGCATAGAGTTGCTTGTAGTAATCTCTCATGATCTTTTGTATTTCTGCAGTGTCAGTTGTTACTTCTCCTTTTTCATTTCAAATTCTGAACTTGATGAGTCCGGCTAATGGTTTATCAATTTTGTTTATCTTCTCAAAGAACCAGCTTTTAGTTTTATTGATCTTTGCTATCGTTTCCTTCATTTCTTTTTCATTTATTTCTGATCTGATCTTTATGATTTCTTTCCTTCTGCTAACTTTGAGGATTTTTGTTCTTCTTTCTCTAATTGCTTTAGGTGCAAGGTTAGGTTGTTTATTTGAGATGTTTCCTGTTTCTTAAGGTAGGATTGTATTGTTATAAACTTCCCTCTTAGAACTGCTTTTGCTGTATCCCATAGGTTTTGGGTCGTCATGCTTTCACTGTCATTTGTTTGTAGGTATTTTTTGATTTCCTCTTTGATTTCTTCAGAGATCTCTTGGTTATTTAGTAGTGTATTGTTTAGCCTCCATGTTTTTGTATTTTTTACAGAATTCTTCCTGTAATTGATACCTAGTCTCATAGCATTGTGGTTGGAAAAGATACTTGATATGATTTCAATTTTCTTAAATTTACCACGGCTTGATCTGTGACCCAAGATATGATCTATCCTGGAGAATATTCAATGAGCACTTAAGAAGAAAGTGTATTCTGTTGTTTTTGGATGGAATGTCCTATAAATATCAATTAAGTCCATCTTGTTTAATGTATAATTTAAAGCTTGTGTTTCCTTATTTATTTTCATTTTGGATGATCTGTCCATTGGTGAAAGTGGGGTGTTAAAGTCCCCTACTATGAATGTGTTACTGTCGATTTCCCCTTTTACGGCTGTTAGTATTTGCCTTATGTATTGAGGTGCTCCTACGTTGGGTGCATAAATATTTACAAGTGTTATATCTTCTTCTTGGATTGATCCCTTGATCATTATGTAGTGTCCTTCTTTGTCTCTTGTACTAGTCTTTATTTTAAAGTCTATTTTGTCTGATATGAGAATTGCTACTCCAGATTTCTTTTGATTTCCATTTACATGGAATATCTTATTCCATCCCCTCACTTTCAGTCTGTATGTGTCTCTAGGTCTGAAGTGGGTCTCTTGTAGACAGCATATGTATGGGTCTTATTTTTGTATCCATATAGCCAGTCTATGTGTTTTGGTTGGAGCATTTAATCCATTTACATTTAAGGTAATTATCGGTATGTATGTTCCTATTAACATTTTCATAACTGTTTTGGGTTTGTTATTGTAGGTCTTTTCCTTCTCTTGTGTCTCCTGCCTAGAAAAGTTCCTTTAGCATTTGTTGTAAAGCTGGTTTGGTGGTGCTGATTTCTCTTAGCTTTTGTTTGTCTCTAAAGGTTTTAATTTCTCCATCGAATCTGAATGAGATCCTTGCTGGATAGACTAATGTTGTTTGTAGGTTTTTCCCTTTCATCACTTTAGATATGTCCTGCCACACCCTTCTGGCTTGTAAAGTTTCTGCTGAGAAACCAGCTGTTAACCTTATGAGGTTCCCCTTGTATGTTATTTGTTGGTTTTCCCTTGCTTTTAATTTTTTTTCTTTGTATTTAATTTTTGATAGTTTGAATAATATGTGTCTTGGCATGTTTCTGTTTGGATTTATCCTGTATGGGACTCTCTGCACTTCCTGGACTCGATTGACTATTTCCTTTCCCATATTAGGGAAGTTTTCAACTATAATGTCTTCAAATATCTTCTCAGTCCCTTTCTTTTTCTCTTCTTCTTCTGGGACCCCTATAATTCGAATGTTGGTACGTTTAATGGTGCCCCAGAGGTCTCTGAGACTGTCCTCAATTCTTTTCATTCTTTTTTCTTTATTCTGCTCTTAGGTAGTTATTTCCACTATTTTCTCTTCCAGGTCATGTATCCATTCTTCTGCCTCAGTTATTCTGCTATTGATTCCTTCTAGAGAGTTTTTAATTTCATTTACTGTGTTGACCATCATTGTTTGTTTGGTCTTTAGTTCTTCTAGGTCCTTGTTAAACGTTTCTTGTATTTTCTCCATTCTGTGTCCAAGATTTGGGGTCATCTTTACTATCATTACTCTGAATCCTTTTTCCGGTAGACTGCTTATTTCCTCTTCATTTGTTTGGTGTGGTGGGTTACCTTGCTCCTTCAACTGCTGTGTGTTTTTCTGTCTTCTTATTTTGCTTAACTTACTGTGTTTGGGGTCTCCTTTTCGCAGGCTACAGGTTCGTAGTTCCTGTTGTTTTTGGCGTCTGTCCCCAGTGGCTAAGGTTAGTTCAGTGGGTTGTGTAGGCTTCCTGGTGGAGGGGACTGGTGTCTGTGTTTTGGTGGATGAGGCTGGATCTTGTTTTTCTGGTGGGCAGGACCGCATTCAGTGGTGTGTTTTGGGGTGTCTGTGACATTATTATTTTAGGCAGCCTCTCTGCTAATGGGTGGGGTTGTGTTCCTGTTTTGCTAGTTGTTTGGCATAGGGTGTCTAGCACTGTAGCTTGCTGGTCATTGAGTGGAGATGGGTCTTAGCATTGAGATGGAGATCTCTGGGAGCACTCTTGCTGTTTGATATTATGTGGGGTCGGGAGGTCTCTGGTGGACCAATGTCCTGAACTCAGCTCTCCTACCTAAGAGGCTCAGGCCTGACACCCAGCTGTAGCACCAAGACTCTGTCAGCCACACAGCTCTGAAGAAAAGCAAGAAAGAAAGAGAAAATAAATAAATAAAATAAAAAATTAAAAAACTTATTAAAAATTTTTTTGAAGTAATAAAAAAAGAAAGAAAGAAGAGAGCAACCAAACCAATAAACAAAACCACCAATGCACCAATGTTAACAAGCGCTGAAGACTATACTAAAACAAAACAAAACAAAACAGCCAGACAGAACCCTAGGAGAAATGGTAAAAGCAAAGCTATACAGCCAAAATCACACAAAGAAGCATACACATACACACAAAAAGAGAAAAAGGAAAATAAAACATATATATATATATATATATATATATATATATATAAAGGAAGAGAACAACCAAATCAATAAACAAATCTACCAAGGATAATAAGCTCTAACTACTAACCTAAGATAAACATAAAGCCAGAAACAAATTAGATGCAGAAAGCAAACCCCAAGTCTACAGTTACTCCCAAAGTCCACCTCCTCAATATTGGGATGATTTGTTGTCTATTCAGGTATTCCACAGATGCTGGGTACATCAAGTTGACTGTGAAGATTTAATCCACTGCTCCTGAGGCTGCTGGGAGAGATTTCCCTTTCTCTTCTTTGTTCACACAGCTCCCAGGGTTCAGCTTTGGATTTGGCCCTGCCTCTGCATGTAGGTCGCCCTCTGGCATCTGTTCCTGCCCAGACAGGACAGGGTTAAAGGAGCAGCTGATTAGCGGGCTCTGGCTCAATTACGCTTGGGGGAGGGAGGGGTACGGAACGCGGGGTGACCTTGTGGCGGCAGAGGCCAGCATGACGTTGCACCAGCCTGAGGCGCCCTGTGTGTTCTCCCAGGGAAGTTGTCCCTGGATCACAGGACCCTAGCAGTGGCGGGCGGCACAGGCTCCCAGGAGGGGAGGTGTAGATAGTGACCTGTGCTTGCACACAGGCTTCTTGGTGGCGGCAGCAGCAGCCTTAGCGTCTCATGCCTGTCTCTGGGGTCCACGCTGATAGCCGTGACTCACGCACGTCTCTGGAGCTCGTTTAGGCAGTGCTCTGAATCCCCTCTCCTCACACATCCCGAAACAATGATCTCTTGCCTCTTAGGCAGGTCCAGACATTTTACCGGACTCCCTCCTGGCTAGCTGTGGCGCACTAGCCCCCTTCAGGCTGTGTTCACACCACCAACTCCAGTCCTCTCCCTGAATCCGACCGAAGCCCGAGCCTCAGCTCCCAGACCCGCCTGCCCCAGCAGGTGAGCAGACAAGCCTCTCGGGCTGGTGAATGCCGGTCGGCACCGATCCTCTGTGCAGGAATCTCTCTGCTTTGCCCTCTGCACCCCTGCTGCGGCACTCTCCTTGGTGGCTCTGAAGCTTCTCCCTGCTACCCCCCGTCTCCACTGGTGAAGGGGCCTCCTAGTGTGTGGAAACCTTTCCTCCTCCACAGCTCCCTCTCAGAGGTGCAGGTCCCGCCCCTATTCTTCTGCGTCTGTTTTTTCTTTTTTCTTTGGCCCTACCCAGATACATGGGGAGTTTCTTGCCTTTTGGGAAGTCTGAGGTCTTCTGTCAGCGTTCTGTAGGTGTTCTGTAGGAGCTGTTCCATGTGTAGATGTATTTTTGATGTATTTGTGGGTGAGTGGTGATCTCCACACCTTGAAGGTCCGCCATCTTGAAGGTCCCCCTCCATGAGGCATGTTTATCATTATCCCTACTTTATAGATGAGGAAACTGGAGCTAAGGGAAGGTCAGAAACTTGCTCATATCTATCAATTACAAGTGTTTAAACCCTTTGACTCAACAATGCCACTTCTGGGATTTTTTCCCTACTGATATATTTGCAAATGTGTAAAAGTATTTATGTACAAGATCATTCACCTCAGTACTGTTTGTAATAGAAAAGACTGAAAATAGTATTGTGTTCATAAGTAGGTTAAATAAATTATAGTTTACCCATATAGGAATACTATACAGCTGGGAAAAACAAAGGAGTCTTCTCTGTGCAGATGGGGAAAGGTATTCAAGATAAAAATCTTTGAGAATGTGAATTGGTTCAGCCACTATGGAGAACAGTATGGAGGTCCCTTAAAAAACTACAAATAGAACTACCATATGACCCAGCAATCCCACTCCTGGGCATATACCCTGAGAAAACCAAAATTCAAAAAGAGTCATGTACCAAAATGTTCACTGCAGCTCTATTTACAATAGCCCGGAGATGGAAACAACCTAAGTGCCCATCGTCGGATGAATGGATAAAGAAGATGTGGCACATATATACAATGGAATATTACTCAGCCATAAAAAGAAACGAAATTGAGCTATTTGTAATGAGGTGGATAGACCTAGAGTCTGTCATACAGAGTGAAGTCAGTCAGAAAGAGAAAGACAAATACCATATGCTAACACGTATATATGGAATTTAAGGGAAAAAAATGTTATGAAGAACCTAGGGGTAAGACAGGAATAAAGACACAGACCTACTGGAGAACGGACTTGAGGATATGGGGAGGGGGAAGGGTGAGCTGTGATAGGGCAAGAGAGAGACATGGACATATATATACTAACAAACGTAAGGTAGATAGCCAGTGGGAAGCAGCCGCATGGCACAGGGATACCAGCTCGGTGCTTTGTGACCGCCTGGAGGGGTGGGATAGGGAGGGTGGGAGGGAGGGAGACGAAGAGGGAAGAGTTATGGGAACATATGTACATGTATAACTGATTCACTTTGTTATAAAGCAGCAACTAACACACCATTGTAAAGCAATTATGCCCCAATAAAGACGTTAAAAAATATATATATATCTTTGAGGACTTCCCTGGTGGTGCAGTGGTTAAGAATCCATCTGCCAATGCAGGGGACACAGGTTCAAGCCCTGGTCCAGAAAGATCTCACATGCTGCAGAGCAACTAAGCCTGTGTGCCACAACTACTGAGCCTATGCTCTAGAGCCTGTGAGCCACAACTACTAAAGCCCACATGCCACAGCTACTGAAGCCCAGGTGCCTAAGTCCATGCTCCACAACAAGGGAAGCCACTGCAATGAGAAGCTTGTGCACCACAACGAAGAGTAGCCCCTGCTCACCGCAGCTAGAGAAAGCCCAGGTGCAACAATGAAGACCCAATGCAACCAAAAAATAAATATATAAATAGATTTAAAAAATAAAAATCTTTAAGGGAAAAAAGAAAAATGCAGTACAATGTATATAAAATTCCACCTTTTAAGTAAAATGGGAAAATACCAATCTATATTGTCTCAAATTTCATAGAATAGGTCTGGAAAATATATAGGAAACTAAGAACAGTTGTTATGAATGGGTGCATGGAGGGTCTGGCAGGGGAACTGGGTAGATGTAGGACAAGGTTAAGAGAAAGACATTTCACTACTGGAGATTTTATAATGTATTTATTGGAGTCTGACACATACCAGTGTGTTAGCTGTGCAAAGTCTGCATGAAAAAGGAAGGGAAGAAAGAATGGAGAGAGTAGGGAAGGCAGGCAGGGTAAGCAGGAGGGAAATTCAAGATAACACAGGCAGCAAGGACCACAGCCAGGCTTCAAACCCACCAGATTACTCTATAGCCCTGCTTTCAAGTTCTTTGCAACACTGAAGCTTATTAAGTCTTCACAATAGCTCCATGATATAATTATGCAAGTGCAAATAGAGCCTGAAAAAGTTTTCCCAAAATCACACAAGCATTAAAACTACAAATACTGTTTTCTTTCTACTATACCACAACCACAGGGGGGAAAAAAAAAACAACATTACAAATATACTCTTAAAATATTCTAAAATTTTGACTCTGTACTAATTCCAACTCACCTCCCTTCCGAATGGTTATTTCATAGGATCAACTGTAAATTAAAAGACCAAAAATAAGTAATGGGGTCTTAAAAGAGGTGTTAAGACAGTCTCTATATTAGTTTCCTATTTCTGCTATAACAAATTACTATAAATTTGGTGGCTAAAGCAACACACATTTATTATTTTACAATTCTGAAGTCCAACACAGGTCTCACTGGGCTAAAATCAAGGTGTCAGCACGGCTGCTTTCCTTTCTGGAGGTTCCAGGGAAGAATCCATTTCCTTGTATTTTCCATCTTCTAGAGTTTGCCCACATTCATTGGCTCACAGCCTCTTCCTCCATCTGCAAAGCTAGCAAGGACAGGTCAACTGCTTCTCACATCATAGCACTCTGATGTGCTTCCATCTTCACACCTCTTTCTCTGATTCTCTCTTCCTCCTTTTCCATTTGTAAGGCCCCTCGCGATTACATTTCACCCTTCCAGATAATCCAGGATAATTGTCTTATCGGAAAGTCAGTGATTAGCAATCTTAATTCCACCTGAAACCTTAACTCCCCTTTGCTGTGGAAGGTAACATATATTTACAGGTTGCAGGGATTAGGACATGGGCATCTTGGGACCATTAATCTATCTACCACAGTCCTTATGCAAGTTGAAGGAGAGAGGTATCTCTGTGTTGAGCGGTGTGGTGTATTCTGTGGTATGCCATTACTATGGATGTTAATGGGTGATACATACGAGTAATAAGAGTGTCCTTTTATCAAATATTTTTGAAAAAAAAAGTGTTTTAAACCAAAAACAGTTTTCTGTAGGATTTCAGAATTCTTGATGTGTCAGTGCCCGTGGTGACTTGCCAAGAGGGTATTTCCTAAACAGATTTGACATGGAATTCTCCTCAGTATGGTCCCTAAATATTGATCCTTTGTGGAACTTTTAGAATAACATCTACAACACTATAATTTTTTTATTTTACTACAGGACTGTATTCTCTTTGCTAATATTGCGTTAGATGTTTGCATCATCATTTATGTGATTGGGTTACAGTTTTTCAGTATAAATTTTATTTGATTTTGCTAATTTTTCAGAAGAATTAGGAAGATATGCCTTTTTTTTCCAAATTCTAGCATTACTTGGATAATTTAAATGTTAGCTGTCCCCCCAAATTTAAAAAGAGTGTCCTATAAAATCATTCACCCCTGGTATCTTTTATTTATTTTTTATCCTATAACTTTAAAAAATTAATTTTGTTAGAGCAGTTTTACGTTTCTAGAAAAATTGAGCAGAAAGTACATAGGCCCCCTCACTCCCAACCCCACCCGCCCAGAGCTTCCCCTATAATGAACATAATGCATTAGTGTAGTACACCTGTTATAATTTCTAAGCCAATGTTGATACATTATTATTAACTAAAGTCCATAGTTTGTATTAGGTTTCACTATTTGTGTTGTACATTGGATGGTTTTTGTAAAGGAATAATGATATGTATCCACCATTTCAGTGTCATACAGAATAATTTCACTGTGCTAAAAATTCCCTGTGCTTCACCTATTCATCCTCTCTCCCTTCCCCTAAGCCCCTGGCAAACACTGATCTTTTAACTGTCTCCATAGCTTTGCCTTTTCCAGAATGTCATACAGTTGGAATCATATAGTATATAACCTTTGCAGACCGACCTCTTTCATTTAGCAATATGTACTTAAGGTTCCTGCATGTCTTTGTGTGGCTTGATAGCTCATCTCTTTTTACTATTGAATAATATTGCACTATATATGCTTGCCACCATTTGCTTATTCATTCACATATCGAAGGACATTTTGGGTGCTTCCAAGCTTTGACAATTATGAATAAAGCTGTATAAACATTTGTGTGGACATAAGTTTTCAGTTCATTTGAGTAAATTCCAAGTAGTGCAATCATATGGCAAGAGTATTTTTAGTTCTATAAGAAACTGCCAAACTAACTTCTAAAGTGGCTGTACCATTTTGCACCCCGCCAGGAATGAATGAGAGTTCCTCTTGCTCCACATCCTTGCCAGTATTTGGTATTGTCAGTGTTTTGGATTTTAGCCATTCTAATAGGTGTGAGGTGGTATCTCATTGTTTTAATTTGCAGTTACGTGGTGAAATGTGATGTTGAGCATCTTCTTCTATGCATATTTGCCATTTGTACATCTTCTTTGGTGAGGTGTCTGTTCAGATATTGTGCCCATTTTTTAACTGGGATGTTTTCTTATTGTTGAGTTTTAAGAGCTGTTTGTATATTTTGGATACCAGTCCCTTATCAGATATGTTTTGCAAATATCTTCTCCCTTCTGTGGTTTATCTTTTACTTTCTTAACCATGTCTTTCATACAGCAGAACTTTTTAATTTTAATGAAGTCTAACTTGCCTTTTTCTTTCTCTTTCATGGAATGTGATTTTTGTGTTGTAACTTAAAAAAAGCCATTGCCAAACCCAAGATTACCTAGATTCTCTCCTATGTTATCCTCTAGATGTCTAATAGTTTTGCAGTTTACATTCAGGTCTATGATCTATTTTGAACTAACTTTTTTGTGAGCGGTGTAAGGTCTGTGTCTAGATTCATGTTTTTGCATGTGGATGCCTTTCTTGAAAATACTATCCTTTCTCCATTAAGTTGCCTTTGCTCCTTTGTCAAAGATCAGCTGAATATAGTGGTGTGGGTCTATTTCTGGGCAGTCTAGTCTGTTCATCAATTGATGTATTTGTCTATTTTTTCATCAGTATCTCACTGTCTTGATTACTGGAGCTTTAGAGTAAGTACTGAAGTCAAGTAGTGAGCCTTCCCATTCTGTTCTTCTCCTTCAACACTGTGTTGGGTATTCTGAGTTTTGCCTTTCCATATTTATCTTAGAATCTGTTTGTTGATATCCACAAAATAACTTGCTGCAATTTTGACTGGGATTGCATTGAATCTTAGATCAATTTTGGAAGAACTGACATCTTGACAATATTGAGCCTTCCTGTCTGTGTACATGAAATCTCTCTCCATTTATTTAGATCTTTGTTAATTACTTTCAACAGAGTTTTGTTGTTTTCCTTATGTATATCTTGTACTTTCTCTCTCCCTCTCCATCTCTCTCCCTCTCCGTCTCTCTCTCTCTCTGTCCCATTAATATAAATGGTTTTGTGTTTTTATTTTCAAATCCCAAATGTTCATTGCTGGTATATAAGAAAGCAATTGACTTTTGTAGAGTAACTTTGTAGCCTGAAGCCTTGCTATATTTGCTTAATAGTTCCAGGAGGTTTTCTTTTGTTCATTCTTTGGAATTTTCTACGTAGACAACCATATCACCTGTGAACAAAGAAAGTTTTAATTCTTCCTTCTCAATCTGTATACATTTTTATTTCCTTTTCTTGTCTCATTGCATTATCTAGGACTTCCAGTACTATACTGAATAAGAGTGTTGAGAGTGGACATCATTGCCTTGTTCCTGATCTTAGCAGGAAACACGTAGTTTCTCACCATTAAATATGATGTTAGCTGTTGGGTTTTTGTAGATGTTCTTTCTCAAGTTGAAGAAGTTTCCCTCTATTCCTAGTTTGCTGAGAGTTTCTGTTTGTTTGTTTGTTTTGTTTTGTTTTTTAACCATGAGTGGACAGATCTGTCAATTTCTTTGTCTGCATCTATTGGTATGATCATATGATTTTTCTTCTTTAGCTTGTTGACATGATGGATTATATTCATTGATTTTTAAATGTTGAACCAATCTTGAATAACTGAAATAAATCCCACTTGGTTGTATGTACATTTTATACAATGTTGGATTTGATTTGCTAATATTTTGTTAAGGATATATATCTATGTTCATGAAACATACTGATCTACAGTTTTCTTTTCTTGTAATGTCTTTGTCTGGTTTTGGTATTAGGGTAATGCTGGTTTCATAGAATGCATTAGGAAGTATTCCCTCTGTTTCTATTTTCTGGAACAGATTTTTTTATCATTTTTCCTTAAATATTTGTTTGAATTCACCAGTGAGCCCTTCTGAGCCCAGTGCTCTCTTTTCTGGAAGGTTATTACTTATTGATTCAATTTCTTTAGGAGATATAGGCCTATTCATTTTATCTACTTCTCCTTGTATGAGTTTTGGTAGTGTGTTTTTCAAGGAATTGGTCCATTTCACCAAGGTTATCCTAAGAGTTGTTCACAATTCTGATATCTTCTTTTAAAATGGTGGCTCTTAGACAAATCTTTATATTTCTTTTATGATTATTGAAGTATTACGGCTATTTACCTTTGTTGAGCCACTCTGAATAATCTGTGTTCTTAGGAAGCTATCCACTTGATCTAGGACTTGAAATTTATTGGCATAAGGTTCACAGAATATGCCTTCTAGTTCTTCTAAACTTTTAACATCTATAGTTACATTTCTGTTTTAGGTAAAACAAAGTTTTTTTCTCTCTCTTCTAGTGCCTTCTCCACTAGACTTCCAGGGGAAAGGGGGTCACTATGACTCTCTAAAGAAGAGGCTTTTGGTTTATTAATTGCATTTTGTTTTCTAATCCATTAAACTCAGTTTTCATCATCATTAATTATCTCATACCTTTATTTGGATTGTTTTGATGTTATCTTTAGTTTCTTAATTATTTAATTCATTTCAATGTTTTAAATCTTTCTTGTTTAATAACTGAAATATCCACAGAGCTACATACTTTTCTAAATTATTTGTAAACCTGGGTTTGAGTTTCCCTAAGACCCCTATATTTTGGAATTTGTTTTCTTTATCGTCACATAATCAATATTGACAAATGTTTCTGTCATGAGAAAAGCATGTGTATTTCCTACAGGTCATAAAATTTTACATATATTTACTAAATGAGTTAATAGTGTCCACCTCTTAGTTAGCATTCTCTTTACTTTCACTTCATTAAAGACCCAAGTCTCTTCACTTTCTAGAAGCATCTTTTAGAGACTCTCTTGGGAGGTCTAAATCCAGAGCATTCAGACCTAAGACCAGCCATATCATATTTGCAATGTCCCTCTTGGTTCCATCTCTCAGAAAGAAAACTGTCTGAAAGTTCTGGTGGCCACAGGCAGTACTCTGACAGGGAACTTTCTGATTAAGTGCTCACTGCATAAATAAGTTGCTGGGATACACTGAATTTTCTGGAGGAGAATCTGATCTCCACAAAATACAAACAGCAAATCAGTAAAAGAAACGGACTGTTCTCTTCAGTATTTCCAAGGAATGGGATTACAATAGGTGACAATGCAGCTCTCCTACGAAAAGGCCAATAAACAGTGAACAGACGTCTCACCTACATTCATCCTTTACGATATTTTTCATCGACCTCTTCCTTTACATTCCCACCATTACCTCTGGTGTGCTTCAAGGTCCAATTAATTCAGACCAGGCCCCTTAGAAAAGCTTCATACCTAATGGTTCTGCTTTCCATCTCTGACCCTTTTCATCATTCAACCCCATAACCTCTATTCCAAAAGCATTACTCTGAGAACAGAATTTCCTTCAAATCTCCCTACAGAATGAAGTGAAAACTCATAGACAATGAAATTCCTTGACAACAGGGCCGGGCCTTTTTTCTCACCTTTCAACCTACTCATTTCCATTAATCCTTATATCTTCCCAGACTGATAAACTCATGAACTGCATACCTATTTTTTATTTTCCATCATTTTGTTAACTTTCGCATTGCTGAAAATCTTGTTTCCTAAACTGAAAATTGCAATAAAATAATTATTTTATATGGTTCTTTGGTAACTTGTACTAAACACTGTGGTAAATGTTTTACATTTACATTTTTTCTTTAATCTTCACAACATTTCAATAAGCTAGGCACTGCTATTATCACTGGCCATTTAACACACAAGGAAGGACTCAGATGTTTAGAGCAGCTAAGTCTGAATCCGAAGCATACTGGGTTAAGAACTACACTATCCTCTCTCTTAATTGCCCTGCCAGGACCAAGAGATTTCTCGCAGCTTACACCAATCACTCACACAGAGTAAACACTCAATAAATAGTTCATAGATGAATGAATAAATGGCTGAATGATTGAGGGAATGTGGAAATATATGCTAAAATGCTTTAGAGCTTATAAATTATTACACAAATATTATTTATCATCCAGAAAATCACCATTATTAAATTGTTTTTATGAGACTGACTTTTTCACTTAATTCTATGCTTTGTATAAAGAGATGCTGAGTAAACATTGATTTACTTTTTTGTCGGTTGTTTTTCTCCCAAACCCAGGTAGAACCTCACCTTCCATCATATGAGCCACATGTCCAAACTGGAGAATACTGACAATAAGAAAATGCCATATTGAAGTTAGCCTTCTATCATGCATATTATTGGAAAGTCAGAAGAAGTTCAAAACCAAAGACTGTAGAGAGGCTGTGTGTGTGCACGCACGTGCACGCGTTTGCACATACACACCTGCCCACGTTTTTAAACATTTAAGTCTTGCTCCATTTGCATTTGCTACATTTGCGGTGTGGACTAGTCTTGGGAGCCTCCTTCTGACCTTGTACAATCTCAAACCGCACACAAGCACCAGATGTCAGTGTTGTGCAACTTTCAGGTTGAGTGTTTCAGGAGACAAGCTGGTCTCTGTCACTTAGAGACAGAATAACAGTCATTTATATGCATGAACACAAACACCCTTAGGTGCTGGATAAATCTTAGAGGTCCACTGCCAACTGTAACTTGAGAAACTCCACAGCACTTTCTAACGACCCAGCTGTGTGGAAAGGGCTGGAGTGAATGAGCACAGGATGGATGGTGGAACCCACAGCACTCTTCTGGCCCAGAACCAGATAGAGACATCCAGGAAGTACCGGTCTGACTCCTTTGCCACGGCGTTGTGAGTGAGAGCGGAGGAAGGTGAGACCAAGTCAGTCTGTTTGATTAATGGACAGTGCTTCGTGTTTGCAAGCCACGTGGTCAGACGGTTAAACTCCTAGTGTGTCCTCAAGGCCTGACATAATCTGGCCCCTGCCGGGTTCTGCAGCCTCATCAGGAAACTCTCTCCTCTTTTCTCTTTATTCCAGCCACTGATCTCTCTCTATTCCAAGCACTATGCTCCCTCAGGACTCAAAGGCTCTGCTTAGAATGTTCTTGCCACGCCCTTAGCTCCCATTTCTTCAGATCTCAGCTCAAATGTCCCTTCATCAGGAAAGGTCAAGTCCCACGTGTCAGGTCTCTTCTTCTATGGTCTCAGAGTACCCTTTAACTTCCTTTCATAGGCTTATCAGAATTTGCAAATATATATTTGTCTGATTATATGATTAATCTCTATATAGTCAACTTCAACTAAGGTGTAAACTCCATCAGAGTAGAGATGGGCTGTTTTGCCCATTAGCGTTTCCTAGTACCCAGTATAGTGCTTGATATATAGAAGGTCCTCAATAAAAAAATGTTAGGGGGCTTCCCTGGTGGCACAGTGGTTGAGAGTCCGCCTGCCGATGCAGGGGACACGGATTCGTGCCCCGGTCCGGGAAGATTCCACGTGCCGCGGAGCGGCTGGGCCCGTGAGCCATGGCCGCTGAGCCTGCGTGTCCGGAGCCTGTGCTCCGCAACGGGAGAGGCCGCAACAGTAAGAGGCCCGCGTATCGCAAAAAAAAAAAAAAAGTTAAATGGGTGAATGAGTGAATAGATAACTGAAGTGGTGAACAAACAAACGAATTGATTTCATCCATTCTTCCTCTGAACAGACTTCCATGCACAAACGAATGCATAAAAGGTAGGATGGAAGTAGGGGAGAATATCTCAGGTAGCTGGAAAGGTGACAGTCACTGTGTTCCCAGAAGCATGAGAAGAATTCAGCAAGCTAAGAGACCTGCAGAAATGCAGTCTGACTTGGGCCTAAATTCTGGCAGCAGGGCTTAAATCCTCCAAGCAGCAACAGACTTCTGTCTAGCACTTTTGAGTACAATCAACATGCACTGGTCCTATCAGTAAGGAAAGAAGGTCAGTTTGCAAATATATGAGGAATACTGGCCTTTCTTCAGAATAAATTGTCTGAAATATATTATGTGCAAAAGAAGAGATGATAGACAGAGATAGAGAGAAACAGATGGGCTGAATTTGTTCCTCTAGGGCTTATGCCCAAAGGTGGAAAAAAAAAAATCTGGCTATTTCTCTTTCTTCCACAAGATGGGGCAATCGAAATGAATTCAACTATAGAGCAGGAAGCGCTAGTGAGTGCTTTTTCCATGTTTATAAGTTTGATTCGGGGAGACCAGAAAAATGGAGTCCGTTTTGAACTTGTTTATGCAACTGTATAACATTTCCTGAAAAGATCAGGCCTGAGGCAGACAACAGTTAGGCAAGAGGGGAGAGTCTAGGGCACATGCTCACTCCTTAGTGAGGTCGAAGTGACACTGCCCAGCTTCCAGAACTCCTAGCATTCCAGCCCCAGGGAGTTGCATGTGTCTCCGGCAGCAAATTTACCATTTCTTCACATTAGGAGAAATTTCCAAATCAAATATAATGATGCTTACTTTGAACTAAATTATTTTAATATGATCCATCACAATGTACAACTTCTGTCTCTTAATAGCTTGCTGCTTAAAGTCTGCAATGATTTCATTCAGTGAAATATTCCATAATGCATTAAGCCAGGGCCTACATAAAATAATTATGACACTAAAAACTAGAGTTTTACTTTTCTACCTATGTCCTATTTGCACATAATCCTTCTTGCTTCTACCTGGTTGTAGATATGTTACCATATTATTATAAATCTATCCCTGGAAAGAACCTGGGAGAAATGGGCTCAAAATCAAGTTTTAGATTAAATTAGCACTGTTTGGAAAGATAATTAATATTTGTGTGGTGTTTTGATCTTCATCACCTCATTTGACCCTCCCGATAATCCTGTAGGTTAAATATTGTTTTTATCATCACTGTTTCACCAATATATAATATGGGTTATTGTCTTATTCAATATGCACAGTAGGGGGCTTCCCTGGTGGCGCAGTGGTTGAGAGTCCGCCTGCCAATGCAGGGGACACGGGTTCGTGCCCCGGTCCGGGAAGATCTCACACGCGCGGAGCGGCTGGGCCCGTGAGCCATGGCCACTGAGCCTGCACGTCCGGAGCCTGTGCTCTGTGACGGGAGAGGCCACAGCCGTGAGAGGCCCGCATAACACACACACACACACACACACAAAAATATGCACAGTAGGTAAGTACTAAAGGTAAGCATGAAATCAGGTCTTTGGAATCCAGTTCTCATTCTCCATGGATGGGAGTGGTGGAAAGAGAGAAAGGGGAGAAAAGACTTAAGAAAGGAGCTAGCATGCCCTTGGTTTGAGGGCCAAATACACATTGTACAAGCTAGGAAACCCAGCCACGCTGGCTTAAATAATAAAGAAAAATAATTGGCTCACACACTAGAAAAGTCCAGAAGTCCCAGTTGCTCAAAGGATGTGCTCATGGGCCCAGTCCTTGAGGTCTTAGGTTCATCTGCCAGCTTCATCCCATAACTTCAGTGGTTCTAGGCTACCTTCTTGTGGTAACAAAATTATCTAAGCAGGTCCAGATCTCCTACGGTCCCATTGAACCACATTTTCAGAAGAAACCAGTGTCAATTTTTAAAGTTCCTCACCTGTGATTGACCCTCTTATTGGTTCAGACTGAGTCCATCTCTGAACCAGGCTCAGCTAGGAAGATCTGTGTGGCTTACTGACTTAATCCAATCAGAATCACTACACTGAAGCTGGGAATAGCATCAATCTCACCTAAACTCTCATTGCTAAGAATGAGTGAGTGGTACATTGTCCAAAAGGAAAGCCAAAAGGAAGAAATAGATTATGCCAAATCATAGAATTTATCTACTTTTTCTGGAATTTAATAAATTATAAAGCATTGCCTCTTTGAACAAATAAAAAACTTTGTGAGAGTTCTAGGTCTATCTTGATTGCTGAATAATTACAAGAAAATCTATTACAAAATGTCCTGAAGAAAGCTTTAGGTATTAGCTTCAGGAAACTTAAAAAACAAATTCATAGACATTATATGAGAGATACCTGGTGCCTAGAAAGCAGGATATTGCCCAGTAACCCTGGAACATTCAGAATTCAAGAGCAGGTAAGTATTAAGAGGCTACAGGTAGGAAAAAATGAAAGAACAGAAAATCTACATGGGTAGAAAACTTGCTGTGTCCCTTATATAAACATCTATAAGGAGCAGGGCTACCTAATTCAACTTCAGAACAGAGTCTGTCAACCAAACCACTTATTTCTCCAAGCCATAGTCTCCTCATTAGTACATGTGTTTGGGGTGGTGAGAGTTACCTATCTCACAGTGGTTTACAAGAATTAAAGGCAAAAATGAGCATAAAAGGCTTTGTTAACATGAATGCTACACAAATGTAAGAATTATATTGCTGGAAATTTTATTTATAGTTATTTAAGTTGCTATGAAAAAAGGTCTGCCACACTTCCCTGGTGGCGCAGTGGTTGAGAGTCCGCCTGCCGATGCAGGGGACACGGGTTTGTGCCCCGGTCTGGGAAGATCCCATGTGCCGCGGAGCGGCTGGGCCCGTGAGCCATGGCCGCTGAGCCTGCGCGTCCGGAGCCTGTGCTCCGCAACGGGAGAGGCCACAACAGTGAGAGGCCCGCGTACCGCAAAAAAAAAAAAAAAAAAAAAAAGGTCTGCCACAGGTTCTAAAAGAGGTTCTAAAACCTAAAGCCAGTTCTATATTGAACTTCCCAAAATGAGTGATGGTTAACTACATGTTTCTCATTTGTACCAACACCCCATTAGCTCCAGTCCACCAATCTCCAATCTCTCAGAAGTTCACCTAATACACTCCACATAGTACACAGTGAACTTCTGGTACACACTAAACAGTATATAAGGGTCTATATGTCTGTTTTCATGACTGGCTAATTAGCCCCACTTGCATAGACATCTACTAATAATTAACAAATAAGTATCTTAAATGTTGCTACACTTTGTAGGAAAAAAAAAAGCTAAAAGTTCTGAAATGCAATGCCTGCCATTGCTTAATGGAGCTAAATTTGAAAGTATACCCTTATAACAGAATATTCTTGAATTTCCTCTGGGATGTCATCTGTAGATATCCAATAGATATTGTCAAGCAGCTCTGCCTTTGGGATAGTCACTGCACAAGAGTTAGAAACATTTTCTTGGATGTGGCTAGCTGAGTATCAGCTCATGGCCCAATAATTCATTGTTTTTCCTGTATAAAGCATACCGTTTTATAGAAATTACAATGAACTACTCACTATAGGAGTAGAACATATTTCCTCTAAGATCAGGAGCAAGACAAGGTTGTCCACTCTCACTACTATTATTCAACATAGTTTTGGAAGTTTTAGCCACAGCAACCAGAGAAGAAAATGAAATAAAAGGAATCCAAATCAGAAAAGAAGGAGTAAAACTGTCACTGTTTGCCGATGACATGATACTATACATAGAGAATCCTAAAGATGCTACCAGAAAACTACTAGAGCTAATCAATTTGGTAAAGTAGCAGGATACAAAATTAATGCACAGAAATCTCTTGCATTCCTATACACTAATGATGAAAAATCTGAAAGAGAAATTAAGGAAACACTCCCATTTACCACTGCAACAAAAAGAATAAAACACCTAGGAATAAACGTACCTAAGGAGACAGACCTATATGCAGAGAACTATAAGACACTGATGAAAGAACTTAAAGATAATACAAAACAGATGGAGAGATATACCATGTTCTTGGATTGGAAGAATGAACACTGTGAAAATGACTATATCACTCAAAGCAATCTCCAGATTCAATGCAATCCCTATCAAACTACCAGTGGCATTTGTGTGGAAACACAAAGGACCCCGAACAGCCAAAGCAATCTTGAGAAAGAAAAATGGAGCTGGAGGAATCAGGCTCCCAGACTTCAGACTATACTACAAAGCTACAGTAATCAAGACAGTATGGTACTGGCACAAAAACAAAAATATAGATCAATGGAACAGGACAGAAAGCCAAGAGATAAACCCACACACATATGGTCACCTTATCTTTGATAAAGAAGGCAAGAATATATAATGGAGAAAAGACAGCCTCTTCAATAAGTGGCACTGGGAAAACTGGACAGCTACATGTAAAAGAATGAAATTAGGACACTCCCTAAGACCACACACAAAAATAAACTTAAAATGGATTAAAGATCTAAATGTAAGGCCAGACACTATCAAACTCTTAGAGGAAAATATAGGCAGAACACTCTATGACATAAATCACAGCAAGATTCTTTTTGACCCACCTCCTAGAGAAATGGAAATAAAAACAAAAATAAACAAATGGGACCTAATGAAACTTAAAAGCTTTTGCACAGCAAAGGAAAACATAAACAAAAGACAACCCTCGGAATGGGAAAAAATATTTGCCAATGAAGCAACTGACAAAGGATTCATCTCCAAAATTTACAAGCAGTTCATACAGCTCAATATCAAAAAAACAAACAACGCAACCCAAAAATGGGCAGAAGACCTAAATACACATTTCTCCAAAGAAGATATACAGATTGCCAATAAACACATGAAAGGATGCTCAACATCACTAATCATTAGAGAAATGCAAATCAAAACTACAGTGAGGTATCACGTCACACCAGTCAGAATGGCCATCACCAAAAAATCTACAAACAATAAATGCTGGAGAGGGTGTGGAGAAAAGGGAACCCTCTTGCACTGTTGGTAGGAATGTAAATTGATACAGCCACTATGGAGAACAGTATGGAGGTTCCTTAAAAAACTAAAAACAGAAACACCATACGATCCAGCAATCCCACTACTGGGCATATACCCTGAGAAAACCATAATTCAAAAAGAGTCATGTACCACAATGTTCACTGCAGCTCTATTTACAATAGCCAGGACATGGAAGCAACCTAAGTATCCATCGACAGATGAATGGATAAAGAAGATGTGGCACATATATACAATGGAATATTACTCAGTCATAAAAAGAAACAAAACTGAGTTATTTGTAGTGAGGTGGATGGACCTAGAGTCTGTCATACAGAGTGAAGTAAGTCAGAAAGAGACAATCAAATACTGTATGCCAACACATATATATGGAATCTAAAAAAAATTTTTTTTTAAATTGGTTCTAAAGAACCTAGGGGCAGAACAGGAATAAAGATGCAGATGTAGAGAATGGACTTGAGGGCACAGGGAGGGGGAAGGGTAAGCTGGGACGAAGTGAGAGAGTGGCATGGACATATATACACTACCAAATGTAAAATAGCTAGCTAGTGGGAAGCAGCGGTATAGCACAGGGAGATCAGCTCGGTGCTTTGTGACCACCTAGAGGGGTGGGATACGGAGGGTGGGAGGAGACGCAAGAGGGAGGAGATATGGGGATACATGTATATGGATAGCTGATTCATTTTGTTAGAAAGCAGAAACTAACACACCATTTTGGTGGGAATGTAAATTGATACAGCCACTATGGAGAACAGTATGGAGGTTCCTTAAAAAACTAAAAACAGAAACACCATACGATCCAGCAATCCCACTACTGGGCATATACCCTGAGAAAACCATAATTCAAAAAGAGTCATGTACCACAATGTTCACTGCAGCTCTATTTACAATAGCCAGGACATGGAAGCAACCTAAGTATCCATCGACAGATGAATGGATAAAGAAGATGTGGCACATATATACAATGGAATATTACTCAGTCATAAAAAGAAACAAAACTGAGTTATTTGTAGTGAGGTGGATGGACCTAGAGTCTGTCATACAGAGTGAAGTAAGTCAGAAAGAGACAATCAAATACTGTATGCCAACACATATATATGGAATCTAAAAAAAATTTTTTTTTAAATTGGTTCTAAAGAACCTAGGGGCAGAACAGGAATAAAGATGCAGATGTAGAGAATGGACTTGAGGGCACAGGGAGGGGGAAGGGTAAGCTGGGACGAAGTGAGAGAGTGGCATGGACATATATACACTACCAAATGTAAAATAGCTAGCTAGTGGGAAGCAGCGGTATAGCACAGGGAGATCAGCTCGGTGCTTTGTGACCACCTAGAGGGGTGGGATACGGAGGGTGGGAGGAGACGCAAGAGGGAGGAGATATGGGGATACATGTATATGGATAGCTGATTCATTTTGTTAGAAAGCAGAAACTAACACACCATTGTAAAGCAATTATACTCCAATAAAGATGTTAAAAAGAAAAACAGTTAAGCCACCCTAAAGACAAAAAAAAAAAAAAGAGTTGGACATCAACAAAAGAATTATGCAAGAAGCAAGACTTACAAGATATAGAATTCCTAGTACACAGGCACATTTTCTTTCAATTTATCTCTCTACAGTAACTGCTAACTTAGTCTTTCATTTTTTTCTGATGTAAAAATAATCCACTTTGGTTCTTTTCATAATATCTGAAGTTCTATAAGAAATAACTTGTATACTCACAATGCTTCTGGGTTTTAAAAAGGGAACAATATGAAAAATTTCCCCTTTCCTTTTTTCAGGCATGAAAATCTTTAGTTAGCTGCATGAGAGTTAAGATGTCATTCTTATCATTTCAGTTCCTCTAATGAACTCTGCCACTAGTATTCTGTGACAGCAGTGTATAATCAAAAGAGAAGAGTTTTCATATTTAATATGAAATAGAACCACTCTTTTTCTACAGACGTTTTGCTTGGTTTTTAGTCCGCATCTCCAACTAGTTAGTCCTTGTTCTCAACATAGCTCATACTAAAAAGTAACTGCCTCCAAATTTGTGATCATATACTTAATTCCTAGCCCTTTAAAATATCCTTACCTTAAATATGGAATTTTCAGGTATTCCTCATCTAAATTTCTCTTCCTCTAACATTCCTTTGTTATTCAGTAGCATCATAAATATTCTTCACGGAACTTCCCTGGTGGCGCAGAGGTTAAGAATCTGCCTGCCAATTCAGGGGACATGGGTTCGAGCCGTGGTCTGGGAAGATCCCACATGCCGTGGAGCAACTAAGCCTGTGCGCCACAGCTACTGAGGCTGCGTGCCACAACTACTGAAGCCCGTGTGCCTACAGCCTGTGCTCCGCAACCAGAGAAGCCACCGCAATGAGAAGCCCATGCACTGCAACGAAGTGTAGCCCCTGCTCACCACAACTAGAGAAATCTCGCATGCAGCAATGAAGTCCCAATGCAGCCAAAAATAAAAATAAATAAGTTTATTTTTAAAAATATTTTTAAATAAATAAATTAAATTAAATAAATGTTCTTTACACAGAATCACTTAAAATTATCCACTAACTATGTTTTTCAGTATCTTTTATTTAACTCCTGAGAAGTATGTTGAGATGTCCTTCTATTTACAGGTTATGCTTTTACTCAACATTTGAAAGCACAATTTTAACTTCATTTATAATAATTACGGTGAGTTCTTCACATATGAAAAGTACCAAAAAGAAATGTTCATTTAATAATAATAATAAGTAGCTTATATTCATGTAGCATTTATTATGCCCAAAGCACTAGTCTAAGCACTTTTTAGAATTGACTTCTTTAGCCTCTATATAACCATAGGAAGCAGCTCTACGATTATCTCCCATTTTACTACTACTACTATTATCTCCCATTTTACAGATGATATAACTGAGGCATAAAGAAACTTGCCAAGGTTACCTAGAGAATATATGCCAGAGGTGACATTTTTAACCTAGCAATCTGGCTCCACACTCTGGGTTCTAAATCAATCAAAAATACTGCTATGACATTAAGGATCTGGAACCTTGATTTCAAAAACAGAGAAATAAGATCTCACTAAAATCTGTTCAGGAATGTAATTATCTTGCTTATGCCAGGTTAGAACTAATGATCCTCATGGTTTTGAATGATAATGATTTGGTAGGGGTGGAGGGAACACTTATCTGTATGTGATCCAATTTCTACAGTGAGACCTTAAATATATATCATCTGCTTCCAATGCAGAGGACGCAGGTTCGATCCCTGGTTGGGGAACTAAGATCCCACGTGCCGCAGGGCAACTAAGCCCACGCACCACAACTACTGAGACCACGCACCACAACTAGAGAGCCCACGCACTCTGGAGCCTGTGCACCACAACTAGAGAGAAGCCCACGTCGCAATGAAAGACCCCGCGTGCCACAACTAAGACCTGACACAGCTAAAATTAATTAATTAATTTATTAAATAAATATATACATATATATATATACAATATATACATATATGATCTGCTTAATTAATTAGCAACCTTATTCAATTCTTTGTGTCACATTTAATAATGCCCACAACTGTGTGGATGAGTCAGATAAGCAGCTACAGAGCAAAGACAAACAACAACAAACTTGAGTCACTTTTTGACACTTTATTCTTTTAGAAATATGAGGGTTTCTTCAACAGAAGAAACTTAGGTAAAAAAGAGAGAATTTCTTGAAATACCATTTTCCCAAGGTATGCAGTGTTAGGAACAGTTAGAACTAGTGACTTCACTGCTGCCAAGATTCTCTCACTTACCCCTGCTTACAACTAGAAATTCATTGAATAATAATAAATAGCTTATACTTATGTAGCATACATTATGCCCAAAGCATCATTCTAAGCACTTTTTCAGTACTGACTTCTTTAGCCTCTACATAACCACAGGAAGCAACTCTATTATTATCCCCCAATTTACAGATGACATAACTGAGGCATAAAGAAACTTGCTTCTCTGTCAGCTTCATTCTTTCCCCTCAACCCAGCTTTCTCAACACAGTAAAAAATCATGCCTGTCCAAGTTTCCTTTACTGGAAACTTCTAGCCTCTATTTCCCATTTCTAATTTGAAAATCTGTCAGGAAAGACTGGCCTAATTTGGGTCAGGTGCCCAATCCTATGTCGGTCAAGTATGGCCAGGAGGATGAGGTTTGATAACAACACAGTAGCTGGAAACAAATGTTTGGAGTTGGGAACATAGGGGTTCCCAAAATAAAAGGGGGTCTACTGCCAGAAAGGCAGTCCTGGGAAGGCAAAACATGAGTGCCCACACAAAGAGGACAGGTTAGTCAAGACATCAGCCTGCCCCTTACCAGCTGTAGGAGAGGACAGGTAAAAAATTCCCAAGTCTCAGGTTTGCTCAGTGTATAATAAGAATAAGAATCCTGTCTATCTCACCAAATTGTAAGAATTGCCTGACACATGTGTGAATGTGCATAGTAACTTGAAAAATATTACAAAATTTCAAGGTATGACTGTTGCTATTACTGTCTATATAAGTAACTAAATTTCCCATTTTTCACACTGACGCCTGGAGTCAGACTGACACAGCAAGTGGTCTGAACAAACTGAAGCTCACCCAGCATCAGAGGCTGTGAGTGTACTTCTTCTCAAGCCATACTGCAGTCCAGCTGTGCATGGTTATTATGCCAAGTTCATCAAGAGGTGGTTAAGCGTCTCAGGGAGCAGGTGGAGAGGAAGGCAGAATGAGACTTGAAGGGAAGAACTCAACCAAGAAACACTGGCTAGTCTACTTTCCAGAGATCTTCCTTCTACTTCCTGAGCTTTAATTCACTGTTATATGCTGGAGACAATTACCAGTTAATTAATTTCCATGTGGACAAAGATGACTGTTTAATAGGTCAGCTATGTGTCACCCTGAAGTGAAAACCAACAAAGGAAAGCAGGGTAAATGATCAAAGGAATCAATAGCGTGATGCCTCTCCTAAGTCAACACTAGATACAGGGATGCAGTTACTGTTTTGGAACCAACTTCACTGCTAATGAGTGATAAGTGACTGACTCCTGTAACTAAAGCTTGTTGTTTCTGTCTACCTTTCTCTTCATATAACATCAAAGGGAGAATCTCTAAATAATAATACAGTATACCATTTACATGACACACTTTAATTTCCTAAGCATGTTCCCCTATATCATTTATCTAAAACAATGCACTTAAGGTCTATTAGAAATACTGCTAAACTTGGGAGCCTTAAGTACTTGCCACTTAATCCATTTGGTGGCCTTGGGAAATTCTTGGCCTCTATTTCATTACTTGCAAATTGGGGAAGATAATATCTATCTCAAAGTGTTAGCGTGAGGCTTAAATGTAACGATTTATGAGACATGCTCTGTAAATAAGTGCTATATAAACATGAAAACTGTTTTAGGATCTAATGGGAATCCTATTAAAGAATACAAGAAACTAGAGAATTTCCATGTTTGCCTTTAATAAAACTATGGCTTGACCAAGGCTACTCATAGGAAGCTGAAAGGTACAGGTCTTCCAGTCCCAAATCCACTTTACTACATTGTTTTGGCAATGGTCCACCAAAGATGGATGTCTATATGTTTTTTCTGAAAACATACCCTTTTTTGTCCTATTATTTAAGCCAGGAAAAGAAAATGTAATTGAATGAACGATCCCAACAATTATGACCACTCCCCGACTCATCACTCTCCTTTTCCAGGAGAAATCATACGGATTCGAGTCTCACAGCACACAGGGTAGACACATCAGCCCACATTTATCTTAAAACTCTAGTTTGAAGGAACTCGTTCTGTAGGACCTGTTGGCTCTTAACTCATTATGTATACTCCCCAAGCAAGCAGGCTGTGGAGACTTATGGGTTTGCAATATTTGGAAGGGTGATATTGACTATGTGCGATCTTCACCTGACCAGCTACCGTTAAACCTACTTCCTAAGGAAGTTGCAATTTTGCTGTCAAAATTAGAAATGAGGTTCTCTGGGCCTTTACAGTGAGTTTAGTCTCCTGCCTGGCTGAGGAGAGGCTCTTGTTTAATTGGGCAGTAGCAAGACATTTCAGAGATGCACGAAGCATCTCTGTCACTCCTTCTGGAAGCAAATGCAAGGTGGATAAGCAACACCAGCACTGAACTGAGTGGGTGCCTTGGTGGCCCTGCCGTTGGGGGAACAAGACCTAAGAGGCTTCTGAAGCTTCCTGGCCAGGCCAAACAACAGATTCCTAAGACTCTGTGAGTGTCCTGGCCCCGGGTTCTTACTTGTCAAAGGGGAAACATGAGGGTCTCACCCTCTCCTGCTCTACATTTGCTGTTGCTGCTGCAGTGTCTTAAAGATGGCTCCTGCTGCTTTGTTGCAAGAGGCCCTTCATAAATCCCAGTTGTCAACATACAATCAATTTTGCTATGGGCAAAAGGATGTTTCATTGTCCCGATATGTGCACCTGGCTAAACCACATCCACAGGCTGAATGAGCACTTTTTATTTATTTATTTATCTTTCCAGAAATGAACACAGAGTGTCTGCTCTGACAGTCTGAGGCAAAAATTTCATAAAAGCTGTAAAGTACAAATAGTCGTCTTTTAAAAGAAGGAGGTGGGGCTCAGCCTGTAGAACAAAGCCCCCCCTTTGAAGACTAGCGATTCTAATTTGGAGCCATTTCCCACTCCCAATTCCAAATCTGCATCATTAAACCATGAACAAGTGAAGAGTAATAACTGTGAACGAGCTGAGTATTTTTTAATGATTTTCTCTCTTATACCCAAAGCAAATAAGCCAAATGCTTACTCAAAGCCAAGGGGGGAGTGAGGGTGGGACTTGGTTTTGCAATTTCTTTTTTTTTTTCTATAGTCTTTCTTCTTCCACTGAAAGTGTCTATAAAATTTTTAAAGGAAAGTAGGTTGCTAAAACGTACTTAATTTGCCATGATAGATTGAGTCCATGCTTCAGTGACTGTAATTGAATCTGTGACCTATTTCTTTAGTAAAGTAGAAATAGTCTCTGGGGTTTTTGTCACGACCATCTTTTAATGAAATTCAAAAAGACTGTCAAAATGTGTGCACTTTTCCTACTGGTTGTTAATATTATTACTTTAGAATCTGTTACTTTTTAATTAATCTTAATAAATGTGTACACACTCTACACCTGGCTGTTGGAAATGCTAGACGTTGTCGTAAGGCAAAGCAAAATCAACAGGACAGAAAGGGCAGAGTGGCCAGGGAAGGTCTGGACACATTTTGGTTCCACTTTAAAAAAATACTTCAATGCATCCGTTTAGAGAACCTGCCCCGAGAAGAAGGGTGCCCAGAGCGTCAGCAGGA
>NW_006786802.1:3669428-3679092 GCF_000442215.2 Lipotes vexillifer | reverse complement strand
GCCAGCAGGAAAATGCTGAGGAGCTGCCCCCATGGCCCTCTTCTTGCTGGTGCCACCACTAACCGCTCCATCTTTGCTTTATGGGCTGCAAACCTGACAAGTCGACGGCCTCAGGAGCAATATTTTATTGACAAAACGTAAGAGAAAATATGTTCGGCTGCTTTTAAGCCGTGGTGTAGGAGGGTGTTACAGAACCAGATGGCTCAAATTAGTCTTTCACTTGCCAGGATGATGGGAAAACACTGCCTGGTTCAACAACTTACATGGTGGTGGCTGCCTTGCCAATAGGTGGTTGGCTGTGATTTCAAGGGGCAGTTAGTTGTTCCTTCAGAGTCCAAAAGGACCCAAGGTTCCAGTTCTGAGGTCCATCTCCTACTGTGGCAGGGATGGGAGGGAGAAGCAATGTCTTCAGGTCTTGGCCATGGTGGTGTCCACAGGAAAGTTTTGCAGTGGTTTTCAAACATGGCCCCAGAGCACAGCATCAGTATCATCTGACCTACTGAATCAGAAATTCAGCAGCTGGAATGGGGTCCAACAATCTGTGTTTTATAAGCCAGCCAGACAATTCTGATGCTCACTTGAGTTTGTGAACCACTGGGCTAGAGAAAGGAGTTGGGGTGGCTGGAGCATGGAGATGGGGGTAAGTGGTGGAAAATGAGTCACATTAGGTTCAAATTGAAAACCGTCAGGTATACTCTCGTTTCCCAAATATACTCAGGGCTTTTCCATCTCTTTGCCACTGATGTTTCTTCTGGCAAAAAGCACCATCTTTCCCCCTCCCGCTTCAATCTCTTCCTAATCTCTAACTTTTAAAAATCTTAGCCATTTCCAAGGCTATTTCATGTGTCCCGACCCTATGAAGTCTGACTCTCCGAGGAGCACGCAGTCTGTCTCTTCGCTGAAACCGCAAGGCTGTGACTTTTCTTGCAGCACTTATATTTAGCTTTGTGCCCCTAGGAAACAAACCGTTGGGGGCAGGTGCTCTGCCATAATGTCTATTATGATTCAAGGAACAGAGGAGATGTTAAAATGCCTTTTGAAACATAGGGATATTCACTCAGTGGAAAATGTAGACAACAGCTAGCTATCCATATCTGCTGGGTAAGTACCTCAGTTCTCCTCTTTGTCCAGTAATCAAGGTAGATCTCCATTCACAGGCCAACAGATGGACCTCATTGTAGGAATGCTCTCAAGATACAACTAACGATTCAGTTTGACACACACTGTGTAGACTGCCAGGTCTCTTGCTAAGTGCTTGTCCCTTAGTGATAAACAAAATGCAGTCCTTGCTTTTGAAAAAGCTCATATTCTAATGGGGAAACAGCACATAAACAGATATTTCCATGTACCACCATAAGTAGAGAGGCATGCATGAAGTTTGATGTAAGCACAGAGCACAACCCTCCTTGTACCCATCTCTTGGAGTTATAAGGAAGGCTGTTAGAAAAGATGTTTGTGTTAAGTTTTAAAGGCGAGAAAGAATAACCAGGTAAGTAGAGTATAGAAGAGTGTTCCAGTAAAGAACAGTGCAAAGGCATGGAGGTATAAAATAGTAGCATAGTAAGGGTCAAGGGATACATGGATTTCACGTACTCTGCCATTATTAGAGCATAAATTTCTAATTGGAGACTGGCAGAAGGTAAGGTTGTGTCACTGACCAGGGGACCAGATCACACAGGGCTTTACTGTCCATGCTAAGGAATTTAGGATTTATTCTAGAGGGCTTAGAGAACAAAAGAAGAGGAGTAGTGGTTAGATTTGCATTTTAAATAGATTGTTCTGGCTCCAGTGGTAAGGAGGGGTTCAACGGGATGAGGCTAGATGGTGATGAGAGAGGACAAGCTGAGCCCTGGGCATTTGCAGATTTCCCCAGGGGACATGGAGTGGGATTCACTCTCAAACCAATTAGAACAATGAGCTCTTTCTCATTAGGAGCAAAACCCGAGCAGAGTACAGTTCTGAGTGAGACACAGCAGGCCTTGCTCTGGGTAAATGGACTGGTAGCCAAGCTGGTTTGGATGCGAATGGCTTGTCGTATAAGTGGCCACACCACCCCCCTCATTTGACTGATAAGGATTTCCAGCCTGTGCACTTGAAGCTAACAGGCCATAATGGCTCGAATGGGCAGTCATCGGTCATTATCATCCTCTCCACAAGCCTCCAGACAGACTGACTTGGAGTCATTACTATTCCCTCTCAGTCCTGCCATCTACATTTTTATAATTTCCTAGCACATTTCACTCGATCCACCAAATAATACCCGTTTTTAGATACTTTCTTAGAGCAAATGCTGGAAAGAAGCTTTTTCAAGTACTTGCTCTTTGTGCTGAGATTTAAACCATTGCTACTGAGTTATTTAAAGTCCTAAAGATCAGTCTTTTCCCATAATCAGGCCCCCGAGGTCCTAGATTTGTGAAGAGAAAATAGGAATCCCAAAGAATCGTTATCACTCAATGTTTTAACATTTAAAACATTTCTCATAGAATTTTGATGTTTGGAAAAACACTCGATCACCTGTGTTGTCCTGCTGACTCATCACTGTGATTTTGTGAGTACTGGTGTCCTCTCTAGGAGCTCAGGTACAACATCTTGCTCAAGATAGTAAGACCCCAGCTAGTAAGGCTCTAGAATTTGAACCTAGGACATGGCTCCTACCGCCTTGCTCTGCTTTCCCTTACCTCTGGAACAGAATACCTTGACTAAGGTGACTGGAGGAAGGAAGACAGAGAGATGGAAGGAGGCACTAAGAAAACGGTAAAGATGAAGATTTTGCTTTGGTACCACTACCTGCTCCTTTTATAATCTCTACCCCCAACTGGCCCATCTCCTTGGACTACTTTCCAGAGAAAAAGTGGGAATAAAAAGATTTTTAAAACTTGATTTCATACCGAATGATACTGCTTATGTGTGGGATCTGAAAAGAATGACACAAATGAACTTATTTACAAAACAGAAACAGACTCGCAGACATAGAGGATGAACGTATGGTTACCAGTGGGGGGGAAGGGTGGGGAGGGATAGTTAGGGAGTTTGAGATTGACATGTACACACTGCTAGTATTCTGTAACAACCAAATTGGGAAAATAATTTGAAAAAGAATAGATACATGTAAATGTATAACTGAATCACTTTGCTGTACACCTGAAACTATCACAACATTGTTAATCAACTGTACTCCAAAATAAAATAGTTTAAAAAAACTGATTTCATATTTAATCAGTGAGAAACCACACCATCTATCCAAATTCTAGTCCAAATTCAAGGCCTAGCACAATCTTAACCATTCTTTCACTCTTAAAGCTTACATTCAGTTACTTTCCCTTGGTATCTATCAAAAGAAATGGCAGATGACCCAGTATTTAATGACATCCTGTCACTTGCTGTTTACTATTAGTCCAGCCTCATCAGCAATGCTAAAATCTCAGCTATCCAGAAAATAAATCCAACACAGTAGCAGTTTTCCTGATAACTGATGGCATTCTTCTGTAGGCCCAAGCTTTTTTGGAAAAAAAGTGTAAAAATTTTGACCAGAAGTGCACTTATGGTATATCTTGTACACCTGTCTTTGTAAACATCTTTGCCATGCATTACATTACTACTTGTAATACATACGAACTAGATGTAATACATACAAAGACGCATGACATGTTTGCCATACATTATTGCATTGTGCCTTATTACTAGGTGTCCCTGTACTTAATGCCCTCATACTCTAGAGCCTTCTGACTTTTATCAAATCTCTCCTCTCTTATTTACAGAGGCTTTCAGCCATCCACACACCTGCAGTAGAAATCTACCACCTTCCAGTTCACTGCTCCCAAAGTGCTATAAGCTTGGAAATCAGAGAATCATATTTGTTAGATCTGTAAGCAAAATATGAGTGAATAGGGCTCCAGTTAGGGATAAAGGTACTATCTCATTATCTGGGCTGATCAAAGATTTAATTTCTGTCTCCTGACTGTTTTCTAGATAAATTTTCTGGATAAGGGAAACGTTCCTATCTACTGCTTTCCTAGGAAATGGTCCTAGGTATTGTTTTCTATAACCACTACGTAATGTTTTCTTCATCTTCCACAGTGTCCAACACAGTGCTGAGCCCACAGAAGACACTGAACAAATTGCTTATTGATTACAGCCTTCATCTACAAAGAGTATCCAATAACGACCAAAAGATTCTTCACACTAGCTGCTATTCTGACCGCCCTAGGCATTGCATAGTGCAGTAAAACATGAACACGGCATGATTTTAATTTTGCATCTCTGTAAGCCAACTTAAACTCTTTCTGGAACATGGTTAGATGTAAGCAAAGTGGTGTGGTCTAGTTACCTTAAGTAAAAAGTGCTGCATCTTCCAAAGAGACCATGGGTTGAGTAACCTCTGGATTAAACATCCACGAATGAAAACTAAGTAATTGTTAAATTTTTTTAAATCTCATTTAAGATTGTTGTGGTCAATCCCACATTACTGCTGAGCAGAAAGAAGGGGAGAGAGAAAGAAATGAAAATGGCATCCAAAACTTGGTCCACATGTGTTAGTTTTCTTAATGTTTTATTTCAACCCTTTGTGGAGAGGATATTAGGGGAATATCAAGGAATTGCCATAGAAAAGGAAAATAAACTGAAGATATCACATGATTTTATCAAGTGTAAAGTATCACTGAGTTTTGGAAATTACAAAACCTACACAACCCACTGCAGTGATGACAGTGGGGACTTCTGCCTCCTGAAGTTTTTTCCCGTCCTTCTCTGAAACTGCTCTTTAGCATTTTAGAATTGAGAAGAGCCCTAGAAACTACAGGTCTGACCATCCAAAGGCTATAACCTGGGAAATCTTAATGACTACATGGTTAGACTATCATATTTTTGCCCCCAGGTACTGACTGAGTCTCAAAGGTGGCATTCAGCATCTTTGCCTACTGAGATCTCATCATGCATGTGTAATCTGAGTAAACAGTGAGACTCTATTGAATTAAATTCCTCCCTTTAAATTAGCCTTAATACAGAAAAGGAGGAGACAGGAGGGTTATTATTACAGAGATCAAGTAATTAATTTTGTAAGTTCTATGAAATATTGATGGAAACAATGCAAATGAATTTGCAAACAATCAGAATAGCAGACACTCAAATATGTTTATTTATGGAAAAAAAGAGATAAAGTGAGTCTGGATCAGTTCATTAGTCTCATGGAATTTCTCCATCCTGATAAGAGCAATGCACACATGTATTTGAAGCATTCAATGAAAATTTCAGATGTTGAATAACCAACTGGAACTCCATATGGCTAGATCTAAGCTTTTTTTAAAATCACTTTTAGAATACATATTGTGTTCAGTATCATTTTAGTCTAATCTTATATCTAGGAGAAATTATCTTAGTAATCAGAATTCTCTCCTCCTAAATTTATATGGGATTTCAGAGTTTTTATATGGAATTTCTGGGTTTTCCTCTTGCTTGATAAGTTCAACTGCAAGAATCTCAAGCAGAGAATCCCATCTTTTTTGAAAAACAAAGGTTTAAACAAAAGTATTTTGAGCCATTAACTAGGAAATGTAATCCATACAAATAGTACAATCCCTTAGCATGTTAAATAACTAAGGTTTAATCAAGGTTTATTATAGTATCTATTATTTAAAATTATGAGCTAGATGTAAAGGACATCTCTCTGTTTTTTAGCTTCAAATATTCATATACATGCTCCCAAATGCTCCCAACATTAGCATTAGTATCAAAAATATTATCTACAGGAGAAAATTTACATATTGCTTCTGTATAAGTTCTGGGTTTTCTCCACAATCATTTGAATTGATTTGAAATTACAGACGTATCAGGATCCAGCCTTGACCCTCGGGGGGCATTTCTCAACCTCACTATTTAAACTTTGGACCGGATAATTCTTTGTTGTGACAGCGGCTGTCCTGTGCATTGTAGAATGTTTAGCAGCATCCCTGGCCTCCACCCATTAGATGCCAGTAGCTTGTCTCTAGCATTTGACAATTGCCAAATGTCAAATTTGTCTGGGGGACAAAAATCCCTGACACAAAATAAAAAGTGATTACAGGGCTTCCCTGGTGGCACAGTGGTTGAGAGTCCGCCTGCCGATGCAGGTGACACGGGTTCGTGCCCCGGTCCAGGAAGATCCCACGTGCCGCGGAGCAGCTGGGCCCGTAAGCCATGGCTGCTGAGCCTGCGAGTCCGGAGCCTGTGCTCCGCAACGGGAGAGGCCACAACAGTGAGAGTCCTGCGTACCGCAAAAAATAAAAAAAAAAAAAAAAAGTGATTACAGACACGGTATAATAAAAAGAAAGCCATGGCACAATAACAAAGAGATCTAACATATAAGTAACTGGTAGCCTCTAGAGTAGGAAGGGAGGATAGAAAAAGAGAAATTAGGCATAATAAAAGAAAAACATTGCTGAATTAAAGGAAAGAAAGGCCTAATTGAGGCTAGAAAGGACTGTCCATATCCTGGGAAAACACTAAGATGGTCTGGTAATGAACTTCAAGGATTAAAAAAAATTCTAGGCAGGAAAAGGCACAAAGGAAATTTTTAACCAAATAAAACACTGGAATACTGTTAAAGAACTCCCCATATTTGAGGTGTGTCACCAAAATGTGTCCTTCTTTGTTTGAACTTAGTTTAGAGGTGGGGCTCATGACACAGGGGGAGCCTTCACCTTCCTGGGCCCCTGCTCAGACTGTGGACCACAAACTCAGGCACTGCTTAAGCTGACACTGCTGTTTACTATTCTTCCTGGATGCCCACCCGCCTCCTCCTGGATGCCCAAGGGAGGCTACCTAATGACCCGCTTCCTTGCCAACAATATTTTTATCTATGGCAGAAGTGTCATTTTAATTTTCAATAAATTTTAATCTTAACTAAGCTTTCATCTTCACTCTTTATTAAGATGGAACAGACTTTTGCTGGTTGATTGGGCACTCCTATTTCTTCTTGTATAAGTTGCCTCTTAGTGTACATTGCCCATTTTCCTATGATTTTGTTCAGTTTTCAAGTTGGGCAACAGTTGCTCTTTGTGAACTGCAAGATGTGTGGAGAGAATGGGCTTCTCCGGTGTGTATTTTACCTTTTGAATTTGTTTCTGGTGTTTTGCTGAACTGAGGCTTTTCATTTTAATGTGGTCAAATCCTTCAAAATTTTCCTTTACAGCCTCTGGGTATCTCATCTTCCTTGGAAAGATCTTTATATCACTCTGGGATTATGATATTCTTATACTTCTAGTGCCAGCATGGCTGAAGGACAACTGATGACAAGAACTCAGATCCTTCTGACCCAATGATCAGAAGAACCCTGGGAAAAGAATGACATTTTTTAAAGGGCTATAAATGTAAAACACAAAGATCATACAGGCCAAACAGCAGAAAACCTGAAACTCCCTAGGTTTATAAAGAAGCCGTTGTTGAGCTCAGCTATAATTGGGACAGACAGCAAGGACAGAGGAACACACATTAAGGTCCTATGGTCAGCTACGCTGCCTCTATTGAGTGATATACTGTGCACATATATGGGCACATGCACATGTATATATACAAAACTGACAACTTAATGATTTAATTAAATTCTTCTGAGGGCCCAGAAATAGAAAAACTGACAGGAACATACTGATTCGGCATACTCTTCAGGTACCCAGAACTCATATCCCAGCATCTTCATAATCAACTGCAACTTCCAGATTATACACGGCTTTAATTCAGAAATTTTATAAACATCCACTCAATTCTCTTTCCTACCATCAGTCAACAAAAAGCCCAAAATAGAGATTTTTCTCAACTACCCCCCACCCCGATCTCAACCTTGTACTCTACCTTTCTGGATTAAGCTTCTCTTCACTGATGGAGCTTGGTTGTCTGCTTTCAGCAAGCTCAGGTCCCCCAGTTTATACTCTGGCTCCCAAATCCCCACCCACTCCTGAATGATCAGGAGCCACTGTGATGTTTGATCTAAGAGTCTCTGTTGTGACACAGGCAGGTGGCACAGAAGGATTTTTCCTTCACTACTTAAAGTCCTGCAAATTGCTGGGCACATAATAGATTTTAATAGTAACTATAATAATGGCTAACATTTATTAAGCATGTGCTATGTACCTTACGGTACTAAGAACTTCTCATGTATTTCCTCATTTAATCTTCACAAAATCCTTATGAGGTAAAATTATCATATTATTATTATTCCAAATGAGGGAGGGGATCCATTTTATTCATTGCAAAGAAATGCTATGATAAATAGTTTTTTGTGGTGAATTTGCCTGCCATGAGCAATGGCATATTGAGAACATAGACTCTTGTCTGGAACTTTTCAAAATGTAACTAATAATGTTTGTTTCCTACCGAACATCTTGAGGACAGCAGCCTCCCTTCATGAGGGGGATGAGGTATCCATACAGATAAAGGTACAGGGATTAAAATGAAAGGAAGGGTAAATAGTTTTAAGGTGTGCAAATAGTAGAATTTTTGAAGGTGGGTTTGGTAAGTGTTAAGGTAAGTATTGAGGTTTCTTCTAAGCTAGGCCTCACCAGACATTATTACTGGATGTTTCCTAAGGCAGGGACACTGCCCATTTCATTGTACAGATACAGGGTCTGACACTGGAAGTGAGGAAGTGAGCAAAGGCTAATTCTGCCTCTTTATGTTTTTATACGGACTAGAAATAACTACTGTAACATATAAGGTTTTAAAATGTCTTTAATTCTCCTGATATCACCACTGTTTTATTGTTACTGTTGTCATACTGCACTCGTTTTCAAACAAAATGAAGTCTGTGCTGATTTTAGAAGGCAGCAGAAAGGAGGGTCAAGTGGATAATCCTGTACCCTGATTTACATCTGGCCTGGTAGATTAGTTCTCTCTTACTGTGTAACAAATTACCACAACTTTAGCAGCTTAACACAGTTAAATTTATTATCTCACAGGTTCCACGGGTCAGAAGGCCAACATGTTTCAGCTGGGTCCTCACAAGGCTGAAAACAAGATGTTGGCCATCTACTTCCTCATCTGAAGGTTCAACCAGAGAAATGTCCATTTCCAAGCCCCTTTAGGTGTCTGGAAGAATGTATTTTCTTGATGCTGTATGAGGGAGGTCCCCCTGTTCTTGCTGGCTATTGGCCGAGGAGTGCTCTTAGCAGCTAGAGGCTGCTCTCAGGGTCTTGCCACACGGCCTGCTCCATAGGCAGTTTACAACATGGCTGTGCAATTCCTCAAGACCAACAGGAGATTTTCTATTTCTTCCTTCACAAAGAACCCACCTTTTAAGAACTCACCTGATTAGATCAGACCCACCCAAGATGATCTCCCTTTACACTAACTCAAAATCAACTGATTTGAGATCTTTATTACATTTGCTAAATCGCTTCACCTTTGTCATGCCATGTAACCTAATCATGAGAGTAAAGGGTGTGAACACCAGGGAGCAGAAATCTTGGTGGCTGTCTCAGAATTCTGCCTGCCATACCTGTGGGTGGAACCAGGACTCAGTCTGAAGTTAGACGATGCACCATGAGAAAACATGCCAAATCCCTGACGAATGTAGGGGGAAGGCAAAAAGACATAGGGGCGAGGTGGCCTGGAATGAGGACAAAGAAGGAACTACGGGGGCTTCCCTGACGGCGCAGTGGTTGAGAGTCCGCCTGCCGATGCAGGGGACACGGGCTCG
>NW_006786802.1:3630687-3669219 GCF_000442215.2 Lipotes vexillifer | reverse complement strand
GGAGCGGCTGGGCCCGTGAGCCATGGCCGCTGAGCCTGCGCATCCGGAGCCTGTGCTCCGCAACAGGAGAGGCCACAACAGTGAGAGGCCCTCGTACCGCAAAAAAAAAAAAAGAAGGAACTACGTCTGCTTGCCAAAAGAGCCCCTCCTGTACTCACAAGGCTTCACCAGAGGCAGATGGAGGGGGGAGTTGTAGGAAGAGTTGAATATTCATAGTTTCCAGATGAAGGCTGTCTACTATATCTGGCCACTCACCCTAAGAAGAGGAATCACATCACTGGCTGAGCACAGACCAGGGAAGGTAGGTAAGTTTCATCTTGCCTTGCAATTCTGATCGACTCTGATCTCTATGGTAGAGTCGGCTTGTAGTGTACTGGGAAGGACTCTGAAACGAAGCAGGAAAGAGTTCTGTGCTTGATTAGTGATGTCTGTCATGCACTCTGGATTAAGGTAGACCAGGTTTTGGCCATCCCTGCCTTAAACTGTATACTTTACCCTAAGAAGTCTAAACAAAACGGCAAGTGCTTAGGAACATCCGGTGTAGACGGAAGAGACAACTCTTTATTAGACAGTTTCTTAGGTTTCCCATCCCTAAAACTTTCATTTTCCTATTTAAAAACCTTCAATGAAGAAGTTGTTTCGTTTTAGACTCAATCCATAAATGGGTCCTTAGGGAGTACCAGGTAGATGTAAGCATTTACAGACCTCAAGGAGTGATGGATTCATAAAATTGAAGCCCCTCAAGGTCTGAAAATAGTTTCATAAGAGTGAACAGCCTACCAACTCACCACTATGTCCATAAAGCAGTACGTGTCTGATTTCCAAGTACTGTTCCAAATCCACATAAAGAAGGACGTGTCCCCATTAAAGAAAGAATTGAGTGACTTCCTGAAGAGTCAGACGAGCCACATCCCATTTATCAGAGAGAAGTGCAGGTCATGTCTGAGTGTATAGGCCTCTGCCAAAACTCATTTTGATTAGATCAAGGCTTCTGAACATTTTACTACTGGGAACATTTGCAGCTCTTTGTCAGAGCCATCTCTGCTTTAACATCCCTTGGGGCTTGGCAAGGAGAAGTCACCTCATTTTCACAACTTCACAGCATTTTTTCACATCATGAAAATGCCCTCATGTTTGTCACTCATACAATAAACAAAAGCAAGAAAGCAAATCCATCTGCAGAAGAGTGCCATATGAAGCTAAATTAAAATGCTAATGGGTGAGCACAACTCAGAGAAAACAGCGCACTGCTGAGAGTGAAGGGAACATGGATTTCATGCAGAAAGGTCCTTCGAACTGCAGTCTGTTCAACCCTGCTCCATTTGAGGGTCTAGAGACAGCAAAAGTAGGACAGAAGCAGAAGCAAAAACCAAACTTTTCATGCCTCCTAATCCCAGTTATTGCTTCTTTTGACTCTTTGGCTTGGGTTTTCTTGGAATAAGGTTATGTGAAGTCTGAAGAAACAGCCCCTGGCAATGCTTTTTCGCAGAAAATATCCTTTTTCTTTTCTTCCCCCTCTAACCATTTATGTGATGCAACTGCTCTGATATAGACAATAAGATGCAATTACCCTCCAGGGCTGAGAAAGGAGAGAATAAACCACCAAGACGAACACTAGACCAAAACTAAGTCACTTATCCTTACAATACTAGACAGAATGCATGCCTCATATTCTCATCACTATTGAGTCAAATTATTTAGTCTATAGATATCAGATGCATTAGGACAGTTCTTCTAATTGCAGTGCTATCCCTTAGGTGTTAAACTTGTAAACAATACATTGGTGAATAAATTTCAAAGATCTTTGGGAGGAAACTGAATTGGATCCAATGCATTCAGGGATGAAATCTGGCAACGAAATGTGTTCCCATGAAGAAGCTGCTGCAGAAATGAAGTAGAACAAGGTATGTGGGAAATTCCAAGCACCTCTGTCGACAGAAAGATGTGAGAGGTACGCTTGAAGAAAAAGTCTTAATTCCCTGCTGCTTTTCCAAATGCAAGAGAGAGAGAGAAAGAGAAAGGAGAAAGAGAGGGAGGGAGGAAGAAAAGAGAAGAGAAGAGAGGAAAAGAAGAAACCCTCCTAGATGTTGTGCATTTATTGAATAAGTCCAAGCCCTAAGTGTGCATTGATTCTTCAGTTGCCATGGCAGAGGGAATGGTTTCTATGTTGTGATGGCAGTTGCTGTATGTTCAGCTTCAAGTCAACTGATTCCATTACAAAAGGACAAATGAGCAGAGGGGGGCCATGCAGTCTCACCTATCCCAAGATTCCAGGTAGCACTGAGTTGTCTTATGAGCCTCTGTTCTGACCCTAAATATATGCCATTGCCATGGTCTCTAAGCAAACACATTTGCAAGGGATTCTTACACACAAACCACTACCCTAGCAGTCTGATCAGCACCTGACCAAAATAAAGTACTTATACGTTGAAAAAAGGCCTATGAGGTTATCTAGAAAGATTTATAGTCGACAAGGGGACACATTCTTGGGGGGGGGGGCGGGCAACTGGAGTGACCAATGCCCTCTCTTAGGGAGCTGAACCTCAAGACATGCAGAAGGAATGTGTGAATTCTGGGACCACAGGTAGAATTGAGAAGTGATTAATATAGGTGATAAGTCCTAAGTGAGTCTTAAGAGTTAGAAGGTGTCTGGAGCCTTTGAAGCAACATCTCAGAGGGTAAGTTGGTCACATTCTTGTCCAAACTCTTTCTCCTTAAAGAACTTCATGTTTCATTGTCTGACTCAATGCAACAATCATGTATGTGATTATGTTGCCAGTTAGGACTGACTATGTCCACTGTCAGGACACTAATGAGTGTTCTGAATGTCTAAGAGATCACTTTTTGGTATTCTTCCAGGGTTCCACGAGTAGATTGGCTATTCACTGATAGAGGAATTTATTTCTTCCTGGAACTCCATTGTACACATTATTAAATCCCTGCTGCAGCCATCAAAGTGACTCTTGAAGCAGCCAGAACAGCCCAACTATTAAAAAAAAAAAAGGACTTTTGATGCTAAGAGATATGGCCCCAACCTAGGCCACCTACACTGATTTGTTGTCTTTATAATGATTAAATTATGTCAAAGCACCAGATCATGGTGCTGGGTACTTTCTAAATAGACACCATGATAGGGCTTTCATTTATCATGGCATCAAATCAATCAGGAAAAGACAGACAATCCACTAAACAAATGGGCAAAGGACTTGAAAAGATCCTTCACAAAAGAATTCCAAACAGCCAACTAAAAAGTCAAAGGCATGCTTAATCTCATTCCTAATCAGAGAAATACAAATTAAAACTATAATAAAATACCACCACACACACACCAGATTAGCTCAAATTTAAGTCTGGCATTATCAAGTATTGATGAAGATGTGGGGCATCCAGAGCTCTCTTATGTTGCTGGTAGGAATGTAAACTGTGTAAAATGGTAACACCACTTTGGAAAATAGCTAGGCATTCCCCAGTAAAATTGAAGAATTGCAAATATTATGACCCAACAATCATACTCTACAGTATGTGTTTCAGAGATACAAGTGTATACGTATCTCTCTCCAATGAGCATGCTCATAGCAACATCGCTCGGAAGAGTACTAAATGGAAATTTCCCAAATGTCTGTCAGTACTAGAATGGATAAGTAAATCCATTTATCCTCAGAATGCTATATAGCGTTGAAAATGAACAAACTCAGGCTAAACTTGAAGACACAGTTAACTCTATGGGGTACGGAGTGTTGTCGTCAGGAAAGCACATAATGTGTGCTTAACCGGGAGTGGCCACATATTAAAACTATAATAAAATACCACCACACACACACCAGATTAGCTCAAATTTAAGTCTGGCATTATCAAGTATTGATGAAGATGTGGGGCATCCAGAGCTCTCTTATGTTGCTGGTAGGAATGTAAACTGTGTAAAATGGTAACACCACTTTGGAAAATAGCTAGGCATTCCCCAGTAAAATTGAAGAATTGCAAATATTATGACCCAACAATCATACTCTACAGTATGTGTTTCAGAGATACAAGTGTATACGTATCTCTCTCCAATGAGCATGCTCATAGCAACATCGCTCGGAAGAGTACTAAATGGAAATTTCCCAAATGTCTGTCAGTACTAGAATGGATAAGTAAATCCATTTATCCTCAGAATGCTATATAGCGTTGAAAATGAACAAACTCAGGCTAAACTTGAAGACACAGTTAACTCTATGGGGTACGGAGTGTTGTCGTCAGGAAAGCACATAATGTGTGCTTAACCGGGAGGGTGGCCACATAGAATTTTATTGTTTTATGTACACACACACACACACACACACACCACTCCTTGGTAAGTTATATTTCACAACAGAAAAACATTTAAAGAAAAATCAGTATCCAACAAGTGCCTCAAGTAGAAAGTAACAATAGTTTGTTTTTGTGAAGACTTTATCCCAAAGTTTGGAGTGTGATTCAAACGAACCTCAGTAACCATCTAGGAATGCATTTTCCATGCATCTGTTTCAGCCTTTCTTGGAGCTGCTTATATTGTCTACCTAACAACTCTTTGGGATAATGAGTTTCACAGAGACACATGGAAAGAAAAATTGTAGAGGGGCCAGAAGAAGAGTTCAGAGAGCTAGGGTTCTTTAGGAAGGAAAAAAGACAAAGAATTACATCCTCCCTCTGCAAGGGGGCAGGACTCAGGAACAGAGGATCCTCATCAAACTGTGTGTTTCCTCTGATGAGCTCTTGTTATGATAATTATTATCACTCCAAAGATGTTGATAATTATATTTAGACAGTTTTTAAAGCAATATTGTATATTTTCTTCCATTTAACAATAGCATCAGAGCTGATGAATACTCAGTCAGATGAAATGCAGGCCTGCTGGTTTGTCCACAAAGTGTTCCCATCAACCGTGTAAGTGAGTTTTATAATGTATACATTATAGCAGGGGGAAAAACACACTCTTTTGGAAAGGACCGATTCCTGGCACATAATCAGTTCCCACTGAATTTAAATGACTTTTGGTCCTACACTGATGCTGATAAAATACTTTCAAATGTACAGAATATTAACCAAATGTTTATAATAAACATCTCCTTTCAGGTGAAAATGCGCTCAGTGAAGCATAGCTCCCTGGAGCAAGTTAGTGAATATTAATGTTCAGCAGATCATAAGCAGCTACAAGTCCTCTGATGTAAGAGGCCGAGGGGGAGATAAAAGAGCAAGGTTGGTGGATGGGCCCTGCCAGGGGAAGGTACAATCACATTGGACATAAACTCATTGAGATGGAAATGGAGTTTGAAATACATGCAGTTGGGGCTGCCAGGAACGAGGAAGCAGATGTGGCTGAGGAGGAAGAACATTAGGCTCTGGCCTGTGTTTCCAAACTCAACCATGCTGCAGACCTAGGCTGTCCTCAGACCTGCCTGGGGTCCCATCAGCAGACAGATTACAGGACGTGCCTCATAATTAATACTAGCCAACTGCCAGTTAATCATGGGCCTCAATTTCGGGTAAGTGAAGGTTGCTTATCACAGGAAGCATTTGGACTTATATTAAGTATTACAGTATTTCAAATCTGCCAAAGCACACTGTCCATTTCCAATTACCATTGTTTATCTGCAGGTTTCAGGAAATCACATTTCTTGTATGGGACACATAAATACACAGCAATCCAGTAAATATACGCATATTTCAAAGGGAAGACAGCTTTTATCAGCCAGGCTGGAGATCAAAATGAACATTCTGCATATCTGTTGGTGGGGAAAAGGCCATACTGGGGAGCATGAGGTCAAGCTGCAATGCCCAGCTCTGACTAGAATATTGGAATTTTGGTCAGCTAGCCCCACTCTGGACTGCTGTTCCCCTAACCATAAAATGATGATATTAACATTTCCAGTAATCAATCTGAAATGCTTTGAGCAGCCTGGAAGAACCATACTCTTAAGCATGAAGCACTATTTATTAACCTAGTATTAGTAATGCTTTTGAGTCTGATGCCTGTTTAAATTCTTTTGTTGTTATGGTTATTGTCTATTATATTTCTAGCAGCTACTTTTAAAATTACTAAGGCTACATCTCCTCAGATTTATCCAAGTTCAGAATGAATAATGGTAGAGGGAAACATGTTACTACTACCATTTTACAGATCACAGAATATCAGACCTGAAACTCTCTCTCAAGAAGACTTTGTGTCTGTCACAGACACTCTGTGGGAACACCTGCCATTTGTGTGGACCCTCATCAAACAGACATTTGAAAAAGTATTATTGTAGGTATCAGATGCCTTTTTAAATATTTACTCGGGTTCTAGGACATTTCTTGACTAATAAAGGAGAAAACTGTTGTTCTTCTAACCAGCAAGGGATTATCATAAAAAGCTTTGACAGCATTAACAACTGAAAAGAGCAGAAACCATAACATTATCAGTTATAACTAATACAGGAGACTAGAGAAAAATCATTAAATAATTCTCTTTTTAAACAAACTCAACAACAACAAACAGGAGGATTTGTGTAATGACCTTGGGGGCAACTCTCCTCTAAATTATTCCAAAATGTTGACTTTAATTTTCAAACACTAGTTCCAGGAAAGCAGAGTACAGAATTTTCCCTAAAATTAAATTCAAATCTCTCTTCATGTACTTGAAGGATCATAAGCTTGCAGATCCAGATTCCATGGGAGACTGTCACCCAGTGACTATGCTTGGCAGATAAAGTGAATGCTGGGGCTCAGAGAGGGTAAGTGACTGGCTCAGAATCAACAAAGCTAACGGCTGAGCCAAGATTACAATCCCCATTCAAATGCCTTCCCCTTTGGGATTTTTGCTAAATCCCCTTTGGGCCTATTGTAAATCAGATATTTATCAAGCACCCACCAAGCCTCTGCTTGTTTGCAAGGCAGACAGTGGACAATCATCAATAAATACTTATTAAGTGCCAATGTGCAAGTGAGAGTAGAAAAACAAATAAGCACAGGATTCTTCCTTCTGCTCTGAGAGTTTACAATCCAGTTGAAAAGTTAGCAAGATGTTCAATAGTTAAACTGCCAGATAAAACAATACAAACACAGTCAACAGACCAGACAAAATGAATTCTAAACTTATGGGACAGGCTCACTAAGCCATGCTGTCTGTCTTCTAGGCCACCATTCTCAAACATTAATGTTTATATGAATCCACCTCAGGATATTGTTAAAATGAGTTTCTGATACAGTATATCTAGGACAGAGTCTGATATCCTGATTTTCTAACAAGCTTCCAGGTGAAACCAATGCTGGTCCCAGGATCACACTTTAAGGCCACAAGGAGGTAGAGCTCACTCAAGGATGTGATACTTTTCACCACAGATCAAGAACAAAGTGCTGTAGGAACAGCAGGGAGGACATGATCCATTCTGCCTGGATGGGAATGGAAGAGGTTGTTTGAGAGATTCTTTGAAGAGTGAGTGGCATTTTTCCAGGTAGAGGAAGGAAGGACGCATGGGTTGAGCTAACAGGCATGAACTAAGCAGCAGAGCAAAGCACGGTGCATTGCATGTTCAGCAAGCAGTGAGGGTGAAGCACACGATACTAAGGGGTACAGGAAGGAATGGAGCAGAAAGCAGGAGCCAAGTGTAGAAAAGATATTGGACTGGATTGTGAAAGTCACTGCACTTGAAAAGTCCAAACTTTCAATGGTGGGATCCCAGAAATGATAAACTGATGGGAGAGAAATCGTGGTGGGTAGGTGGAGGCCTTCACGTTGCCCTTTCAACTAAACCATGTGGCCAACGGGGACCCTGTCTGATCCTGGATTCAGCTCTGTTTTCAAATTTTAATGGGATGTCAGAGAGGTCTTCAAAATCCCATGACTGATAAGGCATAACCAGTCCCTTTCACTGGTTGGGAATTGTGCTGTTTTCAAAAAACACTTAGCATTTCAAGGGTTCTTTTATAGGCATCTCCACAAATCTATAAAGCTACAAACTTTATTTAGCAGTTACAGACAGACTACAACTGCCTACAGGGTTGTATTCTGCCATTCTGCTTCAGATTTCAGTCCAGCTGTTCTGGGATCTTTTATTTTAGAAACTGGAAAACCAGGGTTATTAATAGGCAGCTAATTTAAATCTGATAATGTGCTGACACTTGGCTGCGTACTTCAGCACAGATGCCCATGTGTACGATGCGTATTTATTTCTGTACAAATGTGTACATGCATATGTATAAATAACAGCAAATACTATGAAGTCAACACTTAATATTTCACAGAGCCACCTGGGAGTTAGTCTCTGCCTCATAAAGAGGACACTCTTTGACATGTAAAAATCATCTAGAAGGTAATTTAAACCTGCAGGTTCAAGGGTCAGAATTACTAGACTATTGGAGAATTACACACAACCCTTTACTGGGTGGAAACAAGATCCATAAAAAACCATAGAGTTCTAGCTATACTTCCCTATTCTTTCCCTCATACAATCTAAACCACAGTCAAACTATCACTATTGACCATACATATCCTATAGTTTCCCTCCTCTTGATCATGTTATTCCCTCTGTATACTGGATGAGAGTTTGGGCTTTGGAATTATCCTTGGGTTCAAGTTCTAGCTGTGTCATTTTCTAGCTGTGTGATTTGGAGCAAATTACTTAATAAACTGAGCGGGTTCCCTCATGTGTACAGTGGTGACAGTCTCCTACGTCAAAAGGCTTTTGTGAGGATCAACTGAGATAATGCAAGTGCGCACTTAGCACAATGTGCAAACCTAACTTCTGGTGAGAGAAATCAGATCAGAGGTTGCCTGCAGTGAAGAGTCACAGGTCGTTGCTTGGATAGAGGCACTAGGAAACTTTCTAAGGTAATAAACACATTGTGTATCTTGATGGGAGCAGTGGTTGCATGGGTATATCTTCGTTGCCTAGTAAATGGGAGTAATTATTATTATAATTCTGTCCTCTCCATATCTAAATTCTATCCATTTCTCAAAGTTTACCTTAGACACCTTCGCTTCCATGAGGCCTGTGATAGTTTCCCTAATCAGATCAGATCCTGTTTTACTTTGAACTAACTTTCTTATGTTTGCACTTTTAAGACACTTAGATTCTCCCTGGTGCTAAGGTCTAGCTCTTTGTACATATCTCACATCGTTATGACTGGATTGTCAGCCCCTGGATGAGGCACGTCTGAGTGATTTTGAGATCCTGCACAGTACAGAGATCCATTCATTCTTCATCCCTCCATTAAATTATTGTAGAAAGAGTGAATTCCTATAACCTTACTTGTGGGACACATGATATTACGTTGAACCCCATTTTAGAAACTTAGTATGTTCAAAGTCCTCTCCAAGATTTCCATAATCACAGTTTCCTTCTGGCTTTGGCTATGTATGTTGACTCTCGTTACCTTGATCCAATCATAAAGTTCCATGTTATTTTTTTATAATTGACATTTGTACACATATTTGCCTTAGACACACACGTGTGAAAGAGACTTTCCTGAAGACTTGGGAAACAGGTTTGCAGAAACGTGGGGCTCATATCACAGCAATGTCAAGAGCTGCAAACAAAGCCAGCCTGTTCTTAAACATCCTCGCAGGCTCCCTGTCACCAGAGGCTTTACACTGGCCCTTCACCTCATATAGCTGCCCAGCCCCTTACCATCACCTTGTCTGTTCTCTGCTCCTTCCTGTCTCTCTTCTTCCCTCTCAGGCACAGAAACAAGTATCTTGCTTTGTCTCAGGTAGAGAAGTTCAGCCATTATCTTATTTTGCATAAGTCCCAGCCAACTCCTGTATTCTCAGTCTCATCTTGAATTCTAGCACTGATTGACATTATTTTTCTACATCAAGCAGCCTTCCTCCTCCCCAAAAATTTTGGTGACAGTACTGAAGATCATTTTTATCCCCGTTACAGATTGTCCAAACAAAAGCACGGAGGGTGACAAGAATGAAATAAACAAAACCAAAGACTGATGGTTCCTTAAAATAGATCACAATGAGGAAATGGTAGCTGAGAAGCCCACCTCATTAAGTCATCCACCTTACTTGCTACCAGCAGTAACATCACACTAGAAGTACCAACTTGAAGAGGAGAGATGGAAATCCTGGAGTTGAAAACAACTGAGTTGTTTTAACAGCCATTGAGGCTGTGAGAGTAAAATAAAAGCCAAAAGGAATTACTTTTATCTCATGATAAGAAGACTTTTCCCAGTGACTGAAAGAAAAAAAACACATGGATTTGATAAAAAGGATTTGCCTAGAACAGGTAGGAACAAGGAGATAGTTTAGTTACATCTAAGAGACCTGTAAAAATTGGGTACAGCTGTGTGAACAGTGCACCAGACATGAAGGAATGTTAACTGGAGAATTCTTTGCTGTCTGCCTGAAACTGAGAATGGAGTGGCCATCCCTTGGGGAAGCTTCCATCTCTACTCATGGCTGGCCAGATACCCATGCCCATTCCAACACCAGCCATTCCAAATTGGTCTGTGCTCGTTTAATCTAATTTATTAACTTTATAACTAAATACATAATATCGAACACATACCATGTTCTTGACACTGCATAAAATGTAGAACGTAGTCAGGAAACGAGGGAAACTTTTAAGATCAGTTGTTCTCAACCTTGACTGAACAGCTATTTGGCCTTTTTAATTCTGTTTGAACTTATCCTGCTGGTTCTCTCATTAATTAATCAAATAAATTTTGGGCAAGTATTCTATATTTACATGAGAGTCAAGCTTTCAACTTTTAAAAATTATACTTTGACACCGGGTGACAACAGTGTGCATCCAAGATTGGGATTCACTGCTATAGACAGAAGCCAAAATCCTGGCAGGCATCCAAAGAGAAACCACTGTTTTCTCTACACCAATCATAATGATCCACTATTCCTGTAAGTCTTTGATGAATCACACCTCATAATAATAAAAATTATATTTATTGTTTACTATTGCCAAGCACTATTCTAAGAGCTTTACATGCATTAACTCTCTATCATTACACAATCCTAAAAGATAGGTACTGTCATCTTCATCCCAGTTTTACAGATGAGAGAACTGAGGCACAGAAAGTTTAAGTAACTTGTCCATAGTCACATGGTTTATAAATGATGGAGCATGGATTCACACCTAGGGAATGTGAACAACATACTTGGTACTGCCTATGCCCTTCATGGCTAAGTCATGCCACTCTTCTCAAGAGAACTGGACAGCTCCATCTTGAGGGTCACTTACCAGATTCATGGAAGCCCTCATCTGGACACCTGAATTATTTTTTAAAAATCAAGGCAAGCCAAATATTCATAGCATTATAGCTGCTTTCTTTGGCAAGGCTATAACATATCCCCTCATTTTTCCCCAACCCCTATATTAGGAATCATCTTCATAAGGGCAGATGTCCAACATCTCAACACAGTGTCTTGTAAACAAATTCGATTGTAAGCTCAATAGAAACCTTGACTGGTATTCAAGAGGAGACACGACATTGTATGGAAATCTGAAACCCTTGTCATGTAATTCTGTGGATTCCCAATGTGCAATAATAAAAATATAAAAATAAAAGTGAGAAATGTTTTAAGTTTCCTCCTAATTTAAACTCATACCCAAATCGACATTTGGGCAGGTCCATCAAAAAGCACTTGGTGAGAAATCATCAGTGCACTAAGTGTTTTTATACCATGAGCAAAAGGTCTGAATTGTAAGTAATATTGGCAAGAACAAGCTATAAGTTAAGATGCAAATCCAAATCGAGTGTGCGGTGTTCTGGCTTCAAGCCTGGTAATTGAATTTCCAGTTTATTATCCTTTATGTTTTTTAATGTGAGTTTGCAATTCAAGTCAAAATGGAAAGTTGCTCCTCCAAATCTTTCCCCTGAAGCACTTCCAGGAACAATTTCTTTTCAGAATCAGGAAATGGTTTTGGGTCAGCAATATACTTTGTAACTTTTTCAAATTCTAGAAAAGTCTGTTCCAGGGATGCCCTAAACCATGGATCCACTGAAGGACACTAAGCCAGAGACCAGGGATCCTAGAGTCTGAACCTGAAACTGGAGCTTCTTATGAAAATGGGAAAGCTAAATACTGTGAGCTGGTTAAGAAGCCATGTCTCAGCTGGGAATTCCAAGGGCCACACATGAGCTTGTTTCAAATGAAATCTGCTGCTCCAACATACTTGGTTTATCCACCCCCAACAGTCTAAGCCTTTTGGTTATAACAGCTAGACCTTATCGGAAGCCCAGTCTTGCATTTATTTTTCCTAAATCTAGCCCGGAATCAAGGCTGAGGACGCCATTGCCTTGAACTAGTCTTCTTAATGGAGAAAGAGGTTTAAAGGTATTGGCTATCTTATAGTGATAATAATAATAACAAAAACAATAACTATAAACCTAACTTAATGAGGGTTTACCATTTTGCAAATTATATTCAGCTTTATGCATTATTATAAAACGTAACTCTTAATAGGCTTGAAAGGTAGGTTATTGTCCCCCAATTTCAAAGGTAGTTTATTCCCCCCAAAAGGTAGTAAAACTGAGGTTTAGAGACTTCAAGTAATTTTCCCAAGGTAACATAACTAGAATGGGGGGCTGAGCTAGGATTCACACCCAAATCTGTCTGCTCTGAAGATTGTGCTCGGCTAAGGGACTGTATACTTCTGTTTTTCTTTAAAAATTATTTAAATATTCTTTGTGTGTGCGCGTGTGTGTGTGTGTGTGTGTGTGTGTGTACAAAAGAACATGAAAGAAGAAAGCAAAAATGTACCACAAGCCCATTACCTACGCATGTACAGGACATGAAAATACAAGTGTAGTAGTAGCCTAAGATGAAAATTAAAAGATTTCCCCAACGGTAACTACTTGTAAATTTTCTTATATACCCTACCAATAAGAAGTATTCTCTAGTGACTTGTGAAGTACATATATTTCCTCCTCCAGTTTTTTGTTTTGTTTGTTTCCTCCTTCATATTTTTCTTCATTCACGAGACAATCCAATATACACTGGCATACCTTAGCTTTTATTTTCATGTTTTATATCTTGGTGCTCTTTCCATATATGTATGTTTATATATATAAATATATTTTTTTAAACAATCATTTAGTATTCCATTAACTTATTTAACCAGCTCCCAAAAAGTTAATTTAGATTATATAATTTTTTCTAATGAAAAACTTTAGTACAATGAATATTCTTAAGCATATATTTTGACACAGTTCTGTGAGTATATCCACAGGGTAAATATACAGCAGTCAGATATATTTAGTCAAGGATCCTCTGCACTGCTTAAAATTCCTATAGACATTGCCAAACAGCCCTCTAAAAAGGCTGCATCAATTCATCCTCCCACTAACAGACTATGAGTAGTGGCTTTTACTGTATCTACTTTACTTTCACATTCATGTCACTCGATGCTCCCACCAGTGTTATGAAGCAGGTAGAATATGGATAACACCCCTGAATCTAGCATGAGTCAAGGCTAGAACCCAGATGTTCAAAGTACAGAACGCTTTCCTCGGACAAATTAACTTTAAAGACACAAAGATAAATAAAAGGTCAGTACCCTCTGTTTCTACCTCTGACACCTGAAGAGAGCAAATACAACTGGGAATTTGTGGTTCAGGGCTCTGGGATAAGGGCTATAACCAAGTCTGGAACCTACTAAAATACCACTTACTTAGAGTTTGGGACTGAGCCATAACCTTCCATTGTTCAAAGGCATTTTCCTTTGTAATAATTCCATGGAAAGAAAAATGACTTGAAAGTTATATTTATTAAAAAGCCCCAAAGGCATCTGAACATCGATTTACATTTTTCTTTTTTATAGAAAAAAATAACTAGTTAAGTGTAAATGAATGTCAAACATGTGGTTTACATTTCCTTTAAGATGCATGTGGACTTTAAAAACTAATGGAAATACCTTAGGAGAAACACACTCCACAATACGATGAATTTAAAATATGTAGAACATTTGGAGCAGGTTGGTTCTTGTAGAGATCTTCTGACCTCTCACATGAGATTTCAAAGAGAGAGTCAGCTCTTTGAACCCAGGGTCCACTCTTGTTTGGGTTCATGACTTAGAGGGATGTGAACTATTCAAAGTTAAGAAGGCTTTTTCCATTACTCCCCATCCATTTTAATGAACACTTCTTCTGTTCTGGGCAGCAGAGAAATAAAGACAAATTAGAGACAGACTTGTCCTCAAGGAGTTGAAGTCCTAGTAAGAAAAAACTAGATATGGAAAGAGGTAACAACAATGCAATGTGATCAGTGTAGTATAACATACTGTCAGGACAGTACAAAGAGGGACTTTCACCCTGCCTGGGATGAAGGAAGGGTGAGGGAAGACATCCTAGTATCTTCTAATGTCATCCTAATGACATCTACTCAGAAACCTGGAGGATGAACAGGAGTAGCTGGGCAAAGAGCTTACTGACAACATCACAGCACTGAAAGTAGCATGTATAAGGGCAGAGACATAGGAAGCTTGGCTTTACAGGGAGTGCTGGTAGTTCCATTTGAGTGGAATGTAGACTAGATTGTGGAGGGACTAGTTAGCAAGGCTAGAGTAGCAAGCAGGTGTCAGACCATGTTAAGGTGAACTTTACTGGGAAGAGCCAGTAAAGGGTTTAAAGAAGAGTTTTGAGTTTTAGAAAGATTATTCTGCACTGTGAACGGAAAACAGATTGGAAAAGAGGAGTACTGGGGGTGAGGAGGATTTGCTCCTGAAATTCCATACGAAGTGATGAAGACCCAGACTAAGGGACTAGCAGTGAGGATAAAGAGAAGAGAATGAATTCAAAAGGTTTAGGCTGGGATGCCTAGGTGTGGTCAAGGGTAAAGGGAGAGTTCATGGTAACCCCTGCATGTTTTATTTGAACTTGGACATTCAATCTCAATAATGAATATTTAGTTGGCAACTGGAGAAGAGTCAATATAGCCTATTAAAAAAGGCACTTACATTAATTCATTTACTTTTCTTTTAAACATAAATAGAAGGCAATAGAAATGGGACGTATGACTGTCTACATAAAATGTTAAAGAAATCTGAAAATCCTTTAATATTAAGTATTAAGGACTCCCAGCAGACTTTACAATGTAAAAGAAGGAATATCTCACAAAAATTACAGTTGACGATATCACACTCTGGAGAAGATGTGAGGAAATGGAAACTCATCGTCACTGTTTCTGGAAATGCATATTGATACAATCCAGAAATCTGACTTCTCTGTATAAACCTTAGAGGAACTCTGCTGTACAGGTACATGTACAAGGATATTAATTGAATCACTGTATTTAAAATAATATTCAAAGGTGAATGGATAAATTGTGGTATATTCATAGAACACTATTCTGCTGTTTAAGTTAATAAACTATGTTTAAATTTAAAGTGGATAAATCTCAAAAGATAGCTTTAAGTGGAAAACATCAAATTGCTGAATGATATTAAAACAATCCATTGCATTACTTATATAGACACTTACATTAGTAGTAAATATATTATAGTAGACAGATAAAAGAATGCCTAGGGACATCTACTTCTAAAAAAGAAGTAATCAAGGATGGATATTAAAGGGCTTCAAAAATGTCTGGTTTATTAAACCATTTATTTATTTTTTCAACCACTGCACCATTGACATTTTGGAACAGATAATTTTTTGTTGTGGAGGATTTTCCTATGCATAGCCGGATGTTTAGCATCCCTGGCCTCTACATACTAGATGCCAGTGCCACCACGGCCCATCGTGACCATCAAAAATGTCTCTAGACATTGCCAAATTGTTCCCTGGGGGCAAAATCACCCTTGTTTGAGAACTACTATTTTTTAGATTGATATTCCTTACATTAATCCTTACATTTTTCTTTTTTAAAATGTTTTACAATAAAAGGGATGGGGGACGAAGGGCACTCCTTCAGCTATTATTTTAATCAACTATAGCATGTGCCGGTGTTCAGCCATCAAGATGCATAAAACAGAACACTGTCCCCATAAGAATTCTTCACCTAGTCAGGTAAGGTAGTGTGGAGGTGAAGAGGCCTTGGAGTGGGACAGATCAAGGTCTAAGGATGGGGCTTCCCTGGTGGCGCAGTGGTTGAGAGGTCGCCTGCCGATGCAGGGGACGTGGGTTCGTGCCCCGGTCCAGGAAGATCCCACGTGCCGCGGAGCGGCTGGGCCCGTGAGCCATGGCCGCTGAGCCTGCACGTCCGGAGCCTGTGCTCTGCAACGGGAGAGGCCACAACGGTGAGAGGCCCGCGTAGCGCAAAGAAAGAAAAAAAAGATCTAAGAATGGATCTAGGACAGATCTAAGGACAGCTCCTGACTCTGCCACAAATTAGCTATGAGGACCTCAGCTTCCTCATGTCTACAATAAGTATTTTTCTTAAAGTGAGGTTTTATCTGCTGGAACTCTGAAAAATAGTAAGCATGCCATAAAGGGCCATCATTATATTGCTCTTTGTTGTTTTCATTATTATTTGTACGCACATAATAAATCATATAAGATTCAGAGCTCCTCAGCAGGTCTGCCTTTGTGTTGGTAGTCACAAGGAATAGGAGAGCAGCTTGTTCACAGCGATTGCCTGTCAGATCCTACAAGCTCAGCCAGATGACAAGCACTCCCATTTTGCAGTCACATAAGTATAAGTCACAGTGAGGCAAAGGGAGAGAGAGGGTGTGGGCCAAGCAACATGAAACAGCTCACATGGCTCACGACACAGAAGCAGGTACCCAAGAAGTTCTTACGTACTCATTTAAATTTTCATACTCATTATAAAATCAAAACCCCTCCTTGTTTTTTCTCTCTTTTAATACTACCTAGATTCTCCTCAACTCATCTGCAGGCCCTACAGGGCAATATCTGACCACACCGCCCCTAAGCGTTGCCTATTTGCATACTCAAATAAAAATTAACACATTCTCATGTTATGGGAAATGTTCTGGAGTCTAGGGAAAACTTGTCTGGCACTTGAGCAGCCTTCCTTAGTAATAGTCCTAATACTAGTTGATTTTCTTCCAAATATGTGCAGGTTGTTTTATATTTTTATAACAGGATATTTGCAAGAACCAGAAATTTAGTTTCCATTATATATTGTTTACTATTCTTCACAAGCCATTGTTGAATTCAGTACTGAAAATACTGACATATGCTATGATCAGCTATATGCCACAACATTACATACGACAAACAGCCAGAAAGTTGCTACAAGGGTTGAGAAAGGAAAAAATTCTTCCCTTTGGAGCAACCAAAAAGCCTAGAATAGAAAGGAAGCCTCTGAGCTGAACCACAAGGAATGGTTGTGATTTGGTTAAGTAGGAATGCAAGACAGGTGGTCCATGCCTGCACAAGAACAAACATGAATTAAGGCAAAGCAATAGGAAGTAAGTCATTGTAGAGAACTATGATTCTGGTTTTACCTAGAACATCATAATCATAGCACCACAGAATTACTTAATTAACTTAACAATTCATTCAACAATTAATTGTGTAGCACCTAAAATGAATCCAGCACCTCACTAGGTACTATGATATATATAACCTGGATCCTTCTATAACACCAGGGAACAAATCAATAATTATGGAGTTGTCAGGATCAACTGGTGGGAGGATGGGGGAAATGTTTGTATTCTAGAAATGGAGTAAGGACTCTAGAGTGTCCTTTGTATTACTCTATAAGTGCCATATAGTGTCACTAGTATGACTCAAATATGTCATCTCAAATTTGGCTCTGTCCACTAACATATGAATTTATACATCATCATTGCTTTGTATCCTCCTGGATAGAACATGACCCAAGATGTACCTTCACTAACCTCCCTTACCATCACAATTCATGGTTCCCAAGGACTGTCTCTGTCCTAATGGATGAATTCAATTCACAGAATTGAATTGTTTTCAGAGTTCTTCTCATCTCTTGAAATACAGCGTATCACACTGGGCTGAGGAGAAGCTATAAGAACAATCTGCATTGCTGCTAAATAATCATATTCACTGGGCTTTATCTGGGCTGCACATACCTTTAATGTGCTTTTAAAAACATCAAAACTCATTTAATTTACTTCTAAAAATGAATAAGGAAATAGAAAAGGAACACATTAATGACTATCCACATAACTTGTTAAAATTTTAACCCAGTTTATTATTCAGTGTACTGTAAATCAAATTAATTACAAATATTGGTATTATGATGTATACAAAGTTAGTTTCTAATCTTTACCACTTTAACACAGTTAAGGTGCAAAAAAAAGAGACTTCTAAGTGCTATCTGAGCATACTATAGACTGCTTAGAAGTAAACTACTATAATTCATATGCATTCTATTCACATACAACTCTCTGACAGATCTACTGTGATACTTAATAATCCAATGCCAACATGGATTAAAATGGTTTAGCAAGCACTTACCAGAAATGAAAATTAGTATCTGCCAAGAGATGACATGATTTTAAAGAAACACAACTTTCCAAGTCACTGTACTACAGCATATGGTTTGCAAAGATTAATCCAAACGTACAAAATCAGTGTTCTATTTGTATGACTGGAATTCTGTAATCATCAATCTAAACTAGTGCACTGTTAGATAATACGGCACCCCAAATCTACCTTGCTGCTTGAGGGCACCTTCGCGATTGAAACAAACCTCTTCCTTCTACAGATGAGAATATAGGGTACTATCAGGGAAGTTGTGTCTTATCCAGGTCCTACTCATAGGAAAGTTTGTCAGTTCTAGTCCGGTATTTGCTCCTCCACGCCTCATGGACACTCCAGGGGTCCCTATAGGGCTTCCTACTGTGCTAGTGTGAGACAAAAAAAGGAGTGAGGTAGCATCCTCCAAGATGTGATTGATGGGTAAGGAACAGGATCCTCTTTATAAGCCAAAGCTTGGAATTTCATCATCATTAATTATCCTTTGGGGATCTTACAAGATTTAATAAACTATTTTTTCTAAAATTTCCTGTTGATAGAATAGTCCTTATAGAAGAAAAGCTTAAATAATCAGTTAGCACCTTGGTAGAAATGCTAGCAAAATAAGGAGAGAATAGCCATAAGGCCAGTGAACAAAGAGGTAGGCTGTTTGAACACACAGAAAGGGAAAATGATTTGAGCCAAGTGTCAGAAAAATCATTCTCACAATCAGGGCAAAGTTAAATGGATGGAGGCAGGTGATACAGGCAGTAGATTTTCCATTATTGGGTGTGTCCGAGTACCAAATGGCCTTTTACTTGGCAAGGATGCTATAGAGATTATTTAAGAATCAGTTAAGGGTTACCAACAATAATTCTAAGTTCCTCTCTAACTCTGCAATCCCATGAATCATTGAAATAAAACTGAACAAAGGAGATGTTAGAGAGTTGAGGGGTCCTAGAGATAAGTGGGATAACACCGAAGACAAGTTCTACTCGCTTTGTATTTTTTATAAAGTAAAATTACCTTGAGAACAATTGAATAAAAAGAGAGAAGACATGCTTGAAACTGTGGAGTTCCTTACCATATCCTATCAAGTGGCACCCACAAGTGAGGGCTGTGGTACATCTAGATCCCTAAGATGTCAGAGAGACCTCTAAGCCTTGAACACCTTACAAAGGTCATAGATCCTAAGACTGTTTTCAATTTCCATCACCTCTGTAAGGAGGAGTTCAAGTACAGGATTTATTATTTTAATTAGGGGTAGAAAGCAGCAGACTTATTCAGTGGGCACTGAAAATTAATGCATTATTATTATTATTACACAAATTGTATATATGATTATTCTATTGTATATATGATTATTCTATTTCTCTAACCCTTGATCCAAAGGGATTATTATTTTTATGTTTTAGAATTATATATAGGTATGCTTAGTGCTCAGTTATACATACAAATTAGTTAATGTAAGTATGTATGCATTTATTTATTTTAAATGACAAAGGGCCAAACTTTTATGTATAGAGAAGCTCATCACCTTTAATCCATGACACCCCTAGTGGCTACTGAGTGAACTTCTAATACAGAGCCCAAACTATAGGTTGGAACAAACTATAGGTTGGAACTTCCCAAAAGTGCGCTATGCATGAGTTATAAGCAGGGTAGAAGTCAGTGTTGTGGGGCCTAAAGTTTATACAATTTGGAAAATCTTTTAAAAGAAAATGAATTAAAAACTATGGATTCAAGACTTCCCTAGTGATCCAGTGGTTAAGATTCCATGCTTCCAAAGCAAGGGGTGTGGGTTCGATCCCTGGTCAGGGAACTAAGATCCCACATGACACACAGCATGGCCAAGAAAATTTTTAAAAAACAAACAAACTATGGATTCAAAATTAGGTGCAGGACTTTGGATGGAGCCCATGAAAGTGAGAATTCCTGAAGTATAAGTTTCATAAGTATTCCAAACTATTCCCAAAAACTGCAGAGAAAGGAACACTTCTGAACTCATTCTATGAGGCCAGCATCACCCTGATACCAAAACCAGACACACACACACACACACACACACACACACAAACACAAATTACAGGCCAATATCACTGATAAACATACATGCAAAAATCCTCAACAAAATATCGGCAAGCCTAATTCAACAATACATTAAAAAAATCATACACCATGACTAAATGAGATTTATATCAGGAATGCAAGGATGGTTCAATACATGTGAATCAATCAATGTGATATACCATGCTGACAATTTGAAAAATAAAAATGATATGATTATCAAAACAGATGCAGAAAAATCTTCTGACAAAATTCAATACCCATTTATGATAAATATTTTCAACAAAGTGTGTATAGAAGCAACATACATCAACATAACAAAAGCCATATATGACAAGCCCACAGCTAATATCATACTCGATGGTTAAAAGCTGAAAGCATTTCCTCTAAGATCAGGAACAAAATAAGGATGCCCATTCTCAGCACTTTTATTCAACATGGTATTGGTAGTCCTAGCCACAGCAAACAGACAAGAAAAAGAGATAAAAGGAATACAGTTTGGAAAGGAAGAAGTAAGTAAAACTGTCACTGTTTGCAGATGAGATGATATTATTCATAGAAAATCCTAAAGACACCACCAAAAAACTACTAGAACTTATCAGTGTATTTGGTAAAGTTCAGTATACAAAATTAATACACAGAAATATGTTGCACTTCTATACACTGACAATAACCCATCAGAAAGAGAATTTTTTTTAAAATACCATTTCTAATCACACCAAACAACAAAATACCTAGAAGGAAATCTAACTAAGGAGGTAAAAGACCTGTATTTGGAAAACTGTAAGACAATGATCAAAGAAATTGAAGATGACACAGATGGAAAGTGTTCATAAACTGGAAGAATTAACATTGTTAAAATGATCATGCTACCCAAGGCAATCTACAGATTTAATGCAATCCCTATCAAAATACAAATGGCACTTTTCACAGAACTACAACAAATTATTCTAAAATTTGTATGGAAAACACAAATGACCCTGAATAGCTAAAACAATCTTGAGGAAGAAGAACAAAGCTGGAGGTATCACACGCCCTGATTTCAAACTATACTGCAAAGCTACAGCAATCAAAATAGTATGGTACTGGCACAGAAAAAAAGACAATAGATCAATGGTACAGAATAGAAAGCCCAGAATGAATCCATACTTATATGAGCAATTAATCTATGACAAAGGACGCCAGAATATACAATGGGGGAAAGACAGCCTCTTCAATAAACGGTGTTAGGAAAACTGGACAGCTGCATACAAAAGAATCAAACTGGACTGCACAAAAATAAATTCTAACTAGACGAAAGACTAAATGTAAGACCTGAAAGCATAAAACTTCTCGAAGAAAACACAGGCAGTAAGCTCTTTGACATCAGTCTTAGTAATATTTTCTTGGATATGTTTCCTCAGGCAAGGGAAACAAAAGCAAAAATAAACAAATAGAGCTACATCAAACTAAAAAGCTTTGGCACAGCTAAGGAAACTACCAACAAAGTGAAAAGACCATCTACAGAATGGGAGAAGATACTTACAAATGATGTATCCGATAAGGGGCTAATATCCAAAATATTCAAAGGACTCATACAATTCAACATCAGAATTAACAAACAACCCAATTAAAATATGGGCAGAAGGCTTCCCTGGTGGTGCAGTGGTTGAGAGTCCGCCTGCCGATGCAGGGGACAGGGGTTCGTGCCCCGGTCCGGGAGGATCCCACATGCCGCGGAGCGGCTGGGCCCGTGAGCCATGGCCGCTGAGCCTGCGCGTCCGGAGCCTGTGCTCCGCAACGGGAGAGGCCAGAACGGTGAGAGGATCGTGTATTGCCAAAAAAAAAAAAAAAAACACATAAAAAAATGGGCAGAGGATCTGAATAAACATTTTCCCAAAGAACACATATACGTGGTCAACAGACACATGAAAAGATGCTCAACAGCACTAATCATAAAAGAAATGCAAATCAAAACCACAATGAGCTACCATCAGAATGGCTATTCTCAAAAACACAACAAATATCAAGTATTGGTGAGGATGTGGAGAAAAGGGAACCCTTGTGCACTGCCGGTGGGAATATAAATTGGTGCGGTCACTATGGAAAACATTATGGAGATTCCTCAAAAAATTAAAAATAGAACTACCATATGATCCACTAATTCCACTCCTGGGTATTTATCCAAAAAAAAATGAAACCACTAATTAGAAAAGATATATACACCCCTATGTTCATAGCAAACTTATTCATAATAGCCAAAATATGGAAGCAACCTAAGTGTCCATCAATAGATGAATGGATAAAAATGTGATATATATTATATATATTATCACATATATGTGCGTGTGTGTGTGTGTGTGTATATATATATATATATATATACACATATATATATACACACACACACAATGGGGTATTACTCATTTTGAATTCATTATGAAATGTATGGAAACACCGAATTACTATGTCGTGTAACAGGAAATAACACAGTGCTGTAGGTCAATTATACTTAAAAAAATAAAAAATGGAAAAAGAGGTAAGATTTGTGGTTACCACTGGCAGGGGCCTGAGGGAGGGAAATTTGGATGAAGGCAGTCAAAAGGTACAAAATTCCAGTTATAAGATAAATAATTACTAGGGATGTAATATACAACATGATAAATATAATTATCATCACAGGGTTCTCATCACAAGGAAAATTTTTTTAGTCCTTTAATTTTGTAGCTATATGAGATGTGTAGATGCTCACTAAACTTACTGTGATAATCATTTCATGATAAATTTAAGTCAAATTACTATGCTGTACACCTTAAACTTATACAGTGCTGTATGTCAATTATATCTCAATAAAACTGAAGAAAAAATAATAAATAAATAATTTTTTGGAAAAACCCCTATGGATTCAAAATTAGGTGCAGGATCTTGCATGGAGCCCACGAAAGTGAAGTTTCATAAGCAACCCAACAAAGAAACCTCTGGTTGACAGGTGTGGCAAGGATCTGACCCACTCCTCTCTCAAAGTGGCCTGGTAGACTTGAGGTGGGCAGCATCCCTGATAAGTGCCTCCATCCAGCCATGGATCTATTTACCCCTTTTGGCTATATCCATTGAGCACCATTCCCGGTAACTTGAAGACAACTGCGCTTTCTGTGACTACAAACACATTATCTTCTTTACTTTAAGCTAGAACTGGAAGGGAAGACAGAACACACCTCATGTTTTCTAACTCTCCAAGGAATTATAATCTCTTACCCAATTTATACCTCAAAACAATTCTGTAAGGAAAAACAGGTTGTATTATCCTTGTTTGATAAGAGAGTAGACAGAATTTTTTGTCATTTTTAAATGAATGTCCTTTTCATGTGCTTTTTTCTCCCTCCTTTTCTTAATCTCCTGTCTCTTATCTCCACTTCCACCAGAAAATATCAAATGATATCTTCATCATTTCACAGGAGTGTTTTTAATGTGATTGCCATTTGTGTTGTGAGAGCTAACTACATGAGCATGTTCACCTACGCAGAAGGAATCCCAGTACCGTTTTCAGTCTTTCAGTAAAGACTCCATGAGCACACAAGGCATCTTTTAAAAATACTTAATATATTTGCTATATACTGTGGTTCTGAACATGTCATTTCCAAAATGCTCATTTACCAAGAAATCTGCGTAATTAGCAGGTGCCAAAAAATGCTACAGAGGAGTATTTCCAATCTGCTGGATGACAATTCTTTTTCCCCATGAAGGCTGCAATGGCTTAACAAAGAGATGTTGAATTTTCTGTGCTGAAAAGTCACATATGCCCCATCTGGGCATCAAACACTATGGTATTTCCAGCTTCTTCTGTTCTTTCTAGGAAGATCTGTGAGGCAGGTGAGCTCAGGCCTGTAAAAATCTGGGTTAGCATGGAGAGCTTTTTGTCTCACTTATTGAAATTAAATGCTAATTGGTCCCAGAGCTGCAGACAATTCTGAGATACAAAACAGTGTGCATCATGGACATTTCTCCTTGGACTAGTGTGAAGTGCCCTCAAAAAGCACAGATGCTGGCCTACAGTAGGTATGCTCCTTGTTGAATTGTTGAAGGAAATAAATAAATAATGAATGAATGAATGAATGAATGAATGAACAAATAAAGAGAAAATCCCCCACTGGTTTCAAAACTAACTTCTGGCCTACCAGAAGCTGTTAGTGATCACAGTATTATTCACAACCAATAATATTAATATTATTTAACTCGTATGTATAAATCTCCACCTTACCCTCCACCTTGAAGGGTAACGTCTCCACCTTTGGCCTTTCCACACCTCAGAACTTTTACCTACACTATTTAAATAGCTCCTCTGAGGGTAGATTTTTTTATTCTCATTTTTCAGGTAAATAAATAAGCTCACTTGATGAGGTTGGATTACTCATTATTATAAACTGAATATCTGTGCCCCCCAAAATTCATATTCTGAAACCCCAAGCTCCAATGGGATGGTATTAGCAGGTGGGGGCTTTAGGAGGTAGTTAGGTCATGAGGGTGGAGCCCACATACTGGGATTAATGTCTGTTGGGAAAGGCAATCTCTTGCACGCAGTCTTTTGACCCCCACTTAGCCACAGAAGAATGGACCTTGGTCCTGTAACACTTCCTTACCAAGAGATAAAGAGCCCTCACAGCCTGTGTTGGACTTGTCACCTTATGTAAGAATATCTTTCCCTGTTTCAGACTCAACATGTACTCCTTTGTTCTGTTTAAGCATGTGTGCCATGCGGCACCTGACCAACCCCACTACCATATCTGTCCTCTTCGGGAAAGAAACAAGGTCTGTCTGCTACGGCACAAGAGGAGTGTGTGCAGACTGAATGCTGCTGAGAGGGACCTGCTGGCCACGGAAGACCGATGCCCACAACTGCAGCAGATCTTGCTCTGTCTCTTCCCTGTGCGAGTAAAGCATTGTTCTATCCAGTGCTTGCCTGGTTTGTCTTCTCCTTGGTGACTACAATACCAATAAGCAGTGGGCAGAAGTCCTTGAACTTCTACCGCTGATAGTGGATACTGTCTAGCATCTGTTATCCACTGAGGATATGCCATGTGAGGATACAAAGGAAGTGAGTGCTCTCCAGACATTGAATCTGCTGGCACCTTGATCTTGATCTTTTAAACTGATGTTTTTAAAAGAAACACCTTGATCTTGGAGCACCTTGATCTTGGAGGCTGTTTTAAGCAGCCTCCAGAACCAAGAAGTAAGTGTTTGTTGTTTAAGCCACCCAGTCTATGATATTTTTGTTATAGCAGCTCAAACTGAGAAGTTTGAGAACAAGGAGAGCAAATAAGTTTTACTGAAAATGTCATCTTCAATCCATTGGTACTGGCTTCTTGGAGTGTGACGCTGAGAGAAGAAGCTACATCCAAGTTCAAAAGAAAGGAGAGGCCTGAGTGATTAGCAATGTCTGCCATGAACACTGAAGAGGAAAGTAGTAAGTAGGTGTGCCACATTTTGCTGATCCTAACTGAGAATTATACTTTACTCACTCTACGTTTCTAACGCTCTAGTTTTTTTATGGAAAAGAACCATCACTTTTCTTTAATCCTCCAGAACTGAACTTAAGCACACCTTAGGTGCTCAATGTGGATTCATTCATTAAATCAACTAAATTAAAATGGCCTTCCATCACGCTAGATAGCAAAGATCAAGATTCTATGATGGTAACAAGAGCAACAATAACAGCAAAAACCGCAAAATATTTTGGCTTTTATGAGCACAATTTGAATCTAAGACATGCAAACTCTCCATAATGTGCAAGCTTATTTCCCCGATGAAACCACAGGAATTTAATAAAATAGCATTCTTTCCCATGGAATGATCTCTCTCCCCTATCCTCTCACTTTTAGTTGAAAATCAAATTTGAATGCTGTGTCTTCTCGTGCATCTTCAAGATTTATTCACGAGTCACAGCTGAATGCTGTACGTGTTGTATTTATGTGAACGAACACACATGAAAAAAAAAAAAGAATCAGTTCTATTATCTAGATAGATGTATGTCTGTCAGCATCTGAGAGAATATCCATCCTGGATGGTACAAGTATTCAGCCACTCTTTTAAAAACATCAGTCTGGCATTGTAAGACATATAACTACAACATAAGCAATGACCTTTATATGTGTCTTCCCTCCTATTATCTACACACTGTGAAAGAGAAACAAGTTGATATTGGAAATCTCTGTAATATCGGTTTAGTAGCTATTTATTTCAAATGTATTCTGCTTGGCTCACCAACCATAATTTTATTAACAGTGGCAATATATCGAGACATTATTCAAGGGAATTCTACTCATTCACTCTACCCCACTACCCTCAACACACACACATATCCTTTTGAGAAGAATCAGAGGACTCTGTTTTTTTTCTAACGAAGGATCCTACGGTCACTTAAAATCTTTATAACAATTTTTCAATTAAATTTCTAAAACCTTATCAGGAGTATGGCATCTTCAAGGGATGTAGATTTCACAGGAACTATACTCTACAAGCTTTGTAATATTTCAAATGACTTAGCCACAGTGATTAATTTACCCTTCCATTCTCTAAAAGGTAAGTGGCACTTAGAACAAAAAAAAAAAAAAAAAAAGGAGGTTTATTTTCGGCAGAAAATTTTCTAGGATTTTTCTTTAGATGTAGGTCATATTATATTGGTGCTCCAGCCAAACTAAATTCCTGCTACCACTCCTAGCAACACTGAATGACTCCCAACATTAGAAAAACTGGTGGCAGAAACATTGTTAATTACACTTCATGAAAAAGAAAATCGTAAGATAATTTGGATACAAACTTCTGCAATTAATCAATTTTGTGCCAACTGGCCATTTCATATCATCCACCTTAAAAAAAATCCATTGACCATAAAAGTGCTCTGCCTTCTTCACAAGAGAAATCATGACACAATTTTCCCACTAACTACCTCAACACTTTACAATGCACGTGTGTGAGCTGCCATTGATCTTCCCCAGGCCGAAAACATAAGAGAGTCAAAATGTACTGTTTTCTAAACCAAGCATAAGCCTACAAAATGATCTCATTTCTTCAACACCTAGTTTCCTATTACCACTGTAACAAATTACTAGACGCTTAGCGGTTTAAAAAACCCCCAATTTATTTTCTTGTAGTTATGGAGGTCAGAAGTCTGAAAAGAGTCTTACAGTGATAAAACCAAGGTGTTGACAGGATTGGTTCCTTCTGGAGACTCTGAGGGGAGAATCTGTTCCTTTGCCTTTTCAGATTCTAGTGGATACCTGGGTTCTTTGGTTTGTGGCCCCTTCCTCTTTCTTTAAAGCACCACTCTAACCTGTTTCTCTCATCACATCGTCTTTTCCTCTTCTGAAGTCAAATCTCCCTCTACCTCTTTCTTGGAAGGACACTATAATTATATGTAGGGCCCACCCAAATAATCCAGGATAATCTCAAGACCCTTAAATGAGTCACATATGCAAAGTCCTTTTTGCCATATAAATTAACATTCACAAGTTTCAGGGATTAAGACCTAAATATCTTAGAGTGTTATTATTCCACCAACCACATCAACTAATTAAGTTCCTTGCCAAAATAAGAGGGAAATAAAATTGACTTCTCTTTTAAAATTAGACACCACTCACAAAGAGAGTATACAGAATAGATGTAATAACTTTCATGTAACTTTCAGGTTCGAATGTAAATCTAACCTGTAATATCAAGCTCAGTCTTTAACATGGTATTTTAAGCAGTTTCTTGGAAGTGAGTAAGGATCAGTGTTACACAATTAAGAACTTGGAAGGAGACCCTATGAACAAACAGGGTTTTTAGTTCTAAGCAACTATATCTAACTTCAGCTAACTTAAGGAGAAAAAATATTCATTAAAGGATCGATAAATCAATTGCAAGCTAGAGGGCTCAGCTCTGACTCTGAGGAAAAAAACAAGAGAGACTGGACGTAAGGAAATATTACTTAGGTTACATAATAGGAACAGATTGATTCATATGATACTTCTGGACTTTTGCTAAACATGCTTGGGTTTTTAAAGCTAAAATGCCTAGGGTTTCATCTAGAAACATGCCTTGCTAGTAAACTGAGACAAGTTAATTAAAATCTCAGCCTCAGCCTCTTCATATGCAAAATGAATAACATAAGAGTACTCAATACATAAAGTTATCACGAGGATCAAATGAGATATTACACATAAATTACTTTACAACGAACAATACCTGCCACATACTGTGGAAAATAAATTGGAAAAATCACTGACCCTTATTATTCTTGCAAACCCAACCATGGTTAATTTCTCAACTGTCCCTGAGCCTTTGCCTCGCCTTCCCAAGATTCAAACTCCTGAATGGAATCACTTGAATCCCCTAGCTCTTCAAGGACAAAAACAAGAAAAAATCTTTCTCTTTATTTCCATAGGAAAGCAAAGCCCTATCTCACCCTTTGAGCAGTATCCCTCTAAATAAGAAGACGATTTGGACCTTGAATTGAAGACAAAGGAAAAACAAATGGTACCATAGCAAAATCCAATTTAGAATAGGAGCAGCCAACTGGAAGTAACCCAGGGCCAGGAGCCACATCCAGCAGAACAATCCAACGGCCACTTGACCATTCCCCCACCTTTGCCTGTTACCTTGGTGGCCTTAGTTCATTATCTCAATCCTTATTTAGTTGGTTACCCCATGATAGAATTTAATTCTAAATTTGATTTTTGGTATACATTCAAAAAAATAAAACACAAAAAAATACTAATATAATTTATGAAACTCTTTATTGTACATGTCCACTGGATATTTTTAATTTGGATAAATACTGTTAAAATCAATGCATTTCTTTTTTTTTCTTTTAAATGGATGAATTTCATATTTGGAGATGGAACACATGATAAGGAGTTGGAGACTAGACTTTGGGTAGTGATCAAACAAAATTTTACATTCATCAGAAATAATTTTATTATTTTATTAAAAGTTTTAAATTCACAGAAGGCAGACAGTAGAAGCAAGAAGTACTACACCCTGTAGCCTGTGGAACAAACACAACATTCACAGAAAGACAGACAAGATGAAAAGGCAGAGGGCTATGTACCAGATGAAAGAACAAGATAAAAACCCAGAAAAACAACTAAATGAAGTGGTGATAGGCAACCTTCCAGAAAAAGAATTCAGAATAATGATAGTGAAGATGATCCAGGACCTCGGAAAAAGAATGGAGGCAAAGATCGAGAAGATGCAAGAAACGTTTAACAAAGACCTAGAAGAATCATAGAACAAACAAACAGAGATGAGCAATACAATAACAGAAATGAAAAATACACTAGAAGGAATCAATGGCAGAATAACTGAGGCAGAAGAACAGATAAGTGACCTGGAAGACAGATGGTGGAATTCACTGCTGTGGAACAGAATAAAGAAAAAAGAATGAAAAGAAAAGAAAACAGCCTAAGAGACCACTGGGACAACATTCAACACAACAACATTTGTATTATAGCGGTCCCAAGAGGAGAAGAGAGAGAGAAAGGACCAAAGAAAATATATGGAGAGATTATAGTCGAAAACTTCCATAACATGGGAAAGGAAATAGCCACCCAAGTCCAGGAAGCACAGAGAGTCCCATACAGGATGAACCCAAGGAGAAACATGCCGAGACACACAGTAATCAAATTGGCAAAAATTAAAGACAAAGAAAAATCATTGAAAGCAGCAAGGGAAAAATAACATACACGGGAACTCCCATAAGGTTAACAGCTGATTTCTCAGCAGAAACGCTACAAGCCAGAAGGGAGTGCCATGACATATTTAAACTGATGAAAGGGAAGAACCTACAACCAAAATTACTCTACCCAGCAAGGATCTCATTCAGACTAGATGGAGAAATCGAAACCTTTACAGACAAGCAAAAGCTAAGAGAATTCAGCACCACCACACCAGCTCTACAACAAATGTTAAAGGAACATCTCTAAGCGGGAAACACAAGAGAAGAAAAGGACCTACAAAAACAAACCCAAAACATTTAAGAAAATGGTAATAGGAACATACGTGTCGATAATTACCTTAAACGTGAATGAATTAAATGTTCCAACCAAAAGACACAGGCTCGCTGAATGGATACAAAAACAAGACCCAATATATGCTGTCTACAAGACACCCACTTCAGACCTAGGGACACATACAGACTGAAAGTGAGGGGATGGAAAAAGATATTCCATGCAAATGGATATCAAAAGAAAGCTGGAGTAGCAATACTCATATCAGATAAAATAGACATTAAAATAAAGAATGCTACAAGAGACAAGGAAGGACACTACATAATGATCAAGGGATCAATCCAAGAAGATATAACAATTATAAATATATATGCACCCAACATAGGAGCACCTCAATACATAAGGCAACTGCTAAAAGCTATAAAAGAGGAAATCGACAGTAACACAACAGTGGGGGACTTTAACACCTCACTTACATCAATGGACAGATCATCCAGGCAGAAAATTAATAAGGAAACACAAGCTTTAAATGACACAATAGACCAGATAGATTTAATTGATTATTTATAGGACATTCCATCCAAAAACAGCAGATTACACTTTCTTCTCAAGTGCGCATGGAACATTCGCCAGGGTAAATCACATCTTGGGTCACAAATCAAGCCTCAATAAATTTAAGAAAATTGAAATCATAGCAAGCATCTTTTCTGACAGCAACACTATGATATTAGAAATCAATTACAGGGAAAAAATGTAAAAAACAGAAACACATGGAGGCTAAACAATACATTACTAAATAACCAAGAGGCTACTGAAGAAATCAAAGAGGAAATCAAAAAGTACCTAGAGACAGATGACAATGAAAACACGACGATACAAAACCTATGGGATGCAGCAAAAGCAGTTCTACGAGGGAAGTTTACAGCAATAAAATCCTACGTCAAGAAACAACAAACATCTCACATAAACAATCTAACCTTACACCTAAAGGAACTAGAGAAAGAGGAACAAACAAAACCCAAAGTTAGTAGAAGGAAGGAAATCATAAAGATCAGAGCAGAAATAAATGAAACAGAAACAAAGAAAACAACAGCAAAGATCAATAAAACTAAAAGCTGGTTCTTTGAGAAGATAAACAAAATTGATAAACCATTATCCAGACTCATCAAGAAAAGGAGGGAGAGGACTCAAATCAATAAAATTAGAAATGAAAAAGGAGAAGATACAACAGACACTGCAGAAATACAAAGCATCCTAAGAGACTACTACAAGCAACTCTATGGCAATAAAACGGATGACCTGGAAGAAATGGACAAATTCTTAGAAAGGTATAATCTGCCAAGGCGGAACCAGGAAGAGATAGAAAATATGAACAGACCAATCACAAGTAATGAAATTGAAACTGTGATTAAAATCTTCCAACAAACAAAAGTCCAGGACCAGATGGCTCCACAGGTGAATTCTATCACACACTTAGAGAAGAGCTAACACCCATCCTTCTCAAACTCTTCCAAAAAACTGCAGAGAAAGGAACACTCCCAAACTCATTCTATGAGGCCACCATCACCCTGATACCAAAACCAGACAAATATACTACAAAAAAAGAAAATTACAGACCAATATCACTGATGAATACAGATGCAAAAATCCTCAACAAAACAGTGATTAACCATATTAACAAATTGAAGGAGAAAAACCATATGATCATCTCAATAGATGCAGAGAAAGCTTTTGACAAAATTCAACACCCATTTATGATAAAAACCCTGCAGAAAGTAGGTGTAGAGGGAACTTTCCTCAATATAATAAAGGCCGTATATGACAAGCCCACAGCCAACATCATCCTCAATGGTGAAAAACTGAAAGCATTTCCACTAAGATCAGGAACAAGACAAGGTTGCCCACTCTCACCACTCTTATTCAACATAGTTTTGGAAGTTTTAGCCACAGCAATCAGAGAAGAAAAGGAAATAAAAGGAATCCAAATCGGAAAAGAAGAAGTAAAGCTGTCACTGTTTGCAGATGACATGATACTATACATAGAGAATCCTAAAGATGCTACCAGAAAACTACTAGAGCTAATCAATGAATTTGGTAAAGTAGCAGGATACAAAATTAATGCACAGAAATCTCTAGCATTCCTATACACTAATGCTGAAAAATCTGAAAGTGAAATTAAGAAAACACTCCCATTTACCATTGCAACAAAAAGAATAAAATACCTAGGAATAAACCTACCTAGGGAGACAAAAGACCTGTATGCAGAAAAGTATAAGACACTGATGAAAGAAATTAAAGATGATACAAACAGATGGAGAGATATATCATGTTCTTGGATTGGAAGAATCAATATTGTGAAAATGACTATACCACCCAAAGGAATCTACAGATTCAGTGCAATCCCTATCAAATTACCAGTGGCATTTTTTACAGAACTAGAACAAAAAATCTTAAAATTTGTATGGAGACACAAAAGACCCTGAATAGACAAAGCAATCTTGAGAATGAAAAATGGAGCTGTAGGAATCAGACTCCCTGACTTCAGACTATACTACAAAGCTACAGTAATCAAGACAATATGGTACTGGCACAAAAACAGAAATACAGATCAATGGAACAAGATAGAAAGCCCAGAAATAAACCCATGCACCTATGGTCAACTAAACTGTGACAAAAGAGGAAAGGATATACAATGGAGAAAAGACAGTCTCTTCAATAAATGGTGCTGGGAAAACTGAACAGCTACATGTAAAAGAATGAAATTAGAACACTCCCTAACACCATACAGAAAAATAAACTCAAAATGGATTAGAGACCTAAATGTAAGACCAGATATTATAAAACTCTTAGAGGAAAACATAGGAAGAACACTCTTTGACATAAATCACAGCAAGATCCTTTTTGATACACCTCCCAGAATAATGGAAATAAAAACAAAAATAAACAAATGGGACCTAGTGAAACTTAAAAGCTTTTGCACAGCAAAGGAAACTACAAACAAGACAAAACTACAAACAAGACAAAAAGACAACCCTCAGAATGGGAGAAAATATTTGCAAACGAATCAACAAACAAAGGATTAATCTCCAAAATATATAAACAGCTCATGCAGCTCAATATCAAAAAAAAAACAAACAACCCAATCCAAAAATAGGCAGAAGACCAAATACACATTTCTCCAAAGAAGACATACAGATGGCCAAGAAGCACATGAAAAGCTGCTCAACATCACTAATTATTAGAGAAATGTAAATCAAAACTACAATGAGGTATCACCTCACACCAGTTAGAATGGCCATCATCAGAAAATCTACAAACAACAAATGCTGGAGGGGGTGTGGAGAAAAGGGAACCCTCTAGCTCTGTTGGTGGGAATTTAAATTGATACAGCCACTATGGAGAATAGTATGGAGGTTCCTTAAAAAACTAAAAATAGAATTACTATATGACCCAGCAATCCCACTACTGGGCATATACCCTGAGAAAACCATAATTCAAAAACAGTCATGTACCACAATGTTCATGGCAGCTCTATTTACAATAACCAGGACATGGAAGCAACCTAAGTGTCCACTGACAGATGAATGGATAAAGAAGATGTGGCACATATATAGAATGGAATATTACTCAGCCATAAAAAGAAACGAAATTGGGTCATTTGTAGAGACGTGAATGGGTCTAGAGACTGTCATACAGAGTGAGGTTACATCAGAAAGAGAAAAACAAATATCGTATATTAACGCATATATGTGGAACCTAGAAAAATGGTACAGATGAACTGGTTTGCAGGGCAGAAATTGAGACACAGGTGTCGAGAACAAACGTATGGACACCAAGGGGGGAAAGTGGCGGGGGGGTTGTTGTGGTGGTGGTGTGATGAATTGAGAGATTGGGATTGACATATATATACTAATATGTATAAAATGGATAACTAATAAGAACCTGCTGTATACAAAAATAAATTTTTTAAAAAAGGAAAAAAATTTTAATTCAACCTGAAGCCAATGTGGAAAAATATTTATAGCACTTAATTCTGGATGGCGAAAACACATGTTAATTACATTTTTCTACTTTCTCAACTTTTTAATTTCTCAAAAATATTCATACCAAGTTAAGGTATAATAAAACAGCAAATAGCCACAAAATGTGTTTTAAAAGCCCAAGTATTTAGTAATATGTACAAACCCATAAAGTGGAGAGGAGATAGAATTCTTTCCAGTTGTACAAAATGGAATTAAATAAAGAGTTCATTAAGTTCATTGTATTTTGTCCAATGAAAACAGGAAAGTCATACGAATATGAAAAAGACCACACGGCATGGAAGAGGAAAAAGGTCTGAATACTAATCACTGTAGTTTGACATTGCAACGGCTCTTTGTTCTACTCTAACACAAAGGTCAAGGGCTCTAGGGAACAGTGGACTTTTCCTAATGTGATGAAGTGGGAAAACTCCCCTCCATGAATGCAGTGTCAACCAACCCTGGTCAATGAAGGGCATTCTGACAAAAGCAGACCAGGAAGAAGAGTGAGGCGAGAAGGGCCATAATTTATTAAACACTCTGCCACAAAGATCACAGGCAGCTTAAAAGTAGAAGGTATCTTAAAGGCTAATCCTCTTTGCATACAGATGAGAAACCTGATGCCCAAAGAGAGGTGGCCAGTGTTACATAACCAGCACCTGGCAGCACAGAACTGGAGCCTGGCACTTCTGCGCCCCTGACCAATGAATGTTAGTACCCTTAACACATTATACAAAGGGTTTCGGCACTTGGCCCCCGCCCACCTTCCAGTTCCAATCTCCTACCACGATCCCACGTCCTAATCTGGATCCCCTATGGCAAGGCAACAGCTCTCGTTCCTCTCCTCCCCTGCACAGATGTTCCCTGTGCAAAGAAGGCCAACAGAGCTTTCCTCATCCTTCAAGACTGAGCCCCTCCTTTCTCTTTGAGGCCCTAACTGCCAGCTTGAGCTGGGTTCCCTCATCTGTGCTCGCATAATATCCGTTACCTCTCCTTGTCATAGCTCTTCACGCTTGCCGTGTTCCCTCTCCCACTACACCATGACCATTGGAGAGAAGAGAGAACAGATCTCTATGCTCCTTTTAAATGGAAGGATTTATTGTCAAGATCTTTTTGCACTGTGTGTCTAGGGACCCTCCTAGAAAGGGAGAGTGGAAAAGCCATCACCACAATGATGATTATGGGAGCTTACCAGCTCTGAAATTCTGTCATTATGAATCCCATCCTCATTGCTAGCTTTGGTTGAGGAACCACTTCCATTTGAAAGCCTCTTCCTCATTAACTCAGTCTGCAACACCTGAGTGGATACTAAACATGCCAACAAATGACTGTCACTTCCTTTTCAGTCTGTCTCTTCAACTAGACTGTTAATTGCTTTAGGGCAGGAACTTACTCGTGCCTTTCAGGACTTTTATACAAAAGTATGTAATAAACACTTGTAGATGATAATTCTGTTCCTAGAATACTGTTATAGTGGCTCTGTTACTGTTAGTACCAGGTTAAAAGATGATAAGGAATAAAAAGTGTGTATGTAATCAAGCTTAGAAGTAAGTTGATCTAAGCAAGTCCCTGCTAGTAGCCTAATGTGGCACTATTTAGGATGGCACTGTTGATGGACCAAAAGAGGTACTGCGCAAGAAGCTTGATAGAGCAGAGGAAGGGAACAAAGCCAGGAAAGTTCTTGCTTTTTCTAAATTGGTAAATCTTATATGTGTGATAACTTCTCACGTACTACAAATTCGTTGCCTTTCCTGTTGTCTCTGGCTGGGTCATTCCTGATAATAAATCACGTAGTTACATATCCACATTGCTTTGCCTCTTCAACTGGTAGCATGGGACATAGAAGAAGCCATGGGCTGGGAAAAATTAGATTCTTGCTCTCCTAGTGCCCTGTCAGCTGTCTTGGCATCAGAGCCACCATGCTGCATACTGCCTGTCTGGGTCAATGTTCAATAGTGTTGACCCTCCTACAGAGGGAGAGTGGAAAAGGCATTACCATGAATGGCATAAAATTATTCTGTGATAAGTAAATTCGGAAAAATCTGGGCCAGTTTAAACAAGTTTCTTTACTGCAGGACTTCTCAGAGCCTCTAGTATGCAGATAATGCCTCCAAGAAGGGTCTATAAAAATTCATAGAGCTTCCCACACTATGATTTTCCATTTGGCAGGAGTAGTATTCTATGAAACATACTTAGAGGAATGCTGTGCTAAATCAAATAAAAATCAGGTTAAGGAAAATTAGCATGATATGGAGGGACAAGAGAAAGGCTCTCACCCACCATTAAAGTTTTTGTTTGTTTTTTTAACACATTTGTTTTACATGATCTACCAGCCGGAAAATAATGTTGTAGACAAGAAAAAGTTATCCCCTGTGGAATCATTTTACCTAACATCTCTGTTGATTTCTTGTTCTAACGTTTCCCCCTTTGGGAGGATCCACATGCTCTAGTCTAACTGAGAATTTGATTGCTAGCTTATTTAGGATTCTGGGGCTCTACTAGAGATGGCTCAGTTCTTGAAACAAACTAAGCCCTCATTGTGTGTCGTTATCAGTGACTAAACGATTGGATAAATGGTGAAATAGCTTTCCATATGTACATCCTGATCAGATTTTCTTTTTATTGATAACCCTGTTCACTGGGCCCATTAGGTCCTCCCTCCTCCCGTTAAAAAAAAAAAACAGGGCTTCCCTGGTGGCGCAGTGGTTGAGAATCTGCCTGCCAATGCAGACGACACAGGTTCGAGCCCTGGTCTGGGAAGATCCCACATGCCATGGAGCAACTGGGCCCGTGAGCCACAATTACTGAGCCTGCGCGTCTGGAGCCTGTGCTCCGCAACAACAGAGGCCGCGATAGTGAGAGGCCCGCGCACCGCGATGAAGAGTGACCCCCACTTGCCACAACTAGGGAAAGCCCATGCACAGAAATGAAGACCCAACACAGCCATAAATAAATAAATAAATAAATACATTGTGTATAAAAAAAATAATAATAATAATAATACCACCATCCATCCTGCTTAGTCCTCTTTTGAAAAAAAAAAAACAAAAAACAAAAAACAAAAAACAAAAACGTGTTTTCTTACACAGATAGTACATTAAGAAATTATCTTAACAAGAAAACAGAAAGACTCAGGAAACTGAACTTTGATCATCCATTTTGTCCCTGAAAACTAAACTGCAATTGGTCAACTAAACTTAATGCTCAGATCTTCAGCCCAAGTCCTCCCAAGGTCAACAGCACCTTTATGGGGCACCCAGAGCTGAACTGCTCTAATGTACTGCAGACAGAGGTGTTTTTACGCAACATCTGTGGTGGCAAGTACTTACAAACCACACTGGTTCCCCCCAAAACCAATGATGTACAGTGGAAAGAAACAGTATGTTTAGAAATAAAACACAATATTCCTTATTTTTAAGTAATATAACCTGAAAATATAAATAGTACATAGTCTTTTAGCTTGGAATTTCATGTGAACCATGTACCATCCATTATCTTCCCATAGTTTGTATTTACCGAGGACAATAGTGTTCATACCTACTGAGGTTTAGTTCCTTCCATAGAGTTACTTGAATTTTTTAAAACTATACTTACTATGGAAATTTCCAGATAAAGGTTAGAGTGATTTTCTTATCTGATTAAAGAATAATACACAAACAGTACAGAGAGGTTGGCTGCAAATCTTGCATAATGGCAAAAACAAACACCATTCTGCAGAAACAGAGATAAAAATGGAAAACAAACTCCAAAATATGTCACAGGGAATAAATTCCTACCAAGAAATATGCTCTCTTCTAAACTTCTTATTTATAACTTTGAAAACACATTTTATTTCAAGCAGAGGTAATATAGCAAATGCATTTTACAAGGAAACACATAAACTTATACATACCAAATTTTAAACTTTATGAGAGCAGTTCTAGAAGCCTGGTATAAAGATGATATCTAGCAAAATAAAGGCTTGGGGAGGTATTATTAATTGGCCCCAATGGGTCTTCCTTCTGGGGAAAAGAGAAACTGAAAACTAAGATGAGAGACTTCCCAAGGCTCATTATATGATTTCTGACTCTGTTTTAGTGGCCAGTATCATTCTTCGTTTTTATAAAACGTTTAGCAATTCTTTC
>NW_006786802.1:3602584-3630442 GCF_000442215.2 Lipotes vexillifer | reverse complement strand
CTTTCCCTATTATCAAGCAAGGGCATTGATGTCTGTCCACAAATATCTGCCTCAGTCTAGCATTCGGTATCACTTCAACAAGCCAATGTCAGACCCTTGTCATCCCCTCCTTCCAGAATCTCGAACCTCTCCTCCAAGGGGAGCTAGTGACTCATTATTTCCCATCATAGACCAGCATACTTCAATCAGCTCTCTCAGTTAATATGTTTCAGTATAAGGCACAGAAAGGCCAATTCAGAGATGCATTTATTATATCATGTAACTGAGAATTTTGGAGTCGAAGTAGGCTTTAGCATGGTTTAATTCAGAGATCTCTTCCACTATTTTTATCTGATTCCCTTGACATTTCCATGTATATTGCCTCAGGAAAGGTGAAACCAGGAAGAAAACAGAGGCAGAAAACACAGAATTCCTTTTTTGTTTTCCAAAGCATAATCCTTACGTAATTTCTCCAACAACAAAAGAGTCCCCTGTGTTGAAGAGAGAGACAAAAGAGAAAGATGAGAGAAGAGAGATTAGTGGGGTTCCAAAGGAAGAGGGTGAGCACATCAGGGCCACAGAAATATAGATGATTTCAGGGGAGGACCCACCAGGGACATTCACTGTGGGAGCTGAGTGGGTAGCCCATAAGGTTCCCAGTCTCATCCCAGTGAACGCCCTCCAGAAGCACTGCTTCAGAGGCTCTGCCATCTTGCTTACCTCTAGCTTCTGGGAAGGACCTCCTTTGCCATAGCTGGTTAGCTCTGCCTGAGGACTGACTAGACCTGGGACCAGAGATCTTGTTCATTCTTTTTCCACATGTATACAACTCCATGTGGACAAGCCTCCTTGCAGTGTCAAGGATAAAGAGGGTGAAGCATGGGCATCTCTGCAGTGATACTGGTAGTAAAAGTAAAGCCTCCCACCATAACCTTTACCCTGGGAAAGAATGGGATAAGTGAGGGGCAGGAACTGTTTCTCACCAGGACCATGGTTAAACTAAAACCTCCATCTCCCACCATCCCCTCCCCAGTGGCAAACCTGAGTCAAAGAGTTGGAACATGGATGGGTCTTTCTTCTCCCAAGAACATTTCCCTTAATAGGAAACTTTTTTCTATGTTGAGGGTATGTAAATGTGACCAAGAAAAAGATGGGCCACACTTTTGACTGCATCAGGGGCCATATTCATTCATTCAATTTTCACTCAACACAGTATTACGTTTGCCCCCCAACAAGATACTTACCCATTATGCTAAGTGCCAGGAATAAAAAGATGAATGAGACCTGATATTTGTCATCAGAAAATGCACAGATAAACACATACTGATGATTACAGATAAACAGATAATTACAGTGAAACGTCTTCAGTGGTGTTAAGGAATTATAATAGAGGAAGGAGATGGTCTTTCCTCCATGGTAAGAGGTATAAGAAATGCGTAGAGACAGAGATACAGAATTTGCCAAGCTGAAGAGTGAACCTTGTGGCACCTCATTGAGCCAGAGGCTTAGAAGAGACTCTGAGTGACCCCTGACTTCAACCTTCCAGGGACCTGCAAGATCTAACCTTAGCATCTAGCCTGGGAAACACTGAGAGCAACGGAACAGCCCAGTCCCTTCTCAACATCCTGGAAAAACGAAAGAACTAGAGCAAATCCAACCCCCATGTACCTATGAAAATAAAACCATGAAAATTTGACTTCTTTATGGAGTCTTTCTATTATACTTTTAAAAAAAGACAAGAAGTTAGCATTGATTCTAGAAACTTCGATCCTACCTCTCAATCTCCTCAGTAATGGCTGACAGCTTTACTTTTTAAATCCAAATTATACTGAAAACAGGCTGAACTACCTGTAGAATGGCCAGGTCGTTGTTCTGACACCAAAGGAAGCATCACATACACCGTACATAGATTACCTACTTTCCATAATGTATATTTAAGATAAACCAAACCAAACACAATCTGGTCTTTCTCCCATGTTTTAAAAGATTCCCCAGGACATGTTCCCAGTTGAAGGTATTCCTAATTTCATGCAAAAGTTTCCCACTTTCCAGTAAATAAAATTCTGAAGGAAAAAATCATATTTTATCTTGTTTCAACAGCAAGATTTCTCTGTAATGATTAAAATAATAGTAACAACTGAGTGAAGAAGTAAAGCAAAGCTCTTCTCTGGAAGGTACAGTCTTCCTAGTGCTTAATATGGGAAATGCTGGATAAGAAAAAAAAAAAAAGATGAAGGGGAGGAGGGCCATGTGGAGATGGCCAGGGAAGTTACAGGCACTGTTTCACTGCATCCAGGCCAGCTCTATGAAAGAAATTATTTGGAGACTGAGGCTTAGGCATGAAGTTGTTTATGCCAGAACAAACAACCAGCAAATGGAGGTGCTAAATCTAGAACCTCAATCTCTGCCTCTCTCCCCTATAACAGGCTTCCTCTCCTTAACCTTGTACTACGCCTACTTAGCTGGGCAGCAGCCACTCAGAAGTCTTACAAACAAAAGGCACTTTTTGGAGAAGAATAAAATGTCACAGCTGTGAGCTGCATTCTTCTGATCCCTTTTTTTTTTTTAATTTTTTTTTTTACATCTTTATTGTGGTATAATTGCTTTACGGTGGTGTGTTAGTTTCTGCTTTATAACAAAGTGAATCAGTTATACATATACATATGTTCCCATATCTCTTCCCTCTTGCGTCTCCCTCCCTCCCACCCCTCTAGGTGGTCACAAAGCACCGAGCTGATCTCCCTGTGCCATGCGGCTGCTTCCCACTAGCTATCTATTTTACGTTTGGTAGTGTATATATGATTCCTTTTAACACCATTCTGTTTTTTGCATCCCTGTGTTTTGCCCTCAGGTAGGTTGGGGATTGACAGATCGTCGAGTGAAGATGTTGATTTGCAAACCATCCTACTGGGTGCCTAATAAAATGCAAATCGAAACATGGGGAGAAGAGAAGTTCTCTGTCCTTCTCTTTACAAATGGAGTGTTACATGCCACTTGCGGGGGTCAGGAGCACCGTGCTGGGGCTGCACCTGCTCTTTCTGACAGCTCCCCAAAGAGCCCTGCTTCTTCTTTTTTGCAAGCCAGCAAGCTGTTCTTCAAGAGTACAAAAAGAAACCTGCTGCAGAAAAAAAACCAAAGTTTCTCTGAAAAGCGAGAAGAAATTCAAAATCACCTAAAAAAAAATCAAAAGCTAAAATCTATGATAGGCGTCAACTGAAGAAAAGCACATAACCTAAAAGTTTCCAGTTAAGTTTTACTTGGGCACCTTACTGAAGACTATAGCCCTGGAGACAGCCTCTCAGATAACTCTGAGGAACTGCTGCGAAGAGCTATGGGAGGAACCAGGATATATAAAATTTTTTTTTTTTTTTTGCTGAAACAAAACATGTAGTCGAATACCAAAAGATTACTGCTAATCATAAAAAACAGACATCTCAAGTTAATGAGTTTAGTAGTTCTCTATGTATGGGGAGATGCAAGAGCCTGGGCTCACTGAAATTATTCCTTAGATACACATCTTAACTATCTAGAGCCAGTATCCAAAGCACAGAATTCTTCCTGTTTTTCTCCATACTGAATTCCCCTTAGGGAGCCGGGGAGGCAGTCACAGTGGCTGATGACTTGATCCTTGTAGAAATGGAATGGATGGCAACATTCTTTGTTTACTGGAATAGCAGGTAATATTCCCTTTCCACAAGCAAAACCCAAGCTCATGTTCCCCATAAAGGAAGCCCTTTTCAGTTAGGAAGAAGAAAGTTTGCCAACTCATTGAGTACAGGGACCGAATGTGTGGATATGAGAGAAGTGACCAGGCTGGAGACGGTGGGGAACTGGAGAAAGCATGCTCTGTGTCACGAAAGCCATTGTTCAGCTCTAGCCAATGATGCCTTGAGGATGCATAGTTCCAGAGCTGGCGGAGAGTATAGTTTTTAAAGAGACACTAGAATTTGTAGATTTTTACGTGAAGTCTCCCAGTTTTCAAGTTTTCCAAATTATTATTATTATTTTGCCAGGCAAACTGAATAGGGTTCTTGGGAGTCAATGTTCCCCTTTCAATTTCCAGGATGGAGGAATGCTGGGACCACCTCAAATATCTGAGTGTGGTCTGCAAGGGGGGACGTCCTCAAGAAGAAAGAGAAGGCCCCAAGAATACGCAAGAAGACACCTGGTGCTGTGGAACTGTAGACCCTGGGCTGTGAAATCCTTGAATGTAGTGGGGAAATTATAGCAAAGCTAACTTTGCATTCATTGAAAGTTTACCATGTGCCAGGCCCAGGGCTAAACTCTTCAAAAACATCATCACATCCCATCCCGACTACCACCCTACAAAGTAGGTACAATTCTCATCACCAAGGAGCAGAACAACAGCTAGTAAGTGGTAAAGAAAGAGGCTGGATATCCTTCTCCATGGGATTTAATTGAAACACATCAGAGTTCCAAAAATGTCAATTCATACATGATGAATAAATTCTGGGCAGATCCCTGTCCCAGAGGAAAGGAGGGGCCCACTATTTTTAAATGCTGACATAAGAGATCTCTTGCCCATCATGTTCTTAATATTGATGTTTAGATTATGTTAATACCTTTCATGCATTCTAAGGGGCAAGTCTTACTTTGTAAAAATCAAAGCTACATTCAGTTGTTAATTGTGTACTTCTCTTTAGTTTGCAGGCTTATTATTCAATGTACAAAGTCAGATTAAAATTTTAAACTGTGACACAACTAATCAAATAATAAAATGCTTTATCCTTTCTTTAAGCAAAACTGAGTATTCTGCTGAGAATCATCTTCTAAATTCTTTTAGTATGTTTTGTCTGTTCACAGACTTTGACAGTTAAATTCATTTCCTGTGTTCAGCTCACTTCTCCCCAGTAGACAATGAGCTTTCTGAGAAGCAACCAGGAGGCTTTGGAAAAAAAGAGCCAGGATAAAAATGGCTCCAGCCATATCGCATTTGGTCCGGATTTCAAGAAATTGAGCATGCTTACCAAGGAAATTTGGTAAGGAAGTCTTCAGTGTCAAAGGAAAAACACATGTAGATATTTTTGAATAATTAGGGGGTAGGTCTAATTAAATGAGAGATTAGAAAGTTGTACATGACTTATTTGAGTAGCACTACTACTGGTAGCAAAAGTCACTAGGAGAGAGTTTTCAGTTCAACATACTGAGGACTTGAGAAGAGTCAGCCTTTTAAGAAATGTAAAACTGGCGTCCACAATGGTGGGTCTAGACACCATTTCTGTTGCTAGAAGTTTCCAACTAAGACCTGAAATATCTATGGAATAAAAGACTCCAGCTCAGTAGGAAGTTAGACAATAAGGCCTTAAGCATTTCAAAAGTTTTATTATCTATTTCAGAAAATTGTTAATTTTTATTAAGACGTGAGTGTATAAAAATGGTTCAAAGAAAGATAATATAGGGATGTATAATATATGTATGGGTTAAAAAGATAATAAAAGAATGATCTATGCACCAATTACCCTGGTAAGAAATAATATGTTACCAGAGCCTTAGAAACCTCCTGTACATTCCTTTTTATCATATCCCTTTTCTCTCTTCCAAAGGCAACCAACATCCTGGATTTTGCATTCATCCTGTGCTCCTCTTATAGCTTTTCTATATATGTATTTACTCCTAAATAAATACTGTTTAACTGTGCCTCACGTGGAACTTTCTATAAATGAACTTTATAAAAACAGCATGTATTCTGCTTTCTTGCTTTTTCACCAAATGTATAATATTTTAGATACCATGTTGAAGTGTGTATCTACAGTTCATTCATTTTCATTCTCATTGAATGACTGTAGCAAAATTTATTCATCCTTTCTACTGTTGATGAACATAAGTTTCATTCCTATTTTTTAATACTATGGATTATGCTGCTCTGAATATTCTTGATGTGCACTGATGCAAGCATTTCTCCAGGATTTACTTTGGAGGAAACAAACAGCTGGTTTATTGAGAAAGTGCAGGTTCAACTTTACTACATGTGGTAGGCTGCTTCTAAATGACTTTGGGATAGGCAATATTTTATTCAATATGACATGAAAAGCACAAGCTACAAAATAAAAACAGATAAATTGGACTTCACCTAAAAATCTGTGTGCATAAAAGGACACCATCAATCTTCTTAACAGCAGAGTAATATTTCATTGTATACGTACACCACATCTTCTTTACTCATTCATTTATTGATGGACACAGGTTGCTTTCATATCTTGGCTATTGTAAGTAATGTTCATATCTTGGCTATTGTTAAGTAATGCTGCTATAAACATTAGGGAACATGTATCATTTTGAATTAGTGGTGTTTTTTTTTTTTTTTTCCAGATATAATACCCAGGAGTGGAACTGCTGGATCATACGGTAGTTCTATTTACTTTTCTTGAGGAAACTCCATACTGTTTTCCATAGTGGCCGCACCAATTTACATTCTCACCAACAGTGTACAAGGGCACCCTCTTCTCCACATACTCAGCAACATTTGTTATTTGTGGACTTTTTGATGATAGCCATTCTGAAAGGTGTGAGGTGATATCTAATCTAATGATTAGTGATGTTGAGCATGTTTTCATATGCCTGTCAGCTATCTATATGTCTTCTTTGGAAAAATATCTATTAGGGCTTCTGCCTTTTTTTTTTTTTTTTTTGCGGTACGCGGGCCTCTCACTGTCGTGGCCTCTCCTATTGGGGAGCACAGGCTCAGCGGCCATGGCTCACGAGCCCAGTCGCTACGCAGCATGTGAGCTCTTCCCGGACCGAGGCACGAACCCGTGTCTCCTGCATCAGCAGGCGGACTCTCAACCACTGCGTCACCACCCCCATTTTTTTTTTAACATCTTTATTGGAGTATAATTGCTTTACAGTGCTGTGTTGGTTTCTGCTGTATAACAAAGTGAATCAGCTATATGCATATGTATATCCCCATATACCCTCCCTCTTGTGTCTCCCTCCCACCCTCCTCATCCCACCCCTCTAGGTGGTCACAAAGCACCAAGCTGATCTCCCTGCGCTACACGGCTGCTTCCCACTAGCTATCTATTTTACATTTGGTAGTGTATATATGTCTATGCCACTCTCTCACTTCGTCCCAGCTTACCCTTCCCCCTCTCCGTGTCCTCAAGTCCATTCTCTACGTCTGCATTTTTATTCCTGTCCTGCCCCCAGGTTCTTGAGAACTTTTTTTTTTTTTAGATTCCATATATATGTGTTAGCACACAATATTTGTTTTTCTCTTTCTGACTTACTTCACTCTGTATGACAGATTCTAGGTCCATCCACCTCACTACAAATAATTCAATTTTGTTTCTTTTTATGGCTGAGTAATATTCCATTGTACATATGTGCCACATCTTCTTTATCCATTCATCTGTCGATGGACACTTAGGTTGCTTCCATGTCCTGGCTATTGTAAATAGTGCTGTAATGAACACTGTGGTACATGACTCTTTTTGAATTAATGGTTTTCTCATGGTATATGCCCAGTAGTGGGATTGCTGGGTCGTATGGTAGTTCTATTTTTAGTTTTTTAAGGAACCTCCATACTGTTCTCCATAGTGGCTGTATCAATTTACATTCCCACCAACACTGCAAGAGGGTTCCCTTTCCTCAACACCCCCTCCAGCATTTACTGTTTGTAGATTTTTTGATGATGGCCATTCTGACCCGTGTGAGGTGATACCTCATTGTAGTTTTGATTTGCATTTCTCTAATGATTAGTGATGTTGAGCATCCTTTCATGTGTTTGTTGACAATCTGTGTATCTTCTTTGGAAAAATGTCTATTTAGGTCTTCTGCCCATTTTTGGATTGGGCTGTTTTTTTGATATTGAACTGCATGAGTTGCTTGTATATTTTGGAGATTAATCCTTTGTCAGTTGCTTCATTTGCAGATAGTTTCTCCCATTCTGAGGGTTGTCTTTTCGTCTTGTATATGGTTTCCTTTGCTGTGCAAAAGCTTTTAAGTTTCATTAGGTCCCACTTGTTTATTTTTGTTTTTATTTCCATTCTCTAGGAGGTGGGTCAAAAAGGATGCTGCTGTGATTTATGTCATAGAGTGTTCTGCTTATGATTTCCTCTAAGAGTTTGATAGTGTCTGGCCTTAAATTTATGTCTTTAATCCATTTTGAGTTTATTTCTATGTATGGTGTTAGGGAGTGTTCTAATTTCATTCTTTTACATGTAGCTGTCCAGTTTTCCCAGCACCACTTATTGAAGAGGCTGTCTTTTCTCCACTGTATATTCTTGCCTCCTTTATCAAACATAAGGTGACCATATGTGCATGGGTGTATCTCTGAGGTTTTCTATCCTGTTCCATTGATTTATATTTCTGTTTTTGTGCCAGTACCATACTGTCTTGATTACTGTAGCTTTGTAGTATAGTCTGAAGTCTGGGAGCCTGATTCCTCCAGCTCCATTTTTCTTTCCCAAGATTGCTTTGGCTATTCGGGGTCTTTTGTGTTTCCATACAAATTATGGAATTTTTTGTTCTAGTTCTGTGAAAAATGCCATTGGTAGTTTGATAGGCATTGCATTGAATCTGTAGATTGCTTTGGGTACTACAGTCATTTTTACAATATTGATTCTTCCAACCCAAGAACATGGCATATCTCTCCATCTGTTTGCATCAGCTTTAATTTCTTTCATCAGTATCTTATACTTTTCTGCATACAGGATTTTTGTCTCCTTAGGTAGGTTTTTTCCTAGGTATTTTATTCTGCAATGGTAAATGAGAGTGTTTCCTTAATTTCTCTTTCGTATTTTTCATCATTAGTGTATAGGAATGCAAGAGATTTCTGTGCATTAATTTTGTATCCTGCTACTTTACCAAATTCATTGACTAGCTCTAGTAGTTTTTTGGTAACATCTTTAGGATTCTCTATGTATAGTATCATGTCATCTGCAAACATTTCTGCCCATTTTTAAATCACATTTTTTTGATATTAAGTTGTATGAGCTGTTCATGTTTTTTGAATATTAACCCTTTATTGCTCATATCATTTTCAAATATTTTCTCCCACTCAGTAAGTTGTTTTTTCATTTTGTTGATGGTTTCCTTTGCTGCGTAAAAACTTTTAAGTTTTATTACATCCCATTTGTTTATTTTTGTTTTCATTTCTTTTGCCTTAGGATACAGGTCATATATATATGTGTGTGTGTGTGTGTGTGTATATATATATATATGTATATATATATATGCATATATATATATATATACATATACACACATATATATATATATACATATATATATATAGTTATGTCAAAGTGTACTGCCTATGTTCTCTTTTAGGAGTTTTATGGTTTCAAGTCTTACATTTAGGACTTTAATCCATTTTTAGTTTGCTTTTTGTATATCATGTGAGGAAATGTTCTAACCTCATTCTTTTACATGTAGCTGTCCAGTTTTCCGAGCAGCACTTATTGAATAGACTGTCTCCATTGTATACCCTTGCTTCCTTTGTTGTAGATTAATTGACCATAGGTGTGTGGGTTTATTTCTGGGCTCTCTAGTCTGTTCCATTGATCTGTGTGTCTGTTTTTGTGACAGTATCATACTGTTTTGATTACTATAGCTTTGTAGTTTAGTCTGAAGTCAAGGAGCATTGATACCTCCAGCTTTGTTCTTTTTTCTCAAGATTGCTTTGGCAACTGGGGATCTTTTGTGATTCTATATAAATTTTAGGATTACTTGAAGTAGTTAAGTGAAAATATCATGGGTATTTTGATAGAGATTGCATTAAATCTGTAGATTGCTTTGGGTAGTATGGTCATTTTAACATTAATTCTTCCAACCCAAGAACATAGGATATCTTTCCATTTTTTGGTATCATCTTCAATTTCCTTCATCAGTGTTTCATAATTTTCAAAGTATAGGTCATTCACCTCCTTGGTTAAGTTTATTCATAGGTATTTTATTCTTTTTGATGAGATTTTAAACAGGATTTTTTTTTTTGCTTTTTCTTTCTGATAGTTCATTATCTGTGTATAGAAAAGCAACAGATTTCTATACATTAATCTTGTATCCTGCAAGTTTACTGAATTCATTTATTAGTTCTAATAGTTTTATGATGGAGACTTTAGGGTTTTCTATACAAAGTACCATGTCATCTGAAATTCTGCCATTTGCAACAATGTGGTTGGACTTAGAAAGTATCATGCTTAGCGGAATAAGTCAGACAAAGACAAATACTGTATATTATCCCTTACATGTGGAATCTAAAAAATAAAACAAATGAATGTATATAACAAAACAGAAACAGACTCACAGACATAGAAAACAAACTAGTGGTTGCCAGCGGAGAGAGGGAACAGGGGAGGGGCAAAATAAGGGTATGGGATTAATAGATACAAACTACTATGTATAAAATAGATAAGCAACAGGGACATATTGTAAACCACAGGGAACTATAGCCATTATTTTGTAAGAACTTTAAATAGATTATAATCTGTAAAAATATTGAAGCAGTATGCTGCACACCTGAAACTAATATAATACTTTAAATGACTACACTTCAATTAAAAAACATAAAATTTTTAGGAAAGGACACCATCAGAAAAGTGAAAAGACAACCCACGAAATGGTAGAAAATATTTGCAAATAACATATCTGACAAGAAATATATATCTATAACATATAAAAAAACTATTATAATGCAACAATTAAAAGATAAATAACATAATTTTTTTTTTTTTTTAATTCTTTGACACTCTTCCCTTCAATGTATTTATTTATTTTTATTTATGGCTGTGTTGGGTCTTCGTTTCTGTGCGAGGGCTTTCTCTAGTTGTGGCAAGTGGGGGTCCCTCTTCATCGCGGTGCGCAGGCCTCTCACTATTGCGGCCTCTGTTGTTGCGGAGCACAGGCTCCAGACGCGCAGGCTCAGTAATTGTGGCTCACGGGCCCAGTTGCTCCATGGCATGTGGGATCCTCCCAGACCAGGGCTCGAACCTGTGTCCCCTGCATTGGCAGGCAGATTCTCAACCACTGCGCCACCAGGGAAGCCCAAATAACATAATTTTTAAATGGCCAAGAGGGCTTCCCTGGTGGCACAGTGGTTGAGAGTCTGCCTGCCGATGCAGGGGACACGGGTTCATTCCCCGGTCCAGGAAGATCCCACATGCCGCGGAGTGGCTCGGCCTGTGAGCCATGGCCGCTAAGCCTGTGCATCCAGAGCCTGTGCTCCGCAACAGGAGAGGCCACAACAGTGAGAGGTCCACGTAATGCAAAAAAAAAAAAAAAAAAAAAAGGCCAACATATCTAAACAGATATTTTTTTCCAAATAAGATTACAAATGGCCAGTAAGGACTAATATTGTTAGTTATTAGGGATTGCAAATCAAAATCACTATGACATACCATTTCATACCCACTAGGATAGCTATAATCAAAACAACAGGTAATAACATAATAATAACAGGTAATAATAAGTTTTGATAAAGACATGGAGAAATTGGAACTTTCATATATTGCTGGTAAGAATGTAAAAATGGTACAGCTGCTATGGAAAACAGTTTTGAGTTCCTTAAAAAGTTAAACGTGTTACCATACAAGCCAGAAATTCCACTCCTAAGTATATACATAAGGGAAATAAAAACTATGTCCACACAGAAACTTGTATACACATGTGCATAACAGTATCATTCATAATAGTGAAAAACTGGAAAAAACCTAAGCATGCAACTGATGAATGGAAAAGAAATTGGAGTATATCCATACAATGGAATATTACTAAGCAGTTAAAAAAAAATCAAGTACTGATACATGCTACAACATGAGTGAACCCTAAAAATTATCAAGTGAAATAAGCCAGTCACAAAGACCATGTACTGTGTGATTCCATTTATGTGAAATATCCAGAATAGGCAAATCCACAGAAACAGAAAGCATATTAATGTCGTTACCTGTGGCTGGGGGTGGTAGAGGGCAGGAAGGGGTAGTGACTGTTAATGAGTATGGGATTCCTTTTTTTTAAGACTTTATTTTTTTAGAATAGTTTTAGGTTTAAGAAGGTTCAGAAATTTCCCATATATCCCATCTTCACGCATGCACATCTTCCTCCATTATCACCAACCCCTACCAGAGTGGTACCTTTGATGTACACTTATTATAATTGATGAACCTACATTAACACATCATTAACACCCGGAGGCCATAGTTTATATTATGGTTTACTCTTGGTGTTGTACATTCTATGGTTTGGATAAAGGTATAATGACATATACCCATCATTATAGTATCTTACAGAGTATTATCACCACCTTAAAAGTCCTGTGCTCCATGCCTCCCTCCCTGCCCTCCGCCCAGTCCCTGAAGCCATTGATCTTTTTACTGCCTCCATAGTTTTGCCTTTTCCAGAATGTCATCTGGTCGGAATCACACACTGTGCAGCCTTTTCAGACTGAATTCTTTCACTTGACAACATGCACTTAAGGTTCCTCCATGTCTTTTTATGGCTTGATAGCTCATTACTTTTTAGTACTGAATAATATTCCATTGTCTGGATGTGCCAGAGTTAATTTATCCATTCACCTATTGAAGGACATTTTTGTTGCTTCCGAGTTTTGGCAATCATAAATAAAGTGAGAATAAATATCCATGTGCAGGTTTCTGTGTGGATGTGTTTTCAGCTCCTTTGGGTAAATACCAAGGAACAAAATTACTGGGTCGTATGGTAAGAATATGTTCAGTTTTGTAAGAAATCACCAAAAGTGTATTCCCACCAACAATGAGTGAGAGTTCTTGTTGGTCCTTATTCTCACCAGTATTTGGCTTTGTCAATGCTCTGGATCTTGACCATTTTAAAAGGTGCAGTGTTAACCTCGTTGTTTTAATTTGCATTTCCCTGATGCATATGATGTGGAGCATCTTTTCAGATGTTTATTTGCCATCTGTATATCTTCTTTGGTGAGGTATCTGTTAAGATCTTTGGCCTATTTTTTAAAATCAGGTTGTTTGTTTTCTTATTGTTGAGCTTTAACAGTTCATTATAAATTTTGGATAACAGTTTTTTATCAGATTTTGCAAATATTTTCTCCCAACCCCTCCCAGTGGTTTGTCTTCTCTTTCTCTTGATACTATCTTTCATAGAGAAGCTTTTAATTTTAATGAAGTCCAGCTTATCAATTATTTCTTTCATGGATTTGTGCCTTGGGTGTTGAACCTACAAAGTCATCACTGTACCCAAGGTTACCTAGGTTTCTCCTACGTTATCTTCTAGGAGTTTTATAGTTTCACATTTTACATCTAGCTCTATGATCCATTTTGATTTAATTTTTTGAAGTGTGTAACGTCTGTCTAGATTTATTTTTTTGCATGTGAATGTCCAGTTGTTCCAGCACCATTAGTTGAAAAGGCTTTCTTTGCTCTATTGTATTATCTTTGCCCCCTTGTCAAAGATCAATTGACTGTATTCATGATGAAATTCCTTTTAGGTCATAAAAACATTTTTAAATTAGATGGTAGTGTTGGCTGCACAAATGTGTGAATATAAAAACCACTAAACTGAATACTTTAAATGGGCAAATATTATGTGAATTAATCAATAAAGCTCTTTAAAAAAAGACTGTGGCTTCTGTCACTCTTTCTCACTTGTTCACTCTGATGAAACCAGCTGCCATGTTGTGAGCTGCTTTGTAGAGAGATCCATGTAGCAAGGACCAGATAGAGGCCTCTAACCAGAGGACATCAAGGAGCCAAGGCCCCCTAGCCCAGCAATACACAAGGAACTGAATCTTGCCAACAACTATCAATACATGAGTGAGCTTCGAAGTGAATCCTTCCCTAGTCGAGCCTTGAGATGAGACCAGAGCCTGGGCCAAAACCTTGATTACAGCCTTGTGTGAAACCCTGAGACAAAGAACCCAGCAAGGCCATTCCAGGATTTCTGACCCAGAGAAACTGTGAATAATAAATGTTATTTTAATCTGTTAAATTTTATGGTAATGTGTTATGCAGCATAATACAATGAACACACCACCAAACCTTTTTCCATGGTTGTGGTAATAATTTATACTTCTACTAGTGGTGAATGAAATTTCCCAGTCTCCCATGTCCTCATTGTCACCTGGTTGTTTGAATTTTAAATGTTTACCAATTGGGCAAGTCTTCAAACTAGTGATATTTTATTTTGCATTTCCTAGCTTACTAATGAGATTATCTTTTTCATATGTCTATAGGCTATTCAAATATATAGTTTATGAAACATCTGTTTTTTAGCTTTTGTGTATTATTCTACCTTTTCTTTGCTTCTTTTTATGATTAGAGCAGTTTTCAAATATATTTTAGATACTAATCCTTTGTCAGCTATAGATGATGCAAATTCTTCTCCCAATTTGTGGCTTATTCTTCATTCCTTATGGTGTCTCTTAGTGAGAAGAACTGTAAACAAATTTAATATAGTCAAATTCATCTAGCCTTTCCTTTATTTATAGCACTTTTTGAGTCTTAAGAAATCTTTTCCTCCCCTGAAATCATAAGAATATCCTCCTATATTTTCTTCCAGATATAATTTGGCTTTTCATATTCTAATTTATTTCATCTTTAAGAAAGTTATGGTTTCTAACATAGGTGTGGAATTTTTCACTAATGACTTTTCCCTCATATTTTTCTTTTTTTCCCTTCCCAGAAAAACAGTTCTTCTTAACTTCTCCCTATTACCAGTGTTTCTAGTCCTCTCTTACTACTCTCCACCTTTCTAACCCCCCGTTTAAAAAGCCCAGTAGCCCATCTACAGGAGGTTGAATAAATAAATTTGGGGTACATCTATACAGTGAGGATGTCATGTGTCATGGCTTTAAAAAAACGAAATAGAGGGCTTCCCTGGTGGTGCAGAGGTTGAGAGTCCACCTGCCGATGCAGGGGACACGGGTTCGTGCCCCTGTCCAGGAAGATCCCACATGCCGCGGAGCGGCTGGGCCTGTGAGCCATGGCCGCTGAGCCTGCGCGTCTGGAGCCTGTGCTTCGCAACGGGAGAGGCCACAACAGTGAGAGGCCCGTGTACCACAAAAAAAAAAAAACGAAATAGAACTCTATGCTGAGCTAGAAGAATATGTGATAAAAGCAAGTAGCAGAATAGTACAGCTGTGAGTGTGTGAGAGTAGGTGTGCATGTGAAGAATTACAGAATAAACATCAAACTTACCAAGGGCTATCTCAAGGATAAGACACAAATTATATTACAGGCTTTCCCTGTTTAAATCCATAATGCTTGATGGTTTTGCAATGAGCATGTATCACTCTTATAATTTGCAAAAAATAAATATAATAAAATATGAGGCACAAAAGAAAACCTCCTACCTACCACGTATTTGATAAATATCTGCTCATGCAAGGGCCATATCCCACACTGGGGACACAACAGAGACAAGGAGGTCCCAACCTTCATGGAGATCATTGTAATAGACTTGCCTCCCAGTATGCATCCCTTCTGTTGTGCCTTTCCTAACTGTCCTGCCCTATCACATGAGTCCTCCTTTCTCTGTGCTCCTAAAACACCCATCCTCTTGTCCACTTTAGCTCACAGTAACAGATTATCTGATCATCACTGTTTCTTCTTATACAAACCTCATTTCCCTGAATAAATTAAGTAAGGCTTCCAAAGGACAAACACTATTTTTCACATGCCAAACTCTTCCCCCGGCAAGCATCAAAGAGTAGAGAAAAAGAGAGTGGGCACTCGATGGACAGTTGCCGATTGACTTGGATGAGGTGGAAGTTGGGATAGGCCTTTTGGGGAAAATCAAATTTTATATTTTCACTTTAAGGAATGGGGATGATCCTGACTTATATTGCACTCTGAGAATAAAAACTCAATATCCTGCATGAGCAAAATAGGGCAACTGTCAACGTAACTATTAGAATATTGTAGGCATCGACTGCTTGTCTGCATGCTTGTTATCCACTTTGTGGATTATCTGTGGCCACACTGATATCCTCAATTGGTTGTCCCCTCTCTGACCTGCAGCCTTCTGTGGTTGCAACACTGGTGTGTGCCCTGGGAACACTGACTCATTTAAACATCAGCTCAGAGCAAATGTAATTAGGAAGATAAATCTGCTGCAAAGATACCACACATTGTGTATTCAAACCAAACAACAATAACGTTATCATGTATTGTTTTAGGTGATTCATGACTCTGCTCACCTCAATAACCATGAATAGTCATAATTTTCTCAGGGGAAATATTTTTTCTTATAAGAACATATTTTTTTCCTTATAAAAAAAACATATAACTTAAAGATACCACATGACCCAACAATCCCACTCCAAACTGACTTGGCATTCACCCAAGTGAAATAAAAACTTATATTCACGCAAAGACGTGTACACAAATGTTTACAGTGGTTTTATTCATAATCCTCCAAAACTAAAAACACAATGTCCTTCACTTGGTCAAAAATAAACTACGGTATAACTAAACAATGCCATACTACTCAGCAATAAAAAATACCAACTACCAATACCTCCTTCAACACAGATGAACTTAAATGCACTGTGCTAGGTGACAGAAGCTAGACACAAAAAGCTGTGCACTGTATGATCTCATCTATATGACACTCTAGAAAAGCAAAATTATAGAGACAAAAAAATGGATAGGTGTGCACGCAGGGCTGGGGTGGAGAAGAGGTTAAGTACAAAGGAGGAAGAGAGAGCATTTGGAGGGAATGGCAGCACTGCTCTGTTTCCTGAATGTGGTGGTGACACAACTATAAGTGTTTGTCAAAACTCATAGAACTGCACCCTGACAAGAATGACTTTCACTGTATGTAAATTATAACTCAATAAACCTGACTAAAAACAAGTTTACCACTCCCTGAATCACAGATTTTTCCTTCTTCTACAGAGTCCCTGGTATCACATCTCAGAGTGAGAAGTTCTCCTTAAAGGGGCATTTGATAAATGCTCTTCAGAGTCATGGCGGAACAAGCCCTGTCACCTCCATTTTCCAACTATACTACTGTAGGTTTGCAAGTTATTCACTGAGGCTCATCACCTAGCCTTTAGGAGGAATAGTCTAGATAGAGCTTTATTTTTCATGCACTCTTATTTTAGTAACTTGAAAAAAATTAATCCAGAGTTTTTCATTTGCATGAGCATTGTTTGATAAAGTAGCTTAAATTGGTGGAAGAATCACACACCTGTACCAAATTTTCATATCAACCACCTCAAAGACTTTGAGTCAGGGAAGAATTCATATCCAAAAATGATCTCTCATTTCATCAGGCACATTGCTATGAAGGAAATAAAACATGTTAAAGGAAACAGAAAAATAAAAATAAAATCAAAGAGGTGGCATTTACGTTTCTCCACTTACATCTGATTATGAAGCAACTCTCAGAAGACTAAAAATATGTCAAGTTAGTGGTGAATATGTATCAAAACCAATCCTAACTGTCCTCTGTTATGTCTAGCCAATGAAAGGACAGATCGTTTCAGGCATTCAGTAGTATGCCTCATGCTCTATCAGAACATTTTGTGGGTGAAATTCCACCCAACCGACAGTTGTGAAGTGAACATCCATGAGATGCCCGTGACCTGTGCTAGAAACAATCTAATACATAAAGATGAAGAAAACTGTGGGCCCCAATCTTAATGAAATTGAAATTTAGCAGGAGAAACAGGCATGGACACAACTCTATGTAACACACAGCAAGGTGCAGTCAACGTTATAATAATATGAGGTCACAGAAGACAGATTAATTTTGATGGAAGAACTGGGAAGCCTTCATGAAGGAGGTGGTATATGGTCTTGGTGGGGTTTCAGCAGGCAGTGATGGAGACACGTGCTGCTCTCTGATTGGGGAACAATGGGAACAGCAAGGGGTAACATGTAACTAGGGAATGAATGAGCTGGGTGTAGCTAAAGCTAAAGGGTAGAAGTTGGAGAAATGTCCTACAGAGATAGCGAAGGGCATGAATTCCATGAAAGGGGTGGGGAGGAACTGAAGAACAGCAGGATCAGACTAGCTTTCCAGGCTGGGCATTAACAATATTTCCTGGGAGGCAGATAAAAAAAAAAGGAGTGATTAAAAGCCAATGCTAAGGAGCCAGGCAACCCTGTAGTCGAGCCCCAGGCCTGCTGCCTCAGAACTCAGACTTGTCTTGCATGCAGTGGTGTCTATACAACAGGCATTCTTCTCTCTTCACTGCTAATAAAACCTTGATTTTGTTTGGTCAGCTATCTGTCCAGCTTCAGGAGATGAATTATTAATGGTCTAAAACAGAAGTTTTCCAAGTGTGGTCCACAGACTCTTGGGGTCCCTGAGACCGTTTCAGGGAGTCTGCAAGAAATAAACTATTTTCAGACTTCCCTGGCAGTCCAGTAGTTAAGACTCCACACTTGCAATGCAAGGGGCACAGGTTCGATCCCTGGTCAGGGAGCTAAGATCCCACATGCCGTGTGGCACGGCCAAGAAGATATTTAAAAAAAAGAAATAAACTATTTTCATAAGAATACTAAGACATTATTTACCTTTTTCACTGTGGTGAAAGCAATGGTGGGTAAAACTGCTGGTACTCTAGAATGAATTAAGGCAGGGGCACCAAACTGCATGGTAGCCATATACTACCATAAAAAAAAAAAAAAGCCAGTTTCACTTAAAAGAATCCTTGATGGAACAGTAAAATTGCTAACGAATTAGAAGTAATTCAATTAAATCCTGACCTTTGAATACACAACTTTTAATTGTGTGTGATGAAATGAGAAGCACACATGAAGCATTTCTGGGCATTTCTGGGCATACTGAAGGACTATGTCTCAAGGAAAGGCAACCTGTGCAAAGCTCTGAGTTATAGGCTGAACTAACCACTTTTTATCATGGAACATCATTTTTACTTAAAATAACAACTAAAAAAACATGGTTATCCAGACTTTGGTATTTGGCAGACAATATAAACCTCACACTTCAAGGAAAACAACTGATAGTATTTGCTGCCAATAACAAAAAATGAGCTCTCAAGTGAAAATTAGAATTTTGGAAAATTTGTATATGCCACGGAAAGCTTTGACAACTTCCCAATATGTAAAGATTTGTGATGATATCAATGGTGATATTGATGAATATGATTTTTTACATTGTTTAATAAAATATAACATTTGGAAAATTTGCATAACTCAATAAACCAATATTTTCCAAATGACCAACGCATGAGGTTACAAAGTCATAAAAGGTGGGTAAAAGGTCCCTTCAAATTATAAAAGAGACCAGTGAATTTTAATGAAACAGAATTCAAAATGTTTATTGATATGGTTTCAGATTTCGCATTGCAACGAACCTTAAAATACTTCCACTTGGTGAGTTTGTGGAGTGTCAATAAAGAATATCCACGCTTATCTAAAAAGGGTTTTTAAAAATATCCTAACTTTTCCAACTAAATATCTGTGTGAGACTGGATTTCCCTCATATACTTCAACTAAAGCAACTTATCACAACAGATTGAATAGAAGGAGCTAGAAGAATCCAGGTGTCTTCTGTTAAGCCAGACATTAAAGATATTTACAAAAACATAAAGCAATACCACTCTTCTTGCTAATTTCTTTGGAAAATATTTTTAAGTAAAAATGTTTTAATATTAATATGCATTTTGTTTCTTGTTATTGTTAATCTTTTTCATTTATCAGTTTTAATTTCTAATATGGTAAATATCAATAGATATAACTCATATAAAAAAAGCTCTCTGTTTTTAATAGTGAAAACAGGTCCTGAGACCAAAATGTTTGAGAACCACTGTTCTAAGCCCATCAAAGCAACTTCATTTTTCTTTGCCTCAAATTCACTTTGCCAGCTTCCCTGGAAGGGTGAGCATGATGGTATGACCTATTTCTATGTAATGAGTTGAAAAAGGGAATCTTCTGGGGTCATCTAGGAAGGATTTTCCTCCCTGAGAATTAAAGAACAGTGCAGAGAAGAGGTCCTTTGCCACTTCCTCTCTTGTTTCCCGCTTTGGGTGTTTTTCTATGATGATGTGATGCTTGGGGCTGTTGCAGCCATCTTTCAATACACTGGTGACTCACTGAAGTTGTCAGAATTGAAAGTATCAAAGGAGACTGAGTCCTTTGGGACGTTACTGAGCACTGGTAAGGCCTGCTTTGAGATTTCCTGTAGAGCAAACAATAAGTAATTTCACCAGTTTAAGCCACCTTTGGCCAGGTTTAGAAAGTATTCCCAACTTTTCCTCCTAGAGATATTGCCATCATTAAATGAGATAATACAAGTTAGGTACTAAAAACAGTGCTTGACTCATAGTAAGCACTCAGTGAATGTTAATGATCACTATAGGTTTGTTGTGAAGATTAAATAAGGTAACATATGTAAAGTGTTTAACTGAATTCTTACCTACATAAAACACTATTTGTGAGAAATCTTTCTCAGTGATACTCACGTGTGTATACTTGAGCTCATATTGTCTTGTTATTCTTTTTCTGGTTGAAATAGGTTAGATAACCAGATAGTTTAACCACTATTACTGTAGCAAGAAAGAAATCAATGTTTCCTGATGGCAAAATAGAACTTCTAAGGTATTCACATTAAGTTTTATTTGCAGTTGTCATATTCCAAAAGGCAAGAAGCTTCCAAACCAGGCAATTATCTATAGTTTCAGTGAACATGCAATTGTTTTCTATCTGTAACACTGTTATTTTTGAGGCATCACTAGGCACTTAGATTACATGCATAGATAGATGTTAACCACAGGAAAATCTAGAATACAAACATTCAGAAATCTGAAATAATTATAAGAGTATTGTCAGGCACCCAAAAATAATAGAGGGAGAAAAAAATACAAATGGCAGGAACCCAGATTAACGTTAGTTCAAGTGAGAAAATTTGGGTGTTAAATGAAATCTAGAGTCAGGAATGATGTCTCTGCCTCCCCAAAGCTATGACTATATCTTAAGGCTATATTGATACAGTATCTAGAAGAACAGATTTAGAAGTCTTAGTTTACATTATTCAGACTATGCCTGAAATGCTACATTCTGGGAATCTCTTCTTACATACAAATTTTAGTAACTCAAGGACATTTAGGCCCATGCCACTTGCACTTTTCTAGGAGAACTCACCCTAGGGCCAGTGTTTGGTAAGGGCACAACTATGTGTAACTTGGACTTAGCATTGGCACGGGTTTGAAAGCTGTCTCTGCCATTTACTGGCGACATGACTGTGACTCTCTAATCAGTACAAAATTTTGTGTTCAATTTTAAGAGGTTCATTTACACTCCCCTCCTGTCCCAAGCCCATCCAAAGACCCTTTATGCTTAGAGCTTGTCCATTTATGCTCCCAGTTAAGGTGACTAAAAACATACTGGTTTGCCCAGGACCGAAGAGATCCTGGGATGTGGGTCTTTCAGTGCTGAAACTGGAAAAGTCCCAGGCAAACTGGGATGAGTTGGTCACCATATTCCCAGATGAAAGACTGGCTAGAAGCTACCCACATAGGATATTTTTGGATCATTTTGATTTTCCATTGGAACCCCTGTAAGGAATGATAAAGAAAAGGAACAGGGGCTAGGCGACTGGAATCCATTCTGCAGCCACTTTGACAGAAGCCCCCACAAAAGAAAGAGTAAATATGGGTAGTTATCCAGGTTGAGAAGTGAGGCGACTGGGGCTTTGGGACCAATAATCAGGAAGGAAAAGGAGATCACAGGGTGGCTACCTGGTCCTATGCCTAACAATGGGTTCTGGAGCTCAACAAAAGAAAAGCCTTAGAAGGGTTGCCACCAAGAGCATCATGGTAGGAGCAAAGGCTCTGGAGTCCGATGGACTCAGGTTTGAAATTCATCTGCCATCTACAAGGCCTGAATATGTAACCTAATTGATTTGAGCTTCAGTTGTTGCATCTATAAAATGGAAAAATATTACAGGGTTCCCATGAGGACTCAGTAGATTCATACTTATCTAAGTGCTTGGCACAAGCCTCCGGAATTATAATTATGATCATTACTATTTTCTATGAAAGATACTCGTAGCGACTGATGATGTTCAGCCTGAAAAAGTGGTGGATGGGGCTGAAGGGTCATAACAGTTGCCTTTAAATACGTGCAGGGCTACCACACAGAAGCGGGATTCATCTTTCATATAATAATAATTAAAATAAAAACACTCAATGCCCGAACAAGACTCTCCAGTTCCTAAAGTGCTTTGATATATACTAGGGATAAAATCAGAAGCAGTGGATAAAAAAGCTACAAGAATTGAGATTTTTATATAATAAAGGAAAATGCTTTTTTATAACAAAGGACTATCTTGAGATTCAGAGAGTTCCCATTCTGGTGTGTTAAAGCTGGCCTACATCTGGAATATTAGAAGAGGTTAGACTAGACCACAGTAGCACTTTACATTATTTGGCAGGCAGTTTAGAGGACAGGCAGCCTGCCTTGGTTCAAATCCTAGTCCCATCACTGAATAGCTGTGAAACCTTGGGCAAAACACTTAACCTCCCTGAGCCTCAATTATCAACTCACTAAATTGAAGCCAATATGTGCGCCTACCTCAGAGAAAAATGAAGAACAATCAGTGAGCTAATGCACCTAAAGCAGTTAATAGGGTGTCTAGCACATACTGGGCACTCAATAAATATTAGCTACTTTTAGCTAAAAATGAAAATTTTAGCTGGTGAAAATTTGGCATATTTTAAAAGTGTGAATATTTCATTGTTCTTTAATCTTTGAAAATTGCTAAAATATTAGCAAAAATATTAGTAAATATATATTTACAGTTAACCAAATATCTAACTGCATGGTACATCCCACTTCCTGATCACTCTTGGTTAAAAAAAAAAAATGAGGAGCAGCAAAGTGTACTGAACAGCTTCAATCCACAAAGTATTGTCTGTCTTATGCACTATGTCACTGTTTCTCCAAAGATAGTCACCTATGATGTATAGTAACATACAGTACTTAATGGATCAAGAGATTTGATATGGGCTTTTAGTAATAAATCCATGGTCCAAGAAGGGGGAATTTTCTTACAACCTTTTCTCCCCAAAGAGCTATTAATAAAAAATATCTCAGAGGATATATTTCTACTAAACCAAGATTCCTGGGATGTAAACCCTTACTGAGTCCTGCTGAGCTGTTTATCCCTCCTGAAAAAAAGTCTGGAATGATTGATGAATCCTGCCAGGAGACTGTCACACATTTTGCCTTGCGCCATTATGTACATTTCATACGTAGTAAACTTTAATGTGTATATCTTTCAAGCTCTACCTGGAAACGGGCAAGTGTAAAGGAGGCCTTTCAGTTTAATAGCCCTGCAATTTGAGTCCCCATTCTGTATCAATCATGAGATCACTTAGTGGGAATGGTGAGAGCCCTCCACCTCTCATCACATCTGATCCACCTACCCAAACTGAAGCCGAAGGAGACCTGTAAATTTGGGCTCCAGGGCAGAAAGTCCAGAAAGCTGGCCTCAACAGAAACTTCCCCTGATGGATGGTTAATTTGGAAGCACAGCCCTACATAATGAAGGGGCTATTCAAAGGAAAAGTTGAACTCTCCTGAACCAAGGTTATAGCTAGTAATTATTTCACAGCTTGCAATAAATATGATTGAACAAGTGAGGTTTAATATATCAAAGGGTGACTAGCAATTCCAAGAGTAATGGCATTTCACTCTGTATCTGGAGAGGAACTTTTGAGTTTATGTCAAATGACTCATCCAGGCAAAAGAATTTTTTTTAAAAAAAAGGACACTACAGTGAATTTTGGAGCTTTCAGATCTCAACCAATCTGGGTCAACAGCTTTCTGGTATTCTGAACAATCTTCTTCTATTTTGGAGGGACACTGACATACACACATATTTAAAGTTTATTCCAAGTATCTATAAAACTTGTGATGGTTATTGACAAATCAATCAGGTATCTTAGTAGAAACCAGAAATAAAACTTCCCTGCCCCTTTTTCCCAGTTCACCTTGCCACATTTTTGAAATGTAGCTAAATGCTGCCCCTAAATTGTCCATCTTGTTCAGGATTCTATGACAGGTATTGGTGTTGTTAATTGAGTTCACGTTGAATAATTCACTTGCTGCCTGATTTTGGAGTTGGGGAGGAGCTGGATTTACATTTCCTCTGGCCAGTCCACTGAGATGCAGTCGCAGCCGAAAAAGAGGATGCTAATAATCTGAGTTTCCAGAAGAAAGAGGCAGCCGCCAGAGGTGGCCTCTCTTTTTCCCGAATCCGAATGTACTATTTTCCTGTAGGCCAAAAGAAATTGCTCCCTAGTCAGACTGGACACCCTGGAGAATCCCATCGGAAATTATTTTTGCTCTTTCAGAATCTACACATTACCAAGGTAAAGACTTCCTTCACAGGCCTGAGACCTAGAATGACTAGGAAAAGGGTGTGTGTTATATTTTGCCACTTTTTAAAAATATCACTCAATAAACCAACTCAAGAACTTGCCCAGGGTTAAAATTATCCTTCTTATGTGCATAAACTGCTCTCTTCACACCTATTACTTAACCGAGGGAAACTCACCTTTTCTTCTTTCCATGGAAAACAATCCTTAAAAGCAATAAAAAAAAAAAGCCCACCCCCTGTGAATTCAGGAGAAGTGGGAGCCTTTGGCGAGGAGGGAAGCAGCTGTGGAAGTCAGAAATGTCATTTGGAGAACATGTCATTCGTTCTGCCCAGCTCAGTAATCTTGACAGTTAAAGGGGCAAGGCATGCTTTGCCCCATGATAAAACGTGAAATGAATTCGTACATTTATAAATAAGTGATCTGACTCTAATTGGCATTTCTAAGCCCTCTCTGGGTAGTAGCTTTCTTGTTAACAAGCTACAGCATTTGACACTGGTGATATAGGAGCCTCAGAAGAGAAATTGCAAGTCTATTTCTAAACTCCTATTTAGTAATAGAACCTGAAAACTTTCTTCTAATACCTGCACCTCTGGACTGACATACGGAGAAGTTAACAATAAAAGTTTCTGAGCACAGCTAAATCTGAAAATAAGAACCAAAATATTCTCAAGGAAGAAAAAGTCGATTTTTAAAGGTTGCACATCTTTGGAGAAGTAACTGATTTATTGGACTGGGGTAAGAGATATACAAAATGAGCCTGGAGCATCTTGTAATAGCAGAAAGTAAGGATGTGCTAAAAAACTAAAAAGCATAACAAAACAAAAAACCCACACCGATGTGGGTATATCAAAGGGACAAAGGAGTCAACTGAAAGATTTCCCAATGGACAATGGTGGAACAACTTGGGCAGCAATATAAATAAAACAGTACTGGATTATAACTCAAAGTATAATATAAATATCCATGAGTTCACATGGATATAAATAGTTGAGCAAATAAATTAGGGGAGAAGCAACAAATTTCTCAAATTCATAAGAACTGCAAATAATTTATATAATTACTCTGTCCTCAAGGAGGTGGAGCATGACTTTTCACTCCTTAAGTGTGGGCTGTGCATAGTAACTTCCTACCCAAGTGTACCGTAAAGAAGGGGGTGGGGGGGGTGGAGACACCTGACAAACAATTCCCCTAGGCCAAAAGGAATTGCTCCCTAGTCAGACTGGACACCCTGGAGAATCCCATCGGAAATTATTTTTGCTGTTTCAGAATCTACACATTACCATAGATAGATATGTGAATGATAAGATTTAGGACTTATTTAGGTAAGCAACCTCAAAATCAAGAGTAGAACCAATCTAGTATTTCCAGTCTTTTTAGTACCTGAACTGTATCCCTGAAAGCCAATCCAGTTGCCACTCAATCAACTAAGAAAATAGCACTAGATTTCACATAGACCCACCTCCACCTCAGTCCTTGGGCATGAGGCAACTAAAAGGTGAGGATACTTTGCCAAGAATGTCTTTCCTCTTTGTGAATAGTAATTGCAGGGACCTGCATCTCATATTACAAATTTCTACTACTGAGCAAACCTATTCATTATTCAGCCCCTTAAAAAATACTTACTGACACCTTTGTGTTACAGGAACTAATCTAGGCAATAAAGACAGCTAGCTGAAAATGAGACAGGCGATCTCTCAGGGACCTCACATTCTGGGGGGAAAAAGTAAGCAACAAACAAGTCACTTAATTTCCAGTCACTCCCACTAGTCAATGACCACCAGACCTTTTCAGATGCACCCACCACCAGCTTCCAAGCTTTCTTAATTTCCTATGCTGTGATTCTATCTCTTGGATTTAACGTACAAGATCTTTTGCTCTTTCGGTAGGCAGCTTGAGGAGAGAAAATTTCTTCTGACAGCAAACTAAAGCAAGGAGAAGCTGTTGAATTCATAATTCAACTTCCTTATTTTTACAGATGAAGAAAGTGAAGCTTGGTGGCATTAAACAACCAACATAGCCAGGAAATGGGACCCTAAAACTAACAGTCTCCAATTCAGGGTTTCTTCTATGATCCCCAGAGCACCCAATGTGATGTTGTAAAATCTACAGGTTCGTGAAAACGTTTTCTCACTCTGATATTCCATATAAATATCCAGATAGATATTCCATCCCTGAAGACCTCCAGGGAAACATATCAGCTTCTACTCTACCTACGCATTCAAGTATTGTGCAGTTGACACCCCAGAGAAATCTGACTCTTTTCTGCCTGTTAGCAAAGCAGCAAGGAGTCAGAGAGTGAACAAAGGATAAGAATGAGACAGAAAATTTGCAGGCTGTGAAAGAGGTATCTTGAATTTTTTCCTTTAAAATGTTGTGACATCATATCCATGGCAGACGTTATTTTCCCTATGATTGCAAGTAATCTAATTATTTCAGCATGTTTTACATCAGCAAGCCAATGTAGCACCTAACGAGAAGAGATGCTGTGACACACTTAGCAAAATATTACCTTGTAATGCTTTAATCAATTATAGCATGGATGGCTGGTAAAGCTGGCAGGGCCCTGGAACTTCTAACCTCTTGGTCCCTGTTAATACCTGATGCTATTTTATCTGAGAATCTAATTTGGGTTTGTCAGTAATTAAAATGCATGAAACTCAGTCCACTATTAACCCCAGGTCTACCCTTCTGGATCCTGAATCTCTTATGAAAAGCTCTTTACCTCAACATAATGTCAATGGCTGTCTTGGATATTTATATGTGTATGGATTTAGCAACAGAAAGAAGAGGTGTGTCTCAGAATCCCATTTTAGAGATGGAGAGATGGAGATGCAGAAAATGTTAGCTAATAACTATTTGAGGAGTACCCACAGAACTATCATTACCTCTTTGTCAAAAAATGGAAATTGTGAAGAAAATGAATAATCATTTTAAGCAATATCAAAACAACATGGTTTGTAGGCATTAAAGTGATATTTCTGAAGACTGTGAAGTGAAACTGAAGATATAAATATATGTAAGATACTCAACCATATTAAAAAAAGAAGAAGACTGGAAGGAAATATATACCACAACAGTGACTATACCAGGGTGTTAGGATTTTTTTCTACACTTTAAACTATTTTCTAATTGTTAAATTTCCCACAGTAATAAAACACAGGGACTTTCCTGGCGGCCCAGTGGTTAAGACTCTGTGCTTCCACTGCAGAGGGTGTGGGTTCAATCCCTGGTCCAGGAACTAAGATCCCACGTGTGCAGCCAAAAAAGAAAAAGGAAAAAAAAAAAAAAAAAAAACCTTAAAAAGTGTTTTTAAAACGTCAAAAAAGATAATAACAAAATCTTAGGAGATGATCCCAGTCTCCTGTGTTCTTTCTTTTTTTTCCCTCAATGCACCAGAAGAGAATTTGGTCTCACTGCCACCTCTCTTGCTTCATTCTGTTGGTTAAGAGGAGAACCTGTCATAAATCTGGTAACACTTGAGATGATCTATGTCTATTCTTTGTGTTCCACCCTGGGGCCTTACATTGAAAATAAAGCTGTTGCCTCCCTTCCTGTTTGCCACCAGACCACGGAGTGGC
>NW_006786802.1:3588257-3602574 GCF_000442215.2 Lipotes vexillifer | reverse complement strand
TTTCCCCAAGGCACTTATTGCATGAGTGATATCCATGATGGAACCTATAAATTTATATGACAAATCAAAGAAATGTTTCCTCGCAAAGCTTTAAGAGGCAATATTAATTAAATATGTCTTTTCACATGGGATCATATAATATCTACTGCTGAAGTAATTAAGAATGAAGACATAAACTCATTAGATGTGTATTGTAAAGATGAAAACGCTCAGAAATTATTGACTGTTCACATATTACCACCTCAAGCCATTTAGAGACAATGCAATCAGCTAAGATGTAATGTGCCAGAGGTCTGAGTGAGAATAAAAATAAGTATTAACACATATTCCTTTATTCTTCGTGTAAATTCATTAACTAGCCGACTCAGGAAGTCCTCTAAGAAAGCCATTTAATTTTTTATAATTAAGTGAATATGTCTGACTTTTCTGTTTCTCATCCAGTTTTCACAAATCTTAAAACCCACTTATTCTTCATGATCATATTTTTGTTTGTTTCAAGGACTAAGGAAATAAGCTATCGAGACACTAACATTTTAGGCAGATCTACAATGTACAGCACCGTGCCTACTTAATAAATTCACCTTTAGTGACTCACTTTGTAAGATATTCAGAAACCAAGATAGAGCCTGTATTGGGCCATCCAACTGAGAAGATTTCCCTTCCTGCCATGCATTTCCTTATCACATCTGAGTAATGCAAACATTCTCCTTAGATCACAGTGCTAAGTATACCTTTAAGACTTAGTCTCCAGAGAGTTATGGTTTCACCTTCACTGTCTTAGAGGCCCAAATATTTTTGGGTGATGAGAGTAAAGTGTCTGAAGGCTCTCATATACTATGTTTTTAATTTTCCTTTTCATAGAATGAAAGGACATTATTGTTTCTTTTTGACTAGCAATAATAATTTTGGATTACTAAAAGAGTCTATGGAGTGTCCAAAACAATGAATTTAACATTTTTAAAAAGACCATATCAAAAGTGCTACTTTTCCTTATAAGCCTTGTAAATCTATTTAACTTTTGAAACTATGTCATTGAATTATTTGACTAAGTAAAACCTAAGAGGAGAGAAAGGAAGAGAGAGAGAGCAGAAAGAAAGTTAGGCATCTAAGTATTGTCTTATAAGTTTAAGAATAATCACCAAAAGACCTGAGATACAAACCATAAATCAAAGCTTCCAAACTAAGAGAGGAAATCAAAGGGAATAAACAAAATCCTATCCAATCTACAAGAAGTATGAAAAGAAAAAAAAAAGAAAAAAGCTAAGAAAAAGCATGGCCAACTGAAAACCAAAGACAGACAGTAGAAATAAGTTGGTTTTTTTTTTTAAGTGCAATGATATTAATTCAAGGAAATGTCAGATTGGATAAATAATGAAAACCCAACTGTTTTCTGCTTAAGGAAATCGAACTAAGAGAAAATGTTTTGGAAGGTTAAGAAGAAAGAGATGGTGAAAGAAAAACAATTATAAACAACATCAAAATCTGGTATAGTGACATTATTATTATAATAAAATAGCATTTAAAGCAAGCGATACTAATAAAGCAAAAGAAGGATATTGCCTAATAAGATAACCATAATGAAATAACTATTGCATAAAGAGAAATAACCACGAAGATATTAAAATCATATGCATCAAACAAATGCAGCTTAAAAACATACAGCAAAAAAGGGTTTAATTTCATACAGTGGGAGATTTTAACACACTTTGTTTATAAACTAATAGATCAAAATTACCAAAATCAAGGATAAAGGAGATATGAATAACATAGTAAGATTTATTATTAGTGACATAGTTCCCACTTCAAGTGATTCTCTTTAGAATAAGGTCACCTCTGTTTATTTCTAAACAGATCTGTCTATATATCTAGAGAGGAAAAAGAAAAACTTTTCAAGTACACGTGGAACAAGGAATAAACATATTCTACAGTTAAAATGCATTTCCCTTAACCCGTGGTTTATTTAGGGTGAGCATTTTACTTTCATGTATGTGTAATATATATTATGAACATTACATACTCATATTATTATGCATATTATACATACATGTAACTAAATGCCCACCTAAATAAACCATGGGTTAAGGAAATTAGATTGTAATTCTAGAATATTTAGAACAAATGACAATTATAAACAATATATATAAAAAACTTACAGGAGGGGCTTCCCTGGTGGCGCAGTGGTTGAGAATCTGCCTGCCAATGCAGGGGACACGGGTTCGAGCCCTGGTCTGGGAAGATCCCACATGCTGCAGAGCAACTAGGCTTGTGAGCCACAATTACTGAGCCTGTGCTTCTGGAGCCTGTGCTCCGCAACAAGAGAGGCCGCGATAGTGAGAGGCCCACACACCGCGATGAAGAGTGGCCCCCGCTGACCGCAACCAGAGAAAGCCCTCGCACAGAAACGAAGACCCAACACAGCCATAAACAAACAAACAAACAAACAAACAAATAAATAAATAAATAAATTTTTTTTAAAAAACTTACCAGGAATTCCCCAGCGGTCCAGTGATTAGGACTCAGCACTTTCACTGCTGGGGCCCCGGTTCAGTCCCTGGTCGGGGAACTAAGATACTGCAAGCCACGTGGTACAGCCAAAAAAAAAAAAAAAAAAAAATCAGTCACTTACGGGAGACATATAACACATATATCCAGCAATGGGCTTATAAAAAGAATATATAAAGAACTATAAGTCAGAAAGAAAACAACAGAATAGACAAAAGGGCAAAACACTTCAACAGATACTTCACAAAATATGATATTTAAATGGTCATTACAATTATGAAAACACTTTGATTTCATCATAAAAATACAATTAAAACCAAAATTACATAACACCACACACCCAGAATTCCTAAAAGGGACAAGACAGAAAATAACAACTGTTGGCAAGAATTGACTTAAATTCTTTTACACTGCTGGTGAGAAAGTTAATTGATACAATTTCGGAAACTATATGACACTACTGACTAAAACTAAATATTTGCCAACTCTGTAACCAAGTAATTCTCCTCCCAGGTAATACAAAACAGAAATGCATACACGTGTTCATTAAAAGAGATATACAGAATATTTACGGCAACTATTAACCAAAAACTGGAAACTAACCAAATGCCTGTCAACAGGAGAATGGATAAAAAATGGAATCCTAGACAACAACAGGAGTGAATAATTTTCAACACCATGTAAAACATGAATGAATCTCACAAGCAAAGTGTTTAACAGAAGAAGCCAGTTGCATAAGACAACATGACCTATGATACCATTTACCTAAAGTTAAATAACAAGCCAAACTAATCAATGTTTTTAGAAATCAGGATACTAACTATTCTTGAGTGGGCAGTGACTAGAAAGGTGTTAAAGGGGGCTTCTAGAGTGTAAGAAACACACTCATGTGTATTCTGGGTACTTGTTACCCACGTATGTTAAATTACTGAATATTCATAGAGCATTGTACTTATTATTTGTACATTTTTTTCTTTATTCATATTGTACATCTGCAAAAGCTTATTTTTAAAATTGTGGGATACAGCTAAAACACTACTTAGAGACAAAAGTATGGCTTTTAAATGCATGTATCAAAAAATAAGAAAAAATGTAATTCAATTGTACCCCCTCCCCAAGGAATATGTTCAAGTCCTAATCCCTGGTACCTGTAAATGTGGCCTTATTCGGAAATAAGGTCTTTGCAAGATGTAATCAAGTTAAGATGTGGTCTTACTGGAGTAGGGTAGGTCCTAAATCCATTATGACTGGTGTCCTTACCGGAGAATAAGAGACAGATATAGGAAGAAGGCCATGTGAAGGCAGAGATTGGAGTGATGCTATCACAGACCAAGGAACAGCCAGGGCTACCAGAAGCTGGAAGAAGCTGGAAAAATGAGTCTTTTCCTAGAGGTTTCATAGAGAACATGATCCTTGATCTTAAACTTCTAGTCTCAAGAACAGGGAGATAATAAATTTCTATGCTTTTAAGCCAGCCAGTTTGTGGTACTTTATTACAGCAGTCCTATGTAACTAATACAGTAATGAATTCACTAAATGAAGCTAGAAAGGTAACTAAAAGTAAATTCAAAGGACGTATGAGTTTAAAATAATACAATAATAAGATAAAGTTAATAAATAACAAAATAAATAATAATAAAATTAGTAGTAAGTAATAAATGAGAGAAGAACAATCAAACAAAAGGAATAGAAACCAGTAAGAAAAAAGCTGAATCTGTTGGGGAGGGGATACAAATTCTAAAACAACTTATAAACTAATTAAGAAAAGAGAAAAACCACTCACAACAATATTAGGGATAAAAAACTACCAAACAACAGATAAAATAGATTTTTAAATACTTTAAAATATTTTTAATTTTTATTTTATAATAATTTCAGAAGTTTTTAAAATTTGAAAAATTATGCAGGGTTCTGGTATAACCCTCATCCAAGTTTCCTTAAATGTTAATATCTTTTCCAATGTTAACACAGTGTTTATCTTTTATCTAGACCTTTATCTAGACCACAATCTAATTCAAACTCATAATGCTGCACTTAGTTGTCATTATCTCTTTAGTACTTCCATTCTCAGTTCCACAGTGTCCTTCCTCTTTTAAGACTGTGATACTTTAAAGAGTTATTTTTTAGAATATTCCTTAATTGGTGTTTACCTTATGCATTCTCACAATTAAACTCACGTTATGCATTTTTTGGCAGCAAAACTACAGAAGTGATGTTGTGTCCTTAACAGTGCAACATAACAGCAATACAAATATCAGTATGTCTCATACTGGAGATGTTAACTATAATCGCGGGGTTAAGAGAGTTAGGATAGTTTCTCCACTGTAAAGTTACCTTTTTCCCTTTGTAATTAATGAATATCTTACGGGGAAATACATGGAGGCAATACAGATATGCTGCTTAGCATAATAATTTCTCCCACTAATTTCAACATCTATTGATGATTCTTGTCTGCAACAATTGTTACTATGATGTTTGTAAAACAATGATTCTCTATATCATAATTCATTCTACCTTTATTAATTGAAATTCTCCTTAAGGAAAAGCTATCCTTTCTCCACTTATTTATTTAAACAATTATTCAATTATTGGTTCCTATCAGTATGGGATACTCATGGGTATTTGCTTTATTCTATCGATTATCACCCAATACTATCTATTATTGTTTATATTGTTCATCTAATTATCCAAGATATGGCCATTTGGAGCTCTTGGATGAGTTTCTGTGTATTTTCAACATGACATTATGTTTCAGAACTTCCTTTCTTTAGGACATCACAAGATGTTTTAGGTTCATCTTATATTTTGCTGACCTTAACTTGGGAATCAGCATTTCTCCAAGAAGGCCCAACTACTTTTATTGGAAAATAGATTTAGTAACAAAGATGCTAAAACTAATAAATACCATAATCCACTTTATAACAGTATTTTTTAACTTAGATGAAATCTATATTTTGGGGGGGAAGGCAATCAAAAATAACTTGAGAAGATATCTAAACAAACTAGTCATGATTAAACATCAATAATTTTAACAGGAAAAGGAGATCTCTCCCTTATAAAGACACCATGCCCAGACATTTTACACTAATTTTTTTCACAAACAACAAAAAGATAATTCCTTCATTTTACCGTTTTATAGTTTCAGAGACTAGCAATAAGAAGGTAAAGCTTCCTTAATCATTCTTTTTCTTTCCATTAATTTATTATTAACAGCTTTATTAAAATATAATTCATATACCATATAATTCACTCATTTAAAGCATATGATTCAACAGCATTTCATTTATTCACAGTTGTGCAGCCATCTCACCACAATCAATCTTAGGATACTTTCATCACCCCCCAAAAAACTCCATACTCTTTAGCAGTATCTATTCTGTGCCTCTATGGATCTGCCTATTCTGGACATTTCATATAAACGGAATCATAAAATATGTGCTCCTCTGTAACTGGCTACTTTCACTTAGCACAGTATTTTTAAGATTCATCCATGTTGTAGCATGCATAAGCATTTTATTCCTTTTTATTGTCAAATAATACTGCATTGTATGGATATACCATTAGTTAATGGACATTTGGGCTGTTTTACTTTGGGGTTATTATAAATAATGTTCTTATAAGCATTTCTGTATAAGTGTACATTTTGTGTTAACATATGTTTTCATTTATCTTAAATATAAACAGGAGTTTAATTGCTGGTCACATGGTGCTCATTGTTTAACTTTTTGAGGAACTTCCAGATGGTTTTCCAGAGTGGCTGCACCATTTTGCATTCCTACCAACAGTGTATGAGGGTTCCAATTTCTCCACATTCTTGCCAGCAATTATTATTGTCTGTCTTTTTTATTATGTCCACCCTAGTAAGTGTGAAGTGGTATCTCACTGTGGCTTTAATTTGCATCTCTGGACAGTTAATAATGTCAAAGCTTATTTTCATGTGCTTACTGGCAATTTTTATACCTTTTATGGAAAAATGTCTATCCAGATCCTTTGCCCATTTTTCAATTAGGTTGTCTTTTTACTATTGAGTTGTAGGAGTCTGTATATAGTCTAAGTAGAAGTCCCTTATCATATATGGGATTTGCAAGTATTTTCTCCCATTTTGTGGGTTGTCTTCCATATCCTTATGGATCTTCAGCATGGGTGTTTTACCTATTCTTGAACATAGGATATGGATGCTTCCACATCCATATTTCACATTACTGTTGAGATGCCTATTTCTGACTTTCATTCTGTCAACTTTTATGGGGCTCTATTTTTAGGGCATGTATGTTTACAACTGTTACATTTTCCCAAAGGACGGACCCTTTTACCATTCTAAGATGTCCCTTGTTTTCTCTAGTAACGTTGTTTTAAAAATATTTTATCTTAACTATTGTAGTCACTCTAGCTTTCTTATGGTTGCTATATGCATGATACATTTTTTACCCATTCTTTTTCTTTCAATCTATTTGTATCACTGAATCTGAAGTGTGTCTCCTGTAGACAGCATACAATAGGATATTATTTTTCTTTCTCCACTCTAACAATCTTTGCTTCGTGATTGGATTGTTTAATCCACTCGTATTTAATGTCTTTATACAGTCTGCCATTTTACTTTTTGTTTCTGTATGTCTCATGTCTTTCTCCTTTCTCTTTCTCTTTTACTGCTTTCTTTTGCATGAAGTGAATATTTTCCAATGTAACAATTTAATTGCTTTAATGATTTTTTTCCCTATTTTTTTGAGATATTTTCATACTCATTTCTCTAGGGCTTTATTTCTGAAAATAGCTTTGCTAGATATAAAATTCATCATTGATAGTTTGTTTTTTTAATCACAGCTTGTTGAATATGTCATCCCACTGACTTCTGGCCTTCATTCTCTCTGATGAGGAGTCAACTTTAGTCTTACTGGAGTCGCCTTGTACATGATAAGTCATTATTCTCTGCTGATTTCAATATTATCTCTTGATATTTGACTTTCAGCATTTATACTATGACGTGTCTGTGTGTGGATCTCTGCATTTACTCTACTTACAGTGTGTTGTGCATTTTTCATCAGACTGGGAAAACTTTCAGCCGTTATTTCTTCAAGTATTTTTCCAACCCTTTATCTCCTTTCCTCTGGTACCCCTATGTACATGTTGGTGTGCTTAATGATATCCCACATTCGATGCTCTGATCATTTTCCTTCATTGTTTCCCCTCTATGTTCTTCAGATTGAATAATCTCTATTGATCTATGTTCACGTTCACTGATCCTTTCTTCTGCCAGTTCAAGTCTACTATTGAGCCCATCAGTGAGTTTTTCATTTCAGTTATTATACTTTTAAACTATAATTAATCCTTGAACAATGAGGGGATTAGGGACACTGACCCTCCATGCAGTCAAAAATCAGTGTATAACAGTTGGCCCCCCCATATCTGTGGTTCCACAGCCACAGATTCAACCAACCACATATTGTGTAGTACTATAGTATGTATTTATTGAAAAAACTGTGCATATAAGTGTACCCATGTTGTGCAAGGGTCAACTGTACAGAATATTTTGTTCTTTTTTATAATTTCTATCAATATTCTCTATTTTATGCTACACTGTCATCACACTTTACTTCTTTAACCATGGTTTCCTTTAGTTCTTTGAATATGTTTAGAATGGCTACTTTGAAGGGTTTGTGTTAAATCCAATGTCTGGTTCCTTTCACACACAGTTTCTGTTGTCTGGTTTTTTTTTTTTCCAGTTTATGTATCATATCTCCCCGTATCTTTGCATGTCTCATCTTTTGTGCTGTGGGGTGATGGGACATTTTAGATATATATATTGTAACAACTCTGGATACTGGCGCCCTGCCTCTGAGGACTCTTGTTGTTGTTTGTTCACTTTGTCAGTGAATGGCTGGACTATTCTAAGTCTATTCCCCACCGTTGTCCCTATGGTATGTAGCCTTTGGTGTCTGATGTTTCTCCTCAGAAGGAACAGCTCTGGGCATGCACAGAGTTACCCTGGGGTGACAGTGGTTTCAGCAGGACTCCCTTTGATCGTATCTTTCCACGATCACACCCAGCTGTTAGGCTCCATTAATCAACAGATAGTTGCTGTATATTGTGTTTGACAATGGCCTGGAGCATAAATGGTTCTACAGTCTGCTCCAATTAAATTTGGATCCCTCTGCATGGGTAGTTTTTGAGGCCAGTGTTTGAGGTTTGTTCTGACCAAGGGAGAGCTCTTAGATATCTCTTTCGCTGATTCTCTTCGGTAAACTAACTGGCTTAGTATTTAGCGTGTTGCTTTTACCTCCAAGACCTTCATTGTCTTTGAGAGCACTTTTAGGTTTGAACTTCCCCCACACTGTTTCAAATAAAGTCATCTCCTTTGGGTAGAGCTTTAAAGTTCTCAGTCATGAAGGCCTACATCTCCCCTTGGACAAAATTTCTGAGCCACCAGCTCCAGAACTGGAAACAAGGACAGAGGCCTGCTTCTCTTTGAATAACAACTCTCTTTGCTTTAAGAGCAGGGTACTAGGTAGGGCAGTAGCCTACATTCTTATTTGCTTGTTCTTCCTGGTACAGAACCTCCACTCTATGGATTAGCTAGAGTAAGGATGATAGTGGACCCAGGATTTCCAGCATTCCACAACTGAAGTAGAGCTTCCACCCTATGAGTAGTGACTGGGTGAAAGAACGGAGCCCCCAACCTTCAACCACATTCACCTGGAGTTTAGCCTCTGAAACTGTAGCTGGGAAAGACAGGAAATGCTAGTAGCCTGCCCTTCCCAGGAAGATAACTTAGATCTCAATTTACAACTTAAGGGATAAGGAATCCTATGTTCTTGGCTGTATCTGCCTTGAGTATGGTTTCAATCACACTGAGCTGAGAAGGGAACAGGTCATGATTCAAATGTCACAGATTCCCAATGCTCTTACCAAGTTTTAGTAGATTTTCTTGAATATTTCTTTATTTACTATATGCCCTTAGGAAAATTTCTGGAGACTTTTAAATGGTTGTTTTTTTAAAATAAATTTCCACAGTTATGTTTGTATTGCTGAAGAGCAGGTTCATGGAACTAATCACATTGACATTCCAACAGTGGAACTCCACTAACTCATTTTTATAAGCTACTAAAACCATATGCATAAGCAAGCAAGGTCAATCAGGAAAAGTAAATTATAGACCTATCTTAGGTAAAAGTTCCGATCAATTATTAATAAAATGAAATTGGCAGTTTAGTTGTTAAAAATCATAATCTTACTTGGACGTGATACATTATGCTAGGAATTCAAGGATGGCCCAAGATCATACCTATTCATCTTAAAAGATAAAAGCAAGTTGCAGAATAATACATGCCATACGGTCCCTTTCATATACATTTGAAAAGTATAAAAAATTCTATGTGTTTTAGTGAATGTGGTATACGTGTAGCAATGTAGTAGAAGAAACAGATTGGGAAGGAAGAAAAGAGAATGTGATAGTAGAAGTGGACATAGGCGATTTCAAGTTGATCTGATGGATGTTTATTCAAGTATAAAGAATATTTTTTTCTATTTTTATATGTTAAAATATAGATAGGTAGGTAGGTAGGTAGGTAGGGAGGTAGATAGAAAGAACAACTAACCCCAAATGCAACTCAACATGCTCCTATATTTGCAGAATCTAGTCACAGTATCAAATATAAGGCATACATGTTGAAAAATCCAGGAAGGTTTATATTATGCATTTTATAAACTTTTAAGACAAAAAATTATTTTTCTGTCTGCTTACACACCATATAACTTTGAACAAGATTTTTTTCTTTCTGGACCTCAATTCCCACATATGTAAAACAGGGCTAAGAAACCTACCTCCCAAAATTTCTATGATAACTAAAGGATTTCACACATGTGCAGTGCTTCATCCAACTTCCCAATTTACAGTAGATGTTCAGTAAATCCAAACCTTGCCTTTGGGCTCTTCCCCTGCACATGTGCAGAAAACACTACTGATGAGTCCTCCTGGGTGAACAAAAGTCAGACTCACACCACAGTTCCTAGTACAAGCAGAATATCACCTCTGGCATTTTGAATGCCCTAGCCCCTGGACCATTTTCTCCTTGAACCATTTGCCTCCTCAACGGAAGGCAGGTTCGGAGCCCCATAGTCTTGAGTTAAGTTCTCAGCTCTGCCACTTATAAGCTATGTGACCTTGAGCAAATCATTTAACTTCTCTGTGCCTCAGTCTCCTAATCTATAAAATGTGGTTAATAATCCCTACCTTTACGAGTTATTGTGAGAATAGCAGATCACATATACTAGCACCTGGCACATAGGAGATACTCAATATATTAGAATCACTATTATTATTACCATGGTTATTGTTCCTATTACTATTATTATTACAAAAGCACCTTCCATATACATATTAAAAAATCAACACTGATGTATATATTCTAATCAGCACTATATCATCCCCATTAAAAGACCATTTATAAAATGTGGCCACAACATTGGTTACCATCACAAAGATACAAACTGAGTTTTCAAATGGGCATACAACATTAATCTCTCCTTAATGGATACTTCCTCCTTCCAGCTTCAGTTCCACTCTACAACAGAAGAATTTAATGTCCTATGGCTAGTGGATCTTAATAAACACAGAGCTTTTACTGGGTCCTGCTGCCTAAACTCAACTCCAAAGGTGGAATGTTACTCAAGTCAGAGTTATCGACAGAAGAGAGATTTATTTCAGATTGTCTCACGAAACAGCAACAAGGCTTGGCTCTAAACCTGTCTCAACTTTGCTCCAATTGCCCTCTGAATTACTGATGGAACTAATTAACTCAGCAATTTCTTAGTGATAATTACTATCTTTTCTTAGGCAACAGACCTGATCCCCAAGCCCAGATTTGCTAAGAAACCTAAAAGAGATAGCAAAATAGTCACATCGAAGCCCAAAACTCTACCTAAACATCCTGTCAATTAAAATCTTTTATCCCACAGAAGGGACACATGTCAATTTTAAACAAGAATTAACCTTTTCATTCTTATTTTCCTTTTGAAGCTTAAGGTTAGAACGTACAGAAACTGATAAAGGAGACACTCAGGAACCATTGCTTTTGGGTCATGGAAAGCTTTAAAACACCCCCAGAAACACACAGATAAATCTTTTGATTAAATACTTCCAATTCTTTAGAGGCATTTTTAGCAAACACAAATGTTTATCCCAATGTGCTTTCACTGCTGTCAGTACAAGCCTGGCATGTTTATAATGCAGTTTGCATCAAGCTCAAGTCCAAAATCTGGGCAGTTTTCAGAGAAGGCACCCAGAAACCGTATTGTCTGCATTATGCACAATCCTGGAAGCAAGATCAATAGCTGCAGTTCACCAATGAAGCTCCAAAGCCCAGCAAGGAGTCTTGTTTGACACAGTTTAGCGAGAATGATGTGCTCCTCTGCCGAACCCAAAGGGCGGTATTCTCAGGTTAACAAAGATGATAATGAAGTAGAAGCCTTCGGGCCAGAGAATACCACCTGGGAACCATTCTTACTGGGAAGGAGTTGTGTGCAAATACAATATTCAAGAGGAGAAAAATCACAATGGAGTTACTGAATACACCAGAGTATATACCAGTAGAGGAAAAGTGTTCACAACAGAGCATCAGCCTAGGGAGGGGCCCATCTACCCCCTCCATTCCCATCTGCCAGCCCATCTGGAGACCACCAGGTCTTATACAGACTGAGGTCCTGGGGGCTCTTGGTTCTACCACCAGGAAGGCAAGACCTGTGGGGTTTTTTTTGAAAAAAAAAAAAAAAAAAAAAGAACCAGATAAGGACCATGATGAATTTATCAGACACAACAAGGGGGATTATGTACAAGGGGTCACTTGTTAACCACTGGGTATGTATACAGATGGTCTGGAAAACTTAAACAAGGCTAGTCTCTGACAACAACATCACTGTAACCAGAGGACGAGTTAAATCCTTCTGAGAGGTGCCAGCACAAATTTAACCACAGTCGGAAGTGATCTTTAAGTAGGAAGACACTTTAAGTAGAAGATGTTAAGCTGGAATACCCTAACCAATATTATGGGTAAACTAACTAATGATTAAATAGGCACCTAACTTAAACACAGACATAATACTACTATTAGTAATAATAGAAGGAAACCACCATTTCTTGATTGTCTACTACATGCCAAACATCACTAGGTGTATTATTTCATCGATTCTCCAATGGACCAAAAGATGGGTAATATTTATACCCATTTTACTGATGAGAACTTATCAAATTATCAGGCCCAACACCAGACCTCGTGAATCAGAAACTCTGGGGCTGGGACCCAGAAATCAGTTTTAACAAGCCCTCCACGTGATACTGATGCATGCCAAAATTTGAGAATCTCTGCCCTGGAGCAAAGGTTCTCAGCCTTGGCTGCACACTGAAATCTGAACAGTTTCTAAAACTACTGATGCTTGCATCTCATCCCTATATATCTGATTTAATCGATCTGGGTGCAACCTGGGTATAGGACTTTTTTTTCTTAATAGATCTTTATTGGAGTATAATTGCTTCACAATACCGTGTTAGTTTCTGTTGCACAACAAAGCGAATCAGCCATATGCCTACACATGTCCCCATATCCCCTCCCTCTTGAGCCTCCCTCCCATCCTCCCTATCCCAACCCTCTAGGTCATAGCAAAGCACCGATCTGATCCCCCTGTGCTATGCTGCTGCTTCCCACCAGCCAACTATTTTACATTCAGTAGTGTATATGAATGGATGTGGCACATATATACAATGGAATATTACTCAGCCATAAAAAGAAATGAAATCGAGTTATTTGTAGGGAGGTGGATGGACCTAGAGTCTGTCATACGGAGTGGGTATAGGACTTTTAACTCAGGGGACTTATATATAATGTGCAGCCAAGAATAAAAGCTTCAGCACTGGAAACTAATTTTCCCAAGTTCCCCCGAGATAATGAAAACAAGGGAGCCAAGATTCGAACTCAGGTCTAAGACAAATGTGTGCCCCCGTCCATACACCCTTGCTACTCAAAGCCTGGCCCAGAACCAGCAGCACCTCCATCACCTGGGAGCTTGCTAGGAATGCAGAATCTCAGCTCACACCCCAGACCTGTGGTATCAGAATCTACATGTTAACAAAATCCCTAGATGGCAGGCATATGCAATAGAGTTTGACAAATGGGACATTATTCAATGCAAATGAGTATCATTAGCTAGTCATATAGTCATCAGTGCCAACTTACTTGTCCCTATCAGTGTGGCAGATATTATTTTAAGATATTGACTGAGATTTCGCCTCCCATCCAATCCCTTTTTCCCACTTCCTTGTATCCATTACTCTTCTGATTCCATCCATCAACAGAAATAGCTGGCTAGCAGGAGAAAGAGGAAGCTTACACAGCCTGGAACAAAAAGTGAATTGAACTTCTGAACACATGTTTTAAATGTATATTAGAGGAAAAAAAAGAATTATGTATTGCAGAAGTATATATACTATAAACATTTTAAGCACACAAAAGAATACCTTACATTATTTAGGAATACATATGTTTATAGTTAAGGAATAACCCAAATATGTGAACATGATAAATACTAAATTCTGAATAGTGGTTGCCTCTCCTGAAAAAGAGGGACGACAACCAGAGGGAGGGTCATAGGGAGATTTTATTTTATTTTTTTTAAGTAACTACTAATATTCTATTTCTTAAGCTGGGTGGTAGGCTTATGGGTCCTTGTTATAGTATTCATAAATATTTCTGTATGTCCAAAGTATTTAGTAATTTTTTAAGAAGAAAAGAAAGGGGCTTCCCTGGTGGCACAGTGGTTGAGAGTCCGC
>NW_006786802.1:3582923-3588018 GCF_000442215.2 Lipotes vexillifer | reverse complement strand
GGGGGAAGAAAAGAAAAAACAATTCTCTCTTCTTCCACTGTTTGGCGCTGGGGATTCAAATTTCCAAGCTTAATATGAAACCACAATGGCTTATATTCAAATTACTGTGTTCCTAGAAGAAAAGTCCTCTTCCACATTTTGAATGCTTTATTAATTTCTACCTGCACAAAGTAATATGAGGCAGATCCAACTGCACAGACCTATAGCAATACCCACCACCAGGGTGTGAAGTTTGGAAAGGTTAGTGAAATGTCAGAAAGAGTGAAGTCTAACTTTTGTCTTAGCAGTATTTTATAGGTTTCTACCTGGTCTATTAATGCCTCTGATTGGGAAATCAAATAGGATTGATGTCAAACTGATTCTGCTTGAAGTGCAGCTACACCAGTAAGAAAATGCTTATAAGTGCTTACTCCATGCCAAGCATTGTTCTAATCTTATTGGATCAGACGATGGATTAATGCTATTATGAATTTACAGTAATCCTGTGAGGTAGGTACTATTATTACCCTATTTTATAGATTCAAGAAGGCCATACATATATTTAATCAAAATCACAAAGCTAGCAAAAGTCAGAGTCAAGATCCAAATCAGGTCATCTGTCTCCAGAGCTCATACTTAACCACTGCACTACAGTACCTTCTAGAAGTTATCAACATAGAGATTTCGACTCAATAAAAGTAAGATCTTGCTAATAATTGAAACTTCTCTCAATGGTAGGAACTGCCTTGTGGCTGAGAGCTCCATATCTCTAGAGGATTCAAATAGGACTGAAAAAGAATCTCACTGGTTATAAGGTTATTGTAAGTCCTTGCAACTAAAGGATGATCCCTGGACCAGCAACATCACTAGGGTACTTATTAGAAATGCAGAATCTTGGGCCTTATCCCAGATCTACTGAAACAGAACCTTCATTTTAACAAGCTCCCCCAAGGGAGAAGCACTAATCTAGATCCAGGTTTTGAATCATCAGCCCGAAGGTTCTCGTGTCCCATCCCAAACCCACTAAATCAGTATCTCTAATTTTTTTAAATCTGTTTTTAACAAATGCTCTCAATTGCTTTGGATGAGCAGTCAGATTTGGAAGACAATGGTCAGGTGACCTTTAAGAGGGCCCTCCATCTCTGAGACTGGGTGATTCTGGGTCACCCCTTTTCATCTTCCAGGTAGGGTCCAAGTCTGAGTGGGCAGAGTGATTTCCAATCATCTACTGCTAACATGAGCATTATGCACGGAGGAGGCCCTGACAAGGCTTGTATATCCCATCACTTGCAGGGCTTAGATCAGGAAGCCAAGGCCTTTACTTTATCAAATACCACATCTGACAATGGAACACACATGCTTAATTAAGATGCTCACTCTTCTGACAAGGCAGGGAAATGTAGCCCTGATATAATGGACTCTCTATGACTTCATCTGGGTTCACGGGTGGACTCTTCCGCCTGCTCCCTGAGGTGGAGAGATGCTACCCACAAACCACAGGCACAAATGGACCTGCTGTTTCTCCTTCAGAATGTGAAGGGATGCGTCAATGTTTCACATGCTCACCCCATTAGGCTGAAACTAAAGGCTCTCTGTGGCCTGCCTCTTATTCCCAGACTAGAGAGTCAATCCACACATCTTACTCCAAGTCAGATTAGACCCTTGCACTGGAAACTCCACTCCACTTTCAAGAAACAATAAGTAAGTCTGAAATGTTCTACTCCACATTTTTCCTATTCCTTTCTTTTTATAAATGAAATATTAAAATTTACTCAGAATTGTCGGTTGTTAGCATCTAGTCATATTTGCTTCAAGTATTCTTGAATGGAAAAAACTCATGCCATGTCTCCGAATCCAGACACCTCTCTTGCCTTGCCCCCTCTCACCCAGACTCCTGCAACAGCCTCCCCTTCTTCTTCCTGCCCAGTTCTTGCCCCCTTTCATACACTCTCCATGAATCTGTTCACATCCTTCCACTGTTTGAATCAGTAGATATTAAATGCAATGGTGTTAGATGCAACTAGAAATTTTAAACAGCCAGTTAATCCTGTGATTACTCGTTCGTCTGGCTCCCCTGCTAGACTGTACACTCCCAAGCAGGCCTGTGGCCCTCCTGTTCAGAGCCTCAGTGCCAGGATCTAGGATAGAGTGAGACACACTGGGTGCTAAGTAAGTGTTTTTTGAATGGATAAATGTGTGAGTAATAGAATGAATAAATTAAAAAATGGATGAATGACCCAAGCGGAACTAGGAAGAGAAACCCATTGGGAAGCGAACCACCAAATATTTTCAAGAGCCAAGTAGGAATACTGAAAATACAATAGGACCATATTCTGAAGCCAGACTTCCTAGGTTTGAATATGGGCTCTTCCCCTTACCAGCTGTGTGATTTGGGGCAAGTTTCTTAAATTCATTTTGCCCCAATTTCCTCTTATAAAAAAGTGATAATAACAGAACTTTCCTCAGAGAGCTGCTATGAAAATTAAATGAGTTTATATATGTACCTTGTATGTGGTTATCATTGTATATATATCTACTGTGTTATTTTACTATCTGTGCATCTATTCTGCTCTTATTTGTGGAGATAATGAGCACTGAGCCCATATCAAACTCTCCCTGCAATTTGAGGGATCACAGAGTATGTCGTCTGTCAAATTCGATCTGGGTCTTAAGGACAGAGCAACCTGGCGAATGCACGCAATGCTGGTGCTTTGGCAGTTGGGAAAGAGAGGAGAAATGTTAGAGAAAAAATGGCAAGCCACATTAATAATTATGTGAAATCATACATGTGGATGAAAAGAAAATCTGCTCAGGGGCAATGACAAATGACCAAAAAGTCACACGAGTTTTGTTTGGTTTTCAGCTTTGTTAATGTTAAGGCAATTCTGAGCTCCCCAAGATTCCAGGAATCTTACACAGCCCTGAGCCAGGCCCCCTGAGGTTTGCGCTGGGCGGGATTCTGACACTGGGGGTCGTGGCCGCCTCTTCACCTATGGCACTCCTTTATCTCTACAGGAAAGGTTGGGCAACTGGGCCTCACATCACTCAATCCTGACTTCTTCATAGATTTCAGTTTCTGCCTAATGTGTTTTTCTGGGTCTAGATACCACAATAAATGTGAAGAAAGAGTGAGTGAAAAAGAGGTGCTTATTGGGAAAACTTAAATAGAGAATAAGTAGTTGTCAAGGGTCAGCCATCTCCTAACTAAAATGAATTAGAATCAATTCTCTAACTGGACTCAAATAAATTAGCAAAAATATCTCCACAGACACAGTGTCTCCCATCAGGAAATCATCTTAAGCAATGAAAAAAAGATTAATTTTATTGCCAAGGGAAATATCCTGAAATTCCAACACGACGACTATATTTTCACCAGGGGACACATTTTTTTTCCATTAGCTGAAGCTCTTCCAATACAGTATTCTGCTGTTGCCTTTGAAGGGAAATGAATATATTCTCATTAAATTTCTGTTTACTTGGAATGTAAGATGTGGGCAGAGAGGAAGGATTTTTAGTCAGGTGTTCACCATAAGAAAATCTCAGTCTTATTCCCCAACAGCCATTCCAAGCTCCTGTGGCCAATCATGCCTTTAGTTAAATCCATTCTTAGAAAATGGCTATGGAAACACTTTAACAGAGTAAGTGGTTGGCTGCCTCTCCACCATTTTGAAGGAACAATATAGAATCATGTTTGCCTCCCTAAATTGTTCCTACCTCTTTCATTCATGCAATGATATCTAGTAAATTTCTACTAGGTATTTCAAACAATAAAAGGTTTATCTACAAATAAAAGTTGCCTCCACTGGATGGTATAAGAGTCTTAGTGCCACTACTGGGTCAGGGAACTCTGCTATCTTATTTTGTTTTGTTCCTGTTTAAGTCATTTTAGGCTGTTTCCTTTGTTAAGGGCAGCACAGCCAGGCTTTGCCCCTACCACAGAGGACTGCAGCAGGGTCATATCTGAACAGAAGAAAATTCAACTGATTCTGAAGTGGTTGAAGGGAATTTGTTCAGTAAAAGCTCCCCATTACTTATGGCAGGGAAACTACCCACTGTGGAAAAGTGGGAATGCAGGGTAAACAAAGAAAATGGTAGGATACTCAGCTCAGGTTCCTAGTCTTAAAGAAGTTACAGACTCTGGGGTACTTCTGAAGGCCTCCATGTGGGGAGAAACAGAGTCTAGAGTATTAATGTGACTAATGCTTATCTGTGGGACAAATTCTAGCTCTCCCTGTTACCTTCACGGATCCTTGCAATAAACTTCCAACACTCTCAAGCATCTGACACAGGTTTGGTCCTTACGCCCAAGGAACCTGCTTGGCTGACACCATATGGCTACCCCCAGTAGGGTGCTGAGATCTCAACATCAAGAAAACCCTAGCAAATGTATGTGCCAGGCACTGAGGTCCATGCTTTACATGCATATTTCACAGGATCCCCAGCATGATTCTATGAGACAGGATGACAATATCCTCATTTCTGAAGTGAGGAGCTTGAGGGCCTAGAAGGGTAAGTACTTTGCCTGAAGTCATCCAAAGAGCAAGTGATAGAGCTGGGATACAAACCCTGACTGTCTGATTCAAGAACTGATGGTCTTAACGTCGTGATCTAATACACCCCATCATGTGTACTTCATTTAATCCAACAATAACGCTGTAAGGTGGGTATGATCACCTCTCCTTGAGATAGGAAGAAAAGCTGATAAACTGTTCTTGATGACATTGCTGATCCCAGGTTTACCTGTCTCGGGAGCCCAGTTAACCACTACACTTAAAGAATAGAGAAGAGGTTCTCCTAAACAGAACACAGCTCAATTCTGTTAGGACATGTCTTTACCAAGAATACTGGTGATGGAGGCCAGTTTGCATTTTTTCTTTTAAGCGGCACAGAGGTGCCTGTAGCACACAGTATTTGTATGTCCTACCCATCATAACTGGACGTTTTCCACATGATCCTACTGGTCTGTCTTCTGAATTCATTCCATACAAACACCCCCAGCCACGGGGTAACTTAGCTGGCAAAAACTCAACCCTCCTGATATTTTAATGTTTGTTTCTTTTTATAATTATTTTGACTAATCATCTGCCTTGGCTATTCCTCGTTTAACAGCGGTTCA
>NW_006786802.1:3514721-3582384 GCF_000442215.2 Lipotes vexillifer | reverse complement strand
TTCAGCTGATGGAGAAAGGCACTTAGGAGAAGGGATGACCCGGCTAGCAAGCAGACCACTGTATCTGAAATAAAAATCAATTGCCCACCATGCAGATTGCAGAAGAAGCTGCAAATAAAATTACTGTAAATTTAATTAAAACTTTCCATCCAAGTCCATGCATTTGGTATTGATTACCTGGCCTACAATTTCAGGGAGTTAATTAACACAGCCTGTGCCCGGACAACAAGCGAAAGCCAGAGCAGGCAATGGTTGTCCTAGCAACAGGTAGGCGAAAGCAGATCACAGATTAAATTGAAGGAAATAAAGAATCTTATCGAATTAGACTTAAATGCAATGATTTAAAAATATGAAGAGGCAACTTAAAGTTCAAAACAGACTTCCTGAACATCAGTCACTGTGCGTTTCTAATTGGGCCAGAATGAAGTGTTTGGACTGAAGGATGGGAAGACAGAGTGGGAAGGGTGGAGGTGGAGGTCGTTTCAGATAAACCATTATTAGTGAGAGCATTTCCTCAGCACTGCTGGCTCAGGGTACTGACTCTTGCAAGAATTCATTTGGGAAAAAAATAGAAAAAGAAAAAAGGCCAATATGAATAATCTCCTAGATCCATAAGTAGAATAAATCAATTTATCTTCCCTTATCCACAACGAGGCATCCTATGGGAAGAAAGCACGTTCTAGGGGACTGGTTAATAGGATGACCACCATATAAACGACTTCTGTACCTTGTGTTAATACACATGCCCTAGACCACTGCCTGGGTGTGCACACATGGCTCTCTCCGTCTCCCCCACCCACCCTAGCATGCACACAGCCTATTCGTGGATGCCTCAAAGTTCCTTATTGAGTCTAGTAATCTAGCTTAGAGTTTTGCAACCTCTTAAAATACAAATAACTTTGGGAGAGGTGACATAATTATTATTACGATGATGATGATGATTAATAAAAATTCCTAATTATCTATTGTCTACCACATGCCAAGAATGATGCTAAGTGCTTTCCTATTATGTTGTTTCATTTGATATTTATAATAAACTCTAAGCAACAGGGGGGTTTAACTTTACTTATTGTTTTTAACATCTTTCTTGGGGTATAATTGCTTTACAATGGTGTGTTAGTTTCCGCTGTATGACAAAGTAAATCAGCTATACGTATACATATATCCCCATATCCCCTCCCTCTTGCGTCTCCCTCCCACCCTCCCTATCCCACCCCTCTAGGTGGACACAAAGCACCGAGCTGATCTCCCTGTGCTATGCGGCTGCTTCCCACTAGCTATCTATTTTACATTTGGTAGTGTATATATGTCCATGCCCCTTTCTCACTTCGTCCCAGCTTACCCATCCCCCTCCCCATATCCTGTCCTCAAGTCCATTCTCTATGTCTGTGTCTTTATTCCTGTCCTGCCCCTAGGTTCTTTAGAACCTTTTTATTTTTAGATTTTTAGATTTAGATATACGTGTTAGCATATGGTATTTGTTTTTCTCTTTCTGACTTACTTCACTCTGTATGACAGTCTCTAGGTCCATCCACCTCACTACAAATAACTCAATTTCGTTTCTTTTTATGGCTGAGTAATATTCCATTGTATATATGTGCCACTTCTGCTTTACCCATTCCTCTGCTGATGGACACTTAGGTTGCTTCCATGTCCTAGCTATTGTAAATACAGCTGCAATGAACATTTTGGTACATGACTCTTTTTTTCTTTTAACATCTTTATTGGAGTGTAATTGCTTTACAATGGTGTGTTAGTTTCTGCTTTATAACAAAGTGAATCAGTTATACATATACATATGTTCCCATATTTCTTCCCTCTTGCATCTCCCTCCCTCCCACCCTCCCTATCATGACTCTTTTTGAATTATGGTTTTCTCAGGGTATATGCCCAGTAGTGGGATTGCTGGGTCATATGGTAGTTCTATTTGTAGTTTTTTAAGGAACCTCCATACTGTTCTCCATAGTGGCTGTATCAGTTTACATTCCCACCAATAGTGCAAGAGGCTTCCCTTTTCTCCACGCCCTCTCCAGCATTTATTGTTTGTAGATTTTTTGATGATGGCCATTCTGACCAGTGTGAGGTGATACCTCACTGTAGTTTTGATCTGCATTTCTCTAATGATTAGTGATGTTGAGCATCCTTTCATGTCTTTGTTGGCAACCTGTATATCTTCTTTGGAGAAATGTCTATTTAGGTCTTCTGCACATTTTCGTATTGGGTTGTTTGTGTTTTTGATACTGAGCTGCGTGAGCTACTTGTAAATTTTGGAGATTAATCCTTTGTCAGTTGCTTCATTTGCAAATATTTTCTCCCATCCTGAGGGTTGTCTCCATCTTGTTTATGGTTTCCTTTGCTGTACAAAAGCTTTTAAGTTTCATTAGTTCCCATTTGTTTATTTTTGGTTTTATTTCCCTTTCTCTAGGAGGTGGGTCCAAAAGGAGGGGTGTTTAACTTTAACATTGAAGAAACTGTGGTTCACAAAGGTCAGTTAACTTACCACAGATCACATTTCTGGTGTATGACAAAGCTAGGATTTGTCAGACCCATCTTTCTCCAAAGTCTATGCTCTTTCCTTTATACCAGCAATTTTCCAGCTTTTGCGAAGGAACCCCTCACCAATCCCCTTTTTTAAAAATTGAAATGGAATCCTATGTGGCACTCTGATTTGTAAACCATGTAAATGCAGAGAGGGCATGGGGACAGAGCCCACCTAACTCAGCTGCCCGTACCCAGACCCCAGCCTCGCAGAGGCCCCTAAGACTCCTCTACAGCAGCCTGGGGCTTTGAAGACATGGTGGGGATGGCCCTGAACACCATCCTGACCTCCCGACTCAGCAGAGAGGAGCCTTGATGGGTGAATTCACTGCCTGCCTCTCCCTGCCTCATACCACTGCTGCGGAATCCCAGCTCGTGCCATAGGTCTTGGTTTTTCCCTCACTAGGGATCACCAATAAATAAACACATAATCAAAAGAAAAAGACAGAGATTTTACTCCAAAATGTATTTTAGCTGACCTTAGAGAGGATTTTTTAAGGATTTGGTTTACTTTCCTAATCTCATTTAACTTAAGTTGACACTAACTGGGATGAGCAGAGCCTCTCCCTCCACATGTCATTATAACGTTTTCGTGCAACTCCTATACTATTATAGTTGTTAACAAACATATTTAAAAGGAAATTTTATATCCTTACCATAAATTTAAAGAGTAAAAGTTCTTTTGTAATATGCATTCAAATAACTACAGCATCACTATAATGAAAAATAGAATATTTGTCCATTACCACACTTAACAAATTTGCAGTACCACCAGTAGTTTGTGTACTAGGCTTTGAGAAATGCTGGAAACATTAGAAACTTTCATCTCTAGATTATTTCAAGAGCTTCCTCCAGCTCTGCCCTTCTGGGATCTAAACTTCTACGACAAGATGGTAAGGGAGATGGCTGAGCAGCACTCAAGGGGACACAGGATGTCCAAGGCAGGTGAAAGGGAGCAGGTAGTCCACAGCTACGCACGGTGGAGATGGCCAGAGGCAAACAGAGTCTGCTAGGTGGTAACACAACCACCTAAGTCCTATCAACCACCCATCAACCACCCGAAGTCCCCATCTGCCCTTGGGATTCCTTCCACACCATAAAGCTGAATGACAAGCAAACACATGGATCATGAGATTCATCCTTACACACGGGCTCCCAGGGTAGACACAGGATCTATACAAATTCCATACAAGGTCCTCCTCTGCTCCAACGCCCACTGCTAACTTCTACACAAAGCTGTTCTTCTATTCACAAAGTATATCTCACATATGTTGTCACTTCTATGAGATAAGTAGATGTCTGATGCTCATTTTGCAGATGAAGAAACTAAGGCTTGTTAAAAGGAAATGAGCCACCCTGGACACATGGACCTTCAGACTCAGTCCTGTTTTCCCCCAAACCGCAGCTGCCTCTACATGTATAATGCTACATGCAACACAAAATTCTGACCCCAGAACTCAACAACAACCTTTCACAAATGTTATAGCGCACAACGTTTCTCTAGGGAGCTTAACCAAGAAGTAGGAATTGTTCCAATTCAGGGGGTCTGGGGACAGGGATGCACAGAATGCACAGCTTCTCCCATTTCGGAGGGTGGTTTTGATACATACAGCCAGTGAGCCACACTCTGAATATCACTGTTCTACAAGGTCCTAGAATAAGGAAGGAGCGTGGGGTCCTGGGAGTCAAGACACCAGATCTGCCACATTCTTCTCTCAGCCTGTTTCTTCCTCTGTAATTGAGTCCATCGTGCCAGGACCTGAAAGAGTCTTCCAGCCTCACATTTCAGGATGCTGCAGCCTTCCTGCACCCAGAGTGTACTGTCAAGTACACTAATTGACATAGTATAAGTGTCTCCTCTCTTTTCACTTCACAGGCAAATAGAGTGTGTACTTACTTGGCACAAAGGTGGGGTGGGTGGGGTGTGGGAGAAGGTCCTCTGGAATCAAACTGCCCTCACTCAAATCTGGACCCGAGCTTTACTATGTGAATATAGGCAAGTTACTTAACATTAACTTTTCTGAACCTGTTTCTTCAACCATAAAATAGGAAAAATAACATTCAAATGACTGAAGATTAAATGAGCTATTAACTATAAAGGAACTAACAGAATACCTGGCATGTAATGAATGCTCAAACAATCACCTATTATGAGGATGACTGAGATATTTTTGTTCTCTGCTCTGACCCTGCCTAATCCTCTCTGCAGTTTAGAAAAGAAGCAAAGGACAGGCAGAACAGCCTCTGTGCTAGAGGCATAGGCCATATGTTTAGACAGCCCCCCTTCACACAGGTGTTCAGTCCCATTTTTCCTAATAAGACAGCCGTTAGAATTGAGATTGTGTAATAATAATAATAATGCAGGTGGTGGGCATTGGGTGGTGATATTGATAGAATATAGAATGATGATAATTGTTGAAATTGGATGATGAATACATAGAGATTCATTATATCATTCTGTTTACTTTGTATATGCTTGAAATTTTCCATGAATTAAAAGTTACAGATGGACATCCCTGGTAGCGCAGTGGTTAAGAATCCGTCTGCCAATGCAGAGGACATGGGTTCGCGCCCTGGTCTGGGAAGATCCCACATGCCGCGGAGCAACTAAGCCCGTGCGCCACAACTACTGAGCCTGCGCTCTAGAGCCCATGAGCCACAACTGCTGAGCCCGAGTGCCACAACTACTGAAGCCCTCATACCTAGAGCCCATGCTCCACAACAAGAGAAGCCACCGCAATGAGAAGCCCGTGCACCGCAATGAAGAGTAGCCCCCGCTCGCCACAACCAAAGCCCGCACGCAGCAACGAAGACCCAACATAGCCAAAAATAAATAAATTTATTTTTTTTAAGTTACAGAAATTACTCCAGCCTCAATTTTTATAACACATTGTCTTAAATTTAGAGACTTCTTTTAAGAATGATTAGCTTCTGTGTCACAGAAATATTTTTATTAAAGTATATTAATTCCTTTCAGTTTTTCTTTGTTAGTTAAGTCCAAGTAAAATTAAACGTAAAACTTGTATTAAAATGTCCTTCTAAAATTATTTCTGTGAACCTTTTTGTATTGGGTTGACCAAAAAGTGCATTCGGGTTTTTTATATGTTACAGGAAAAACCCAAACGAACTTTTTGGCCAACCCAATACATATGCATAGAGACTGGTCTGAAATGATGTTTATCATATGTTCATTGTGGTTAGTGGGATTTGAGGTGATCTTACCCCGAATTTAATTTTAATTTTTGTTTTTCCACCAATGAAGAAACAGCTTTACTAGGAGTCTAGGCGTATTTGGGATACCCAGTTCAGTCCCAGAGAAGTGAGGCTAATATGGGCACAGAGCAGGAATCTAGCACTGCAGAATTTTCTCTTGAAGACCAAGTGTGAAACTAAATCTCCACCTTAATATCCTAACAATCAGAAATGCTGCTGAGTTTAGCTGTGGTGAAACTTCTGGAAGCTCCTAGTGAAATAATGAGACTTGTGCATAAAGGGAGAACCTCCAGCACTGCTGAGTCTGAGCTCTACATGAGGTTATGGGTCTGGGGTGGGAGAAATAAAGGAGAAGGAAGAGGGATGGTCTCATCCCCACACGAGGCCATCTCAGTGTGCAGGTGAGGAGGAACCAGGGGTTTGGGGCCAGAGGGCAGCAGAGGGACACTGGCTGAAGAAGCACAGTCCCTGTCATAACGCACAGGGCCTGTGCTGTCTGGTGTGAGGGCACCTCCAGTAGGTCCCAGCGACACCTGGTGGCACCCCTTCCTGAGGCCCCTGGGAGAGAGCCTTCCTGTTTCTGTGCTGAGTTCATTCAGAGCAGAACTGCCCATGCCTGGCAGCAAGTCCAGGGTCATGCTTAATTAGCTGCACAGGACGGAGCGGCCCCCCTGTGACACCTATACTGTTAGTCCAGGAGACTTTTCTGGAGCAGTCACTTTCTCAGACCAAGAGGGAGCTTGCCCAACACAGGCCCAATCTAGAGATCACTCCCACCTTCCTTAATGCTTTTCTGTATTACTGAAAATTTATAAAAATGTATTTCTTTTACAAACAAAGTTATTCTTAAAAATTGTGAAAGATGTATAGTATAAAAAGTTTTCTAGTAATGAGAATAGCTGTTATAGAATAACAGCTAATTCAGATTTTGTCCATGGACATGGACAAAAATATTATTAATAAATAATACCCCTGCCTTGAAAATAAAAGAGAAGAATTGAGATTGTGTAGAGTTGTATTTCAGGAGACAGGGGGAGAGAGGAGGAGTCCAGAGACCCTCAGCTCTAACTCTCCAGCCCAAGGTCAGCCACCACTGGGCCTTCCCCACCCATGTGTTTCATCAGCCTATAAAATGGCATGAGGTTTCTTGAGCTGCAATTACGAGAGTGCATACAGACCAGTATCTCTGTGTGGAACCTCATTAAAGTGAGTGATAAAGTAAAGGTTGACTGTCTTTATAAGGACAAGAAGTGACGAACCTAATACCCAGAAAAACAGGAGGCTAATGAGAAACAGAAAGCATTTTCAGCACTAGGGATGAAAAAAGGGAATCTATTTGGGGGCAGGTACTTGTCAGAAGCTCGCCAAACTTCACTAAAAAGAATTCATAAAATACAAATGTTTATAAAGATCTTAAGTTCAGAGGCTCCCAAAGAAAATGAAACATACAGCAAAACTTTATTTCATACTAAACCAAAACAGAGACCCTACCTCTCATTATACAAATTTTTGCTAAGCATCTACTATATTCCAAGACTGTGTTAGAAAAGGAGAAACATATTCTTTAATTACAAATAATCCCACTTCCTGCTACTATTCACTGTTCCATGTCTCACTGTTCCATTTACCTAGCAACAATTCACTAAGTGCCTCCAAGCCTCTCAATGCTCCCAGAGGTGTGAAACTGACAGGGGTGCTGTTTCAACTGCCCACTGTGTATTTCCCTTCTGATGAAACAGCGTGTGCCCGTGGCCATAGAGCTGGAGAGTGGATCATCCCAGTATATCCCACGCTCACAGGAATGGTCTGTGATGGGCACATAAACACAGCCTGATCAGAGCCCTGCTCTGGGGCTTTATCACTGGAGATGATGACCAGACTTCTCTTTATTCTGTGGTCCAGGAGATGTAGGACTCTGTCTCTGTGGCTGTCACAGGGCTACATCCCCCAGCTGGCAGAGGAGATGACTACAGAAGAGGAAATGAAGTGACACACAAAGAGAGGGAAAAGTGTTTGCATGCGTGTGCACGCATGTGTGCACACGTGTTTATACGTATACGCACATGTGTATGTGTACGAGAGAAAGAGAGAGATGAAGGTAGAATGTCTTCAGGGTATTTGATTCCCAGGATCTGTAATACCCAAAGCCGACTTTACTTTTGCTCTGTCCTTGTTTGATTATAAAAGCCAAGAAATTATCTCAAGTTGGGTTCCTATCACTTGAAAATAGAGAAGGGGAAATAAAATAGAAAATAGGCCATGATCTCAACTTTCAAGGAGCTTAACACCTAGTTAAAGAGGCAAGTATAGCTATTCGAGCCCCTAACCAGCACAAATGTACACTTATAAAATCGTACAAGAATATGAATGACCATAAAACAGAGGGCTCTTCTCTCTAATGGTTGTGTTCTGTGGCACTAAACAATACCTGCCATTCCCTCTTTCAAACTGCCTCATTTCAGTCCATAAACCAGTTCTTGAGAGCAAGAAGATCAGGACACAAACGCCATAGAAACCTATTATTCCAAGGCAAGTACAGTGGGCCAGGGTCACATTTCCCAGAAGGTTCCTTGGAACATTAATCTTGGGAGATGTGGAACTGAGTCTGCTCTTCTCAAAATGGCACACGCTGTGCCTAGCAGCGAGACTTGTCGGGCGGGGGGGGGGGGGGGGGGGGGGGGTAGGAATAAACAAATAAACCCATAAATAAGTAGATGACGTCCCATAATTATCTGCACTAGGAAGACAGTAAAACAGTGTGTTGTGATACCGAGAGCTGGCAGATGTGAAGGAGGTACACAATCTAGGGAGCAGAATGCAGACTCAGCTTTGGAAATGGTGGCAGGGCCTTCCTGTTTAGCCACCGCCATGCCGAACAATGGCCCCCAAAATGGGGAGGTGTACACGGCAGGGGCAGGGGGTAAGCACCAAATATACATTTAAGCAAGTGAATAAAGCTGCCATGAAAACCTAGTCTCTCATCAAATAAGCTGGAGAAACGTTCCGTGTTTTATCCTCTCTTTTGAGATCCCCAGCACAGAAGAGCAAAAATCAAGGCTCTGAGAAGTTCTGCAGAAAAGAAATGTGTCTCACTTTATTTAGTACGCTGTTTCCCCCAAACTGTTTATCGCTAAGGAACCCATTTTGCTTCAAAAATCCATTAGCACCCCCGCCTCCTGGATCTGATGTGTGGAGCATGCATGGGGGAAGGACTGGACAAGGGCCACCAGTGAGTGAGTAAACCCCTTCCCACGGCCTGGCCCAGGCATAGCTAGAGCGTGATAAGCAGAAAGCCTAGAGCTTCCCAGCAGCACCTGCTCCATATTCCCAGCCCACTTCCATTTCAGCATGTCCGCTTTCCAAAGGGGTAGAAGCAAGGGTGTAGACCCTTAACTTAACCCCCCACCTCACACACACATCCACAGCAGCTCAAACACAAACACTGGAGGGTGAACTTAACCAGGAGCATTTAAATATCAAGGCAAGGAGAAAAGCTTTGAATCTGAATGTAACAGGCTGGCACAAATTAGGAAAGATTAATAGAGTCAGACACACTCTTCGAGTCATTTTTAGATAATCAGCAGGTTCTCACTGGCATTATCCTAATCCAGCACCACAGTGGAAGAAAATTCACTTCATGGCTCTCATGGTCAACTCCGCAGGAACCAAATAAGCTATATTAATGTGCAGAAAAGATCAGGGCCAGGGCAAAAGGGGCAGAGAGCTAGTTCTAGGTATGAAATGCTGCCAGAACTCAGGAGTGCTGCTTCTTTAGGAAAGACTGACATTCTCCGTAAGAAAATTAAATAGTTATGATGATTAATTACATCCATCTGAGTTAGTCTTTGCAAAGAGGGCCCCCAGAGCTATGCTCAGGAGTTGATTCTTAGAAGTTCTTAGCCCAAAATAAAACAGGGTGAATGGCAAAATGGAGAGCCAAGATAGCTCTGACCTTTTCAGCAGTAGGTTTTTTTAGCAGAAATTGGAACTGGGGATACAGCCACTCTTTAAAAAAAAAAAAAAAAAAAAAAAAGGAAGGGGGGATGATGGTGATCATGCAATCCTGATTTAGGTGGGTCCCTTTAGCCAGTCACTTAAAACTTTTGTTATAATCAACCTTACACAATCTTCCCCAACTTGAATGGTCATCTCAGGAGTTGATCTGTCCAACATGCTTTTTCCTTCTTCTGAAAAGAAGTCCTCCACTTCATCTGAAAAATTACTCATCCTGTACTCCATGTGATTCTGACGGGCATCCAGTTACCTTGACCTGCCCCCAGTCACCAGGTGTTCATCCGTGCCCTAGTATTAACAAATCATACTATGTGATTCCCATGGTCCCAAAGATTGGTCCAGGGATTAGCACGTGACCCAAAGCTGCCAATCACAATACTCCTCACGGTTGTGCTGTAAATTCTGGAAGAAGAACATTTTCCCTACTCAATGAGTTGGACTTATTTTTTTCTAGAGTTGCTGGCAGCCATCTTCCCATATGAAGTAAGAGAGCGAGACTAATGGTGAGAAACTCAGTACAAAGAGATGGAAGTGGTAAGGCAAGAATAACAGCGAGACTGAGAGACAGAGATGTGGTGACACTGTTTGAGTTCATTTTAAGCATGCCTGAAGCCATTAAATTCTTTTTTTTTTGACTGAAGATAGTTTTTGCTGGATTTTCTGTCACAACTGAAAGAATCTGACCTATATAGTGATTCCCCCTCAAAACTGGATTAGTTTATCTTCTCTGAAAATGGCACTAATTGCAATAGTTTTTTAATTGTCCATTTTGATGAACAGACAGTGAGCTCAATGAGCACTTCCAGGGCAGGGGAATCATTAATTTCCCCCCAGCTCCTCAACCTGTAAATGACAATTGGCTGGTGTATTAGTTTCCTATCATTGCTGTAACAAATTGCCACAAACTAAGTGCTTAAAGCAAAACAAGTCTATTGTCTCACAGGTCTGGAAGTCAGCAATTTAAAATAAGCTTCACTGAGCTAAAGTCAAGGTGTTGGCAGGGCTGTTCCTTCGGAAGGTCCTGAGAGTAGAATGTGTTGCCTTTTGCTTTTTTCGGCTCCTAGGACCACTTGTGTTCCTTGGCTCGCGGCACTTCCTCAGAGCACTCCAACCTTCTGCTTTTGTTGTCACATCTGCTGCTACTCATTCTGTTCCTCCTGCCTTCCTCCTCTAGGAACTCTTGTGATTAGGCCCATCTGTATAACCCAGAATTATCTCCCCATCTCAAGATCTTTAACTTAATTACATCTGCAAAGTCCCCTTTACCACGGAAGGTAACATACTCACAGGTTCCAGGGATTAGGATGTGGGCATTTTTGAGGGGCCATTATTCAGCTTAGCATAGCTGTGTGCAAAAAGCATTTATATAAAAAAGAAGTATGTGAAGTATGTGCAGTCTTTCCAAAGCCCAGTGTTGTAAACATCTTCAGTATCAGGGAAGGCAGAGGATTATAGGCAAGGACAAAGAAGAATAGAGCCACCAGGTCCTCCCTGTGGGCTTGAGGGTTCTCATTGTCATTTTACCAGTGTGAACTCCTATTTTAAGTTTTCCTTTGTCCAGTGTACATTACTTGTAGTTCTCTACAGCAATATGAACTTCTAGCATTTGACACAAAAGAAATTTGAGGACCCAAAGGGCCTTCCCCTTAAATCATGCTCTTTACTTGGATCTAAGCATAGATGTGGGCTTGCCCTCAAGGGAGGGCATCACAGATTTTACTTACAGATGGGAAAGATCCATGCTCTGGGAGAGCCAGGGCAGCTAGTTTTTGAGATGCTGACAAGATTGTTCTTGAATGTCTGACATAAGCTGATGCTGACTCATCCATCAAATTTCATGTCTTAAAGAGAAACATATTGTGACATATGTCAATCAGCTCAGTTCCCATTTCTTCCCCTCGCTGATCTCCAATTGTCTGTCAGGTTAAGAAAACCAAGATAGGATTCACTAATTATTAATAATAAGAGTATTATCTCACATCTATTGATGATTGCTATATGCCAAAAGTATTGTTATGCACATGTAGCAGTTAGTATCATGCTAGCTACTGTAACAGATAAACTCCCACGTTTCAGTGGCTTAACATAATAAAAGCTTACTTTTTTTCACTCACGAAAAGTGCAGTCAGTAGTGGCAACATAGAGAGTGTGGTTATGCTCCATGCAGCCAAATAGAGACATAAGCTGATTCCATCATATGGATCCCTCATTCCATACAGCCTCAGAGACCTTACAAACAGGGAAACATCACGGAGGTTTGCCTCTAGGAGGCTTTTATGGACCTGGCACAGATAACTTTTGCTCATATTCCATTAGCGAGAACTTAGTCATCTGACCTCAGCTAACTGCAGGGGAGGCTGGGAGATGTAGGCTGGCTTTGTGTCCAGGAAGAGGATGGACAAGCTTTCAGGGAATGCATAGGAATCTCTACCAACACACATTTTTCACATGATCTCAGCTAATCCCACCAATGAGTATATGAGGTGGGCACCATCTTCATTTCCACGTACAACTGAGTTACAAAGAAGTCAGGTACCTCCCTAAGTTCACAAAGCCCAAACGGTACTCAGAATGCAGGTCGTTTTGACTCCTAAACCTATGCCCTTAACGACTGGTTCTCAAGTAGGGACGATTTTGCCTGCCTGCACCCACCCCCCGCAGAGATACTTGGCAACGTCTCCAGACATTTTGATTGTCACAGCTGAGGGGAGGGAGGGGAGGTGGCAGGCAGTACTGGCATTAATGGGAAGAAGCCAAAGATGCTGTTATACATCCTACAATGCACAGAAAAGTCCCCACAGCAAACAATCACCTAGCTAAAATGTCAATAGCACCCCGACTGAGAAACGCTGTTCTTAACATTATATGATACTACGAAAGCTGAGGGGCCAGAGGTTGCCCCACTAGAAGAGCTCCTGAGACTGACATGAAACTGTTAAATTTAAGTAACAGAGGGATTTTCTCTCCTTTAATGCAAAAAGCAAAGTGCCAGTTATTTAACTTATGATGGAAATTATTGCTCCAATCAAAATATATCCTTTGGAAATACGACTGCAAATAATCGGAGACATGAGCCAAACCAAGAATCTGCTCCAACCAGAATCGCACGGGGAAGTAGAGGGGTGGTGCCAAAGAAAAGCAGGCAGATGATCTGTATTATGAATTTCTGTTTGTTTATTTTTAGTATCACCTAATCTTGGCTCATGTGCTGGAATGAACACTTACCCAAATAGGCTTTGCCAGAATGATTATTCTTCACCACAATTCTGAACCTATTTTGTGACAATACAGGTAAAAACATGAGATGCTTCTTGCATTCAGAAACATATTTTTCTTTGCCAATCCCCAAAGCTTTTCCTCCAAGTATGAGGGAAAGACAGAGGTTCACTCCAGTCAAGTGGAATTTTGTATAGCTTTGGATCAGGAAAACTGGCTTAAACCCTGGCTCTCCATTTCCTAGCTGTGTGGTCTTGGGGAAATTAACTCTTGGAGTCATTTTCTCACCTGTAAAATGGGAATAATAACTGTATATATTTCACAGAGCAGTGAAGATTAAATGAGATAACCATGTAAAGTGATTAGCTCAGAGCCTGGTTCATAGTTAGCCCTCAAATGCCAGCCCTTAGCAACATTATCATCATCATTACCAGGAGCACGACGGGGAAGGGTGGTGGTAATATCATATGCTAAGCCCTGGAGGCAGAACGCTACCCTGAAAAGACTTAACTGTGACTCTACACACCGGTGGCAGGGCTCCAGCTTTGCTCCTTGCCGTTACTGTGAGCCTGGCCACATCAACTCAGAGCCTCTGAGCCTCAATTTACCATCAGTGAAATGGAGATAAGACCAGGCCGTGTCACTCTCTCTGAAAGCAGCCATGAGGAAGCAGACATGTGGCAGGCAGGGTGATGGCATGGGCTCTGGAGCCAGACTGCCAGGTTTCAAGCACAGGTCACACTAGTCACTGGCCAAATGACCTTGAGTGACTCAACTCATCTGTACCTCTAGTCCCCCTCCCTGTAAAATGGGGATAATAATAGTTACCATTAGGAAGTAAGAAACATAGGGCAGGGATCCTTGTCTATTCTGTTCACAGCTGTACCCCCCCTACCTGAGACTGTGCCTGCTACATTGCTGGCATTTAACAAGTATCTGTCGAATGAATGAATGAATGAATGGATAATGGTTTCTATCACACAGGATTGCAGTGTGACTTAAATGAGATTATACCTGTGAAGGCTGTAGACTGGTGCCTGGCCCACGGTATGCATACAAGAAACACTGGATATTATAACACTGGCAATAAGCTTTGTCCAAATGAGGGATTACTAACCCTAAATACATACAGCCACAGTCTCAGGTTTGATTCACCAGAGCTGAAACAGCCCTGGGTGTACAGTCAAGGCAGTCATCAGGAGTGCTGCTTCCTCCTCAGCCCACTCTCTGCTCTCTGGTTTGCTGCTGTCCCCCTGGCAAAACATGATGTGAACTTGATAGTCTCTCCATGCTTTTATCTCTGGGTTTCTTCTCCCAGGGAGGTGTGCACATTTAGACCTTTTGCTGAGCATCCATGGTAGTTCATGAGTGACTCTCTCTGAGGCGGTGTGTCTGTCCTTCCATGGGTCTCTGTAGCTTTGTCTCAGCAAGATGGATCTACCTGGGGGAAGCTTTCAGCACGGAAACTGCCCGTGAGGGGACTTAGGTACTGTTCAAATCTTAACTGCAGTGGACATTCCTAACTGGCCCTCCACGTAGTGCTCGAGATGGCCGTTCAACTTCCATTTTACACTCTCTCTAGTGGCTGCAGATTTTGTAAAGCTAAAGACTCTACTTCTCAGACTTCTCAAGGTTCAGGATGTCATTTGGGTTTGGCCACTCAGACGCACAAGACCTGGAAGGCAGCAGTGAGGCAGAAAACCATGCTTCTGCTGCTGCTTCTGGCAAGAGTTGCCATAACGATATTTGATTTTTCTACAGCAAGGTTAGCAGAAGTCCAGGGAAGGGACTCACTAGCTTTGTGGATGTCAAGAGGCAGGATGCAGGGCACCATTTTGCTGATGTGGATACAGAAGTAGCATAGCTCTGAAGCCAATGGTCCTGATGGCAAACTTCCCAATCCTTGGATCACAGCAAAGTGGTAAGACTAGGAGCTAGCACTTGGTAGGGCAGCTCCTCAATTCTCCACTTCCTGAGCATAACATGAGCCATTCCTTATGTGAACCAATTCTCTGTTGCTCTTCTGCAAGTCATTCCTAGCTCTTCCCATTTTCTAAGTGCTGAATATTCTGCAAATTGCTTTCTTCATAATTGTGTTCTGCCACTGAGCTGTGACTAACAGAGCCTCCTTTTCCACTATCAGTCCCAATTTTTAGCTGAAGGCCCATCTTGTCCTACCTCAGTCCTCCTAGACCCCCATGAGTAGGATATACAACCCAGGCCTAAGCCAACGAAAGGCCCAAGCCCTCTTCACGCAGTCACTGCTTCAGGGGTGAGAGCATGTGACGCAAGCCTCCCCAGTCAGGGTGAATCTCAGGGAAGTTTTCTGGGTATGCTTAGAATACTCTAACTCTCTAATGCCAGATTTGAAGCTAGCAGGATGTGACCCTGAAAACCAGAAGCAGGCATCTTGCATCCATGAGAAGAAACCCATCTCAGGATGAGTTCTCCAAAAAGAAAGCTGAGCCAAGAAATGGAGAATAAATTACATCTGTGGTGGCTTGAGTTCTTGTAACCAGCTGCACCTAAAGTAAGATTAACTCCTAGGTGATTAAGGTATACAAGCCAAGGGGGTTTCATTTATTTCTTTTTCTTTTTTTTCTATAAGCCAGTCTAGGTTACATTCTCCAACATTTGCAATCAAAAACCCTTTCTCATCATACTACCCAATAAAGTAGTTTATGTTGTGGGCCTATCTCACTTTCTAGAAGTAAAGGTTATGTGCACACATGTGCAGAACCTGCAGCCAGAGACCCCCACGTTACTCTTCTCTCTCCTCTGGGCTGCCCAGGGCCCTTTCCTCCCAACACCTGTGACTGTGCATCCTGAGAACTACTGCTCAGAAACCACGAGTCCAGAAAGCCCTTGTCTGTGTAACTTACCTACTACCTTAGGCTTCCTAAGACATCTCAAGAAAGGAGAGTTTGCTTGTTTGTCTCTTATTATAATTGATCTGTTTCTCCCTAACTGTGCACTCAATCTCGATTCCCTCGGCTGTAGATAGCAAATCTGGGGCCCAGAGCTCCAGGAAGTCTATTATTAACTACACATAATTTGTCATGTGAGGAAACATGGATTTTGGTGACCATGGAGATGACGAATGGTCTGGGAAGAGTGAGTGCAGGAACCGGGGTAGTTTTTGCCTGGAGAAGAGAAGTGTGAAGGAGTCTTAGAGGGGTCAAGAAGGATGTAAGAGGATATGCAGAAATCAGTGGACTTGTCACAATGCTGGACACAGGGTCCCCCTGGCAAAAGTCACAGCCACCCAAACTTGCCACCACAGCATTTCTTCAGTGACCACTGTTTCTAGGCGTAGTTTGGGATTGAAAGGGGGTCGGATATAAGATGATTCTTTCTTTGTGAAGGACTAGATGAAAGCAAAATTGTGTAAGAGGCAATATTAGGCCTCGATGGCCTGCTACTTCCCCCAGATACCCAGGGGAGTCTTCTCCCGCCTAGTGTCCGCCCTACCTTCTCTTCAAGGGCAGCTTCTGGGTTCCAGGTCTCAACTATTCCTGCATCAGATCAATCCCTGTGTCCAGTGATGCTCACACAAGAAAATAATATGGTATACACAAGCACACCGACCTTTGCCAACACACTTTACATGTGGTCCCTTCTCCTTTGCATGCCAGACTCCGAAGACCACCTAAGAGCAAGTTTTCAGGCTATACAGAAGGTCAACACAGGAGAGATTTGAGGCGAGTTCTCAAATTACATCACCACTCTGCCATTGGCTTACACCACAGAGGGGAATCTACTGCCTCCTTGAAGATAGCTAAAATGAAATAAGCATTTCTAAAACAACATCCAACGCAGCCTTACATTTACCTAGCACTGGACACTCACTCTAAACTTAGACTTATACATTCATCTCCTTTGACCTTCCTTAGAGCTCAGAAGGTCTGCAAGGCAAGTAGTTATATCAGCTCCACTGACAGGCAAGGAGAGTCGGGGGACAGAGATGTCCAGTGACTTGCTCAAGGTCAAACAGCTACTATAAGGTGGGATTGGAACTCAAACTCAGATCCCCCAGCTTTTAACCAGGCACATCCTTTAGTCCTGACTACAGTACAAGTTGTCCAATCTCCCACAAGATACACTGGCACCTGCAAATTCTCCATAAGGGTAGCCACCATAATGTGACTTGGTGGCGTCAATTTATAACTAACTTGTTTTGAAGTAAATAAGAAAACACAGCAATTTAACATGTCAGAGATTATCAGGCAATTCAACCTTCTTGTCATGGCGTCACCAAGAATTCAGGAATAAGCTAGGCAGAAAACAGACATCTCAAGCTTGAGATTACCCACCACTGAATCTTCTTGAGCAGAAATACCCAGATGCTCTTACAGCATCTCCGGAAAACTGCAGTGACCGTACCTTACTTTAATGGTGTGATAACTGAAGTGGAGATACACTGAAATCTGAAGACACTGCAATGTACATGCCATCCTCCTGAATTTACAAGGAGGGAAAATTGTGAATGGTGATGCTTTTGTAAAAGCCACGAGGACCAACCACAGTGAGAAGTCTCAGAGGTAGGAACAGAAAGGTTATGATTAGAAGATGAGAAACCAAACTGGAAAACAAGAACAGCACTGTATAATTTCACCAACTGTAATATCCTTACCGTCACTGTGGCTTGCATTACTCAGGGAAGACTTCAGATGATCTGGATTTATTTAAAATGCACAGGGACATCCGAAAGATGTGCTAAATGAACAGGCTCGACACCACTTTTACTTTGCCTCTACACTTACTTGCAATATTAAGATTGAGGCATTGACTTAGGTATTCTTCCTGAAGGATGGAGCAGAATATTACAAAACGCATTTGCAAGCACACTAAATCATGACTGACAAAACAAAATTTGTTAATACAATGGTTTGAGGCACTTGACAGAAATTTCTGTTAACAGTGTAGATTAAGGGATTCAAAAAAGTGAAATTTGCAGATGAAATGGCTTTGATGTTTCTCATGAAAAGCATTTTGTTGACAGACTGGATCACAGTGGGGAAAAAAACTGCATCTTCTCAATGCACAGGTTTTAAGTGCATTGACAAAACAGGTTTGACAAAATACGTATTCATCCTGCTGTTTTTGCTCATTTGTCATATACTCCATTGGCCTTGCCTTTAGCCATACAAAGGGCTCAGGCATAAGTCAAAACAGTGTGAAAACCACCTTAAGAAAATTTCAAATTGGTCCTGTGCAGTCGTGAGGTATGGCCGTGTCATTTTTCAAGTGTTTACTGGTAACTTCCCAAACACGTTATTTTATCTTATTCTACTAATTCTTCTAAGAATAAGATTATTTCCCATTTAGAAAAGATCTTCTGGTATCAGTCAGGACAGCTTTGGTCATAAGCAGCAGGAAACAAAAACGGCTTATCAGCCAACGGTCCTCAAAGCAGGGTCCCTGTACCAGCAGCATCAGCAACTCCTGGAAAATTATTTGCAGTGTAAGTTTCCGGCCCCTACCCTAGACCTACTTTCAGGTGGGGCACAGCAAGCTGTATTTTAACAAGTTCCTCAAGTGATTTGATACACACCAAAGTCTGAGAACCACTGACTTAAGCAAGAGCCACGAAGCAAGAGATTGGTTCATATAACTGCAAAGTTCATGGATACATGAGGCTTCAAACACGATTGTATCCAGGTGTTCAAACAATGTCATTAAGACCCTGGCACCAATTTCTCTTCTTTCCTCTAGAATGGCTGACCTCTTAGATAACTTCTCCCTTCACGGTGGCAAGATGTCAGCAGCTCCAGGTTTATATCCCATCCTCTTGACTACCACACAAGAGAAAGAATGCTTTCCCTCGATAACTTCAACAGAAGTCCCGGGATGGAGTCCCATTTGCCCTAACTGGTCCAGCCCAAGCTTTGTGCCCTTCCTTGAACTTATTATAGTAGACTGAGGATGTCAAACTCTGAGTGGCCAGTCATGGTTTACATGCAGGAGAGGTTTGAACTCTAAAGCCATGGAGAAAGAGAGTGAGGAGGGGTGGTTGCCCGTATAAAATCCAATATGAATGGAGGAAAACAGGGGAATGGATACTAGCCAGATAGAAACAAAATATCCATGAGAGGTATAGTCCTTGGTCTTCCAATAAATTCCAGATTAAGGTAAGGGGAGCTTCCCTAAATCCACACATCTTACATTATTGTTACTCTAAATACCAAAGGTGAAACCCTACCCCTTTAATCTCACCCTCTTCCTTGGGCCCTCTTTGGCTTCTTCCAAAGAATGGAAATTAGTTCTTAATAAACACAGTCCAAAAACTCTAGCAAAGGACCTGGGAGAGATGTCTTGTCAAAGGCTTCTTACAACACTGCTCCTGGTCTAACTTGCTGCTTGTTTATACCCTGCCGTCTACACTGGGGCAGGGGTGATGTTTAATTCCTCCTGTATCTTCAATGCTACACACAAAATCTAGCACTTAGCAAGGCCTACATGTCTCTACATAAAGAGAGTTCCTAAAGTCTGATGATGGGGAAGAGGCTAGAAAAGATTCCCTAAGGAGCGTTAAGTGCAGCTCTGCACAGATGGGAGGCGGTGGCCTTCTTTAACTCTACTGCCTCCCTCAGTAGAGTCCTTTATTTCCCGTAGTTCAGAGCAGAATTTATTTAGCAAAGGAATAAAGAGCTCATGTACACAGTTTGGCTTTCATCTTCAAACCAAGACTGAAACTTTGAGCTGTCATAGTTGTGCCGCCTCAGCAGTCCAAATTCAGTGTTTTACGAAAGAGAGAAAAGAAAGAAAACTTTATCCCTTTCCTGTAGCATCATCTCTATACGGAACAAGAAAATGTTTTCCCTTTTTGGAACAAATGAAAATGCTCAGTGAGTAATCTCATTCTAACTTGAGAATTACTATCAAGAAAAAATGTCTTGTCAAATGCCTCTTATAACACTGTTCCTGGTCTAACTTGCTGTGTGTATGTGGCCTGCCCTCTATACTGGGATCTCCCCAAGGACAGGGGTGATGTTTAATTCCTCCCTATATCTTCAATGTTGCACACAAAATCTGGCACAGAGTCAATGCTGTACATATACAAGTCACACTGAATTAAGTGTAGAGTGTCCTGCTTCCCACATTTCCTTTCGACTATTAAGTAGCCCCGTTGCAGTATACACTTGGCGGTTCTCTGGTTTCTGTCCCGGAACATCTGTTCCCTCACCCCTAGTCAGGGTGTTGGCAAGATGGGTGGTCTTAAGGACTACCTAATGCCACCTTTCTCTCTTCTACAATCTAGTTATATAAGGATGACCTTGAGACATTTTTACGCCCAGCTCCCTCACATGACCACTAGAGGGCAGCAGAGAACACAATGACACGATGGCCATTTTGTCCAGCCTTTGTCTTCAGCTCTCCAATTCCCTCAATTTTCCTAGCCTTCATCCTTTTGTTAACTCTGTCTTGATGGGTGCAAGTTTCAGTATGGGGCAGACTGGTTTGTTTCAGAGCAAGGATAAACCACTCCTTTCTTTCTGACTTTAATGTGATTCCTCGGAAAAAATAATTTCACTGGAGAGCCAAATTACTCAAAGTTTAGAAAATGCATTTATTTTTTTAATGGCCTTTCCCTTCAAAAAGATAAACATAAAATCTTATCTACCTACATTAGGCTACAGCCTTCCCTTCTGAGTGCCTTTTCTGTAAGATCTTTAACTGAGCTGTTCTATCACTCCCTGCAGCCTCCATTCTTCTCCTGATCCAAAATCCAGTCTGGGAAAAAGCTCCCATTGGAAGGATAATTAAAGTTAGATGAACAACTCCTTCAGTCTCAGTTAATCCCAGTAAGCCTAATTCAGCTTCTATAGATGGAGGGATAAGTATGTTCTCCCATCAGAGTCATTCATAGCTGGACTGCAGCCTACACCAGTAAATCACTCCCCAGATAAACGCAAGGTCATGGAGACCAAGTTTCTACATAAGTAAGATTTAATTTGGTCTAGGTTTGATCCAATTGCACAGGTCAAGGAATCACTGCCCAGAAAAGGGGGTTGGGGGTGATGGCTACGTAGGGCTAAATTTCAGAAAGAACCAACACCTTGAATCCTGGCCTCCATGCAAAATTGCTCTTCAAGCTCCAGGAAAGTGCCTTTAATTTGACATGCAAATCAGAAGGGTCTTTTAAAATAAAAATTTACCAGCAACTATTAAAACGAATGATTCCATTTCTAGAAATTAGGGTACTCACTGCAGCATTATTTATTACAGCAGATAATTGGAAACAACCTAAATGTCTATCAATAACGTATTCTTTAGATATATTTGTACATTCATACTATGAAATGCCATACAGCTAAAAAAAAAAAAAAAAGAATGAGGTAGATCTATAATTAATGAAAGGGGAGTGCCTGAGAAATATTAGCAATGTGCTAAAAAACTAAAAATATATTTTTTGAGTTTTAAAAATTATATGTATAAGTACACAGATGAATATGAATACACCTATATTTGTAAGGTCTGGAAGGATTTACAACTGGCTTGAGGGAGCACTGTGAATCTGAGAGAGGAGTGAGAAAGTGCATATTTCACCATACTCTGCTATCACTTGTGCAAAATTACCTTTTTTTTAAGTTGCTTATACAATTGGGCCCAAATTAGCCAATGTCACTTGTGATTGTTTGTTAACTAACACTACACTTATTTCAGGCTCTATTGCCCACGTGGTCTTCATATCCCAAGGACAAAATAATAGCTTTAAGGTTTCACCCTTCAAAGATTTTTGGAAACTAATATAACTCTGCTAGCCTGAACAAACACAACAGAGAATTGGAATACACATCATTCTCAAACTGAGGGTGAACAAACATCCTCTTACTGTTAGCTTTGCCCAAAGACATACTTTAAAAATAGAGTTTGGAAGCTAGGAAGAGAGCTTAAGAGTTTTGCTCAACGCCCCCTCATTCACAGTGAAGAAAGGGAGGCCCAACGAGGCCATGGCACTACCCCAGCCCACACACATGCGGCTGAATTCTCTGGATTCCCTGGCCATCTCACGCAATGACCATGTTTTGTTTTGTTTTGTTTTTTCATGTTCAGAGGATGTTTATTAACTGCAAGATTCAAACTCTTTTTTTTTTTCTTTTAAACATCTTTATTGGAGTATAACTGCTTTACAATGGTTAGTTTCTGCTTTATAACAAAGTGAATCAGTTATACGTATACATATATCCCCATAGCTCCTCCCTCTTGCGTCTGGAGGGAGGGAGACCATGTTTTTTATCATCTAAAACCAGGATACTTCTGACAGTGAAAGGTGGCGCTATTCTATTTACACTATTAATAGCCGTAAATCAGAACTGTCTTGGGCAAAGGGGACACATGGTCACTATGCCAATCCCCCTTCAACAGCACTAAATTCCAATGGGGGGGGGGTTCTATACAGTCTGTACCCCACCCCCCAACCATCTCCTGGCGCAGGACCTTGACAAGGGCCTTCCCTTCCAACTCCCCCTTGCAGAAGTCATCTTCAGTGCAGTGATTCCCTGTTATTTTAGTTGAATATTCATGAACAAACATCTCCCTGGCTTCTCCGAAGGAAGAAACTATGTAGCAAATAATTTAATCAGTCCTGGGAGAAATAAAACCAAAATAGAACAATGGTTCTTCTCTAACGTTCTCTCAGAGCCCTTGCAAGATGACACGGACATCCAGTTCTCGTTTTCCAGCCAGGTTTAGCAGTGAAAATACAGAACGTCCCATTAAATTTGACTTACAGTTACACATGCAATATTTGGGACGTACTTATAATAATAATAAAAAAAACCCTGCATGTTTATCTGAGAAATTTAACTGAGCGTCCCGTATTTTATCTAACCACCCTGTGACTTATCTCACTGTCTCGCTTTTATGAAGGTCCAAAACATGCCAAAGACTGGCTGGGCTTTTGGAGCTACTGTCTGGTGCCAGGGGGAAAGAAGCCACAATGGAACATAAAGAAAAACTACATGAAATATTTCCTCATCATACCATTCCGGGAGGCACCCTGGGCTAGTAATCAAACCAAATTTCTCTTTGTCCTCCAACTGCTCTGTGGGAAATAGAGGAGAGAAGATAGGAACCGACCTTGCCAGTCAGTCTGTCCGCTAAGGAGGGCTTCTTTACACATCCTTCACGGCCTGGCCTTCCCACCTCAGTCTGCCCCTGCTGCCCCCTTCTTTGATCCTCACCCCTCACCCCACCCCAGCCGGGGCCTCCACCGCTCTCTGGACCACACCAGCCACCTGTGGCTTGGTTCAGGCTCCTACACCTTCCCAGATGCTTTTCTCATCTCAATCTGGCAAAACCCTACGTACCTTTTCAGTCAGCTGCAAGAGCACCTCACCTTACACAACGCCCCCTACCCCTTACTTGCCTAATTTGCTTCACATCACTGTCACTGCCTGACATGGCCGGCTGGTTTCTTTATTTCCTTGTTTGTTGCCTGTCCACCGCACACCCCGCCCCAGCCCCTTACAACAGAAGCTCCATCAGGTCAAAGGCTCTGTTGGCCTCAACCACCACCATGTCTCCAGTACCTAGAAGAGGGCCCCGTGCCTATACACAGCTGAAGAATGAATGCACGTCAAGTCACCTCCACTTGGAAGCCTCTCCTCCCCACCTTTAGGAAAAATTAACGCCTCTCTCCTTTGCAATTCCACAGCCTCATCTGGGCAACCATCTAAAAAAGAAATTATTGGGTACCACCCATATGCAAAGAACTTAGCACATCACACAACTTAGTTATATACTTATCTATCTACACTCTAATGAATGAAATTCTTGAGGCTAGAGAATGACTTATTCATCTATTTAATGGCCCCAACAATTAGGACAGTGTTAGAGGTGCTCATTAAACAGGTTCATTTAAATGACTGGATATTTGGGGACATGTAGGAAGAGAGACATAATCTGTTCCCTTATTTATAATTGAGAAAGCATATTTTAATTGCTTTTATAATAGATTTTTTAATTTAAATATCTAGTTTGGATAAGTCTGTAGATAAAGAGGCAGTTTCATACTTTGCAGGTGGAGGTGCACATCTGTGGAGCCTTTCCCAAGGCTTGCCTGGCTTGTTGTAAGGAGAGTCTGACAGTGCGGTGTCCTTTGACATCACAATTCCTCCCCTAGGAATCTGTCCTAAGGGAGGGAAAAAGTACACAGAGGAGGGTCACGCCATCAGTGTTTATAATAATTTGTGCTTAGAAAAAACATGATCAAACATTCGATGTGGAACTATGCAGTCATGAAAAATCATTTGTTAGACTATTTAAGAACGTCAAAAGGTTTTCAAGGTCTAGTATTAGTTGAAAAGAGTGGCAAAATGGTATTCTCAGTATGATTTTGATAAGGAAAAAAGAACATATGCATATACACACTCATACATGCACACACACACACACACACACAGATGAGTAGATTATATAGCCAAAATGTTACCAATAGTTAAATTTAGATGTAGGATTATAGGTCCTTTTAATTTTCTTCAGTTTTCTTACTGTTTTTTTAAATGTTTCAAAGTTTTTACAATAAAAATGAATTACATCCAACAGGAAGTGTGAACACTAATGTAAACTATGGACTTTGGGTGGTAATGTGTCACTGTTGGTCCATCAATTGTAACAAATGTACTTCTGGTGCTGGGTATTGATAATGGGGGAGGCTGTGCTTTGTTGGGGGGCGAGGATACAGAGGTATCTGGGAACTCTGTATTTTCTGCTCAATTTTGCTGTGAACTTAAAAAATAAAGTTTATGTTGAATGTGTTCCTTTGATAATAAGAAAAAATATAACTAACTAAAAGGGAAAAAAAAACTGTCTTGAGAGTTGGAGAAGATCAAACAAAGCTTGAATGAGTTACTTGAGGACATCAGAGAGAAGTCAGCCATGTGAAGAGAAGGTAGCCTAACCCCCAAAGCTTTAAAATCCTGGGTGGACCTGCTTGCTTCCTCCCCTGCCCCTGCCAGTAAAGCAGCCTCGTATGTTCCTGAGAGCAGGGATAATATTCACTCAGTTGGCAGGCGCACACACAGGCACACATAAAGGCAACACGTGTTCTCTCTTCACCCCTCACACACATAATTCCTTACTCACACTCACAAAGGAAAAACTATCCTAGAACCTTTCTCCAGATTCCCTGTTAAGAAAATCTAGCTCAGGGAATCCTGTGCCTCCCAGAAGCCTGATCAGGACTCTGGGGAGTTTCAGGCTTCATATTTATGAGCCCATAACACATCTATTAAGTTTTGAGACTCTGAGAGATTTTTTTCTTGCGGGGGTGGGGCGCTGTTTTGATTGGACTTGGAAATCATTTTACCACTGAGAATTTGCCCCCTTCAGATAAGCAAGAAAGTTTCACCTTCTGATTAAAACAAAGTAGCGATGATCAATTCTGGGAGCCCCAGAACAAAGCAGAAGACTTATGAACAACCCTTAGCTTTAGCTCCTTTAAAGATGCCTTTCTCCCTCCCATGTACATCTGTAATCTCCTTGCTCCAAATCATGGGCACTGAAACCCTCCAGAGTCAGTTTCCCAGTGGAAATTATTAACAGCCTCCTGACTCAGTCATTCACACTATCATTGGGAAACACTTACAAATGTCATTAAAGGCACTTGGTTCTATAAGAAGGTACTGTTGAGGCCTGATTATTCTGGGAAGCGGAGAAGGCAAATCCCAAAAGTGTTCTTAGGAGGATGAGAGAAAATGAGGCATCGGGGCAGTACAAACGGAGTACACAGTAGGTGTACCTGTTGTAGATAGAGCTATAGACACAGTTGTTACTGTTACAGCCTCATATCATAATTAAAGAATGGTGATGAAATCAGGATGAAAGAGACTGCGAATATATGTGTTGAGTCACTAGCTAGCTGTGTGTCTATGTATGTTTCCTCTGTCTTTTGTGGATCTCAGTTAACTGTCTATAAAATCAGGGTGTTACGCTAGAGGCAATCTGTTCCCAAATACAACTTAGCATCAGATTTTTAAAAACACAGATTCCAAGATCAGACCCCAAAGCTTCTAAATAAGAATCTCTGGGGGTTGGAGTCCTAGGATAAGTATGTTTTTAAAGATCACCAAGTGCTTTGACTTGGACACAGTCAGTCAACAAAAATGAGTTTTGGCACTGCTGGTTTATATGTATCACCGGGCTTTTCCACTTCTATCATCTCCTAATTCAAAAGAATCAAAGGGATGCCCAAAGGACCACTATGTGTAGAGATGTGATCATCCAAACTTTTATGGATTTTAAGTGAGAAAATACTGAATATGGCCTGAGGTGACAAAAAAGGTAGATATTGTGAGTGCACCATTACAAAGCTTAGATCTAGAGTTCACAGAAAATAAATAGGAGTACAGCTGGACTAGAATATTGCCCCTTCTGTAGTATTTACAACACACTCAAGTCTTGGAATTGGTGAAAAATACCTACTTGCGCTGGAACTTTGTTTTGTGCGTTTAAAAATACAATCATCAGGGCTTCCCTGGTGGTGCAGTGGTTGAGAATCTGCCTGCCAATGCAGGGGACACGGGTTCGAGCCCTGGTCTGGGAAGATCCCACATGCCGCGGAGCAACTAGGCCCGTGAGCCACAATTACTGAGCCTGCGCGTCTGGAGCCTGTGCTCCGCAACAAGAGAGGCCGCAATAGTGAGAGGCCCGCGCACCGCGATGAAGAGCGGCCCCCGCTTGCCACAACTAGAGAAAGCCCTCGCACAGAAATGAAGACCCAACACAGCCAAAAATAAATAAATTAATTAATTAATTAATTTTAAAAAGCCAAGCATTTGAAGCCCTTAAAAAAAAACACACACACACACAATCACCAGAATTTCAAAATTATCCAGCTATGTTAATGTCAAACACATGAGAAAAAGGGCTTACCTGAAATTAACATAAAAATACAAAACTTCAGTCCATAATCAACACCCCTGAACAAAGTTATTCAGATTAGCCATTCTCATTCAAGATGATATCACAATAAGGATTCAGAGAGAGTCTCTGAATGTTACCCTGAATAGTTCTATTCAAGAAAGAATTCTGCATGAATATAGATGGTTACCGCCATAACCAACAGCAAACTGAGAATTAACTTAATAGTACTGAATATAGCACAAATCTTCAAAAAAGACTTGATTGGTTCCAAGGGCATGCCATGTAGGGGGGAGGGAAAGTGAAGGTGATGATCTTGCCTGAGGGGCCCTTAACCTGGTGGTGTTCAGTCACTGCATATTCCAGCTTATGGCCCTTAAAACTTTGTTTTGTTTTGTTTTGTTTTTTTTGCGGTATGCGGGCCTCTCACTGTTGTGGCCTTTCCCGTTGCGAAGCACAGGCTCCGGACGCGCAGGCCCAGCGGCCATGGCTCACGGGCCCAGCCGCTCCGCGGCACGTGGGATCCTCCCAGACCAGGGCACGAACCCGCCTCCCCTGCATCGGCAGGCGGACTCCCAACCACTGCGCCACCAGGGAAGCCCATGGCCCTTAAAACTTTGGTGGCAGAGAACTTAACCAGCTTCATGCAGTTTGTCCTCAAAGAGGAAACAAAGTTAACTCTCTTTCAGAAGCCATTACACTGCAGAGGGGATATGCTCTACTTTAAAGAAAACCAGCAACTTAAGGTTGCCATAACTGACTACATCCCAAATGAGGCCATAGGCTGAATCTGTTTTCATGTTTTCAGGATTGGGAACATTATCTTGGGTCTCTGGAATTGCTCTCCTGGCTAGGTTTCTTATATATGAATGAGACTCACTGATATTAAATCTCTGCCATGCTGGTCGACTCTCCTCAGCCAGATCAACATGGAATGCTCAAGTGTATCTACTCGTGAGTCTAGGGGAAGTTATCTTTGGAATAAAGGAAGAACTGGACAACTGAATTGGTTTTTTAGTTGTCCAGCTCAATGGCTGCATTCAATTATTAATTAATCCATAATATTTCTTGGTCACCTCCACGTGTTAGAAATTATTCTAGGTTACAGAGATAGAGAAATGAATAAAGGTCCATTCCCATCAACCTTACATTGTGTAAGAATGTAAGATAAATAGACAAATAAGGTATTTTAAATAGCTATAAGTTCCATAAAGGAAATGACCAGGATGACATTGCAAGGGTGCCTGAGATAGGGACACTTTAGATAGATGGTCAAAAAAAAACCCTCTCAGAAAATACTGCAAAACCCTCAATTTTCTCATCTATTTGCTGTCACCAATTCTGGAAATCAATGTTTCCCCTCAAGACCCAGGGCTGAAAAATACCTAGAATCCATTGATCCCCACCTTTATATACAAATAAGATGTTCTCATCAAACAAACAAACAAAACTGTTTGAGGGGGCTGGGGCCTTGAGCATCCCTCCACACCTTCACTAAAAAGCAGTGAGCGGAGGACGAGGGGAAGATGGCGGAAGAGTAAGACACGGAGATCACCTTCCGCCCCACAGATACACCAGAAATACATCTACACGTGGAACAACTCCTACAGAACACCTACTGAACGCTGGCAGAAGACCTCAGACCTCCCAAAAGGCAAGAAAGTCCCCACGTACCTGGGTAGGGCAAAAGAAAAAAGAGAGACAAAAGGATAGGGACGGGACCTGCACCAGTGGGAGGGAGCCGTGAAGGAGGAAAGGTTTCCACACACTAGGAAGCCCCCTTCGCCGGCGGAGACTGCGGGTGGCGGAGGGGGAAAGCTTCGGAGCCGCGGGGGAGAGCGCAGCAACAGGGGCGTGGAGGGCAAAGCGGAGAGATTCCCGCACAGAGGATCGGTGCCGACCGGCACTCACCAGCCTGAGAGGCTTGTCTGCTCACCCACCGGGCAGGTCGGGGCTGGGAGCTGAGGCTGGGGCTTCGGTCCGAGCACCGGGAAAGGACTGGGGTTGGCGGCATGAACACAGCCTGCAGGGAGTTAGTGCACCACGGCTAGCCGGGAGGGATCTGGACCTGCCTAAGAGACAAGAGACTTTTTCCTCCCTCTTTGTTTCCTGGTGCGCGAGCAGAGGGGGATGGGCGCGACCCGCGGCTAAAAGCACGGACCCCAGAGATGGGCAGGAGACGCTAAGATTGCTGCTGCCGCCACCAAGAAGCCTGTGTGTGAGCACAGGTCACTATCAACACCCCCCTTCCGGGGAGCCGGTGGAGCCCGCCACTGCCAGGGTCCCGGGATCTAGGGACAACTTCCCCGGGAGAACACAGGGCGCGCCTCAGGCTGCTGCAACGTCACGCCGGCCTCTGCCACCGCAGGCTCGCCCTGCATTCGCACCCCTCCCTCCCCCAGCCTGAGTGAGCCAGAGCCCCCGAAGCAGCTCCTCCTTTAACCCCATCCTGTCTGGCGAAGAACAGACGCCCTCAGGCGACCTACACGCAGAGGCGGGGCCAAATCCAAAGCTGAGCCCCGGGAGCCCGTGAGAACAAAGAAGAGAAAGGGAAATCTCTCCCAGCAGCCTCAGAAGCAGCGGATTAAAGCTCCACAATCAACTTGATGTACCCTGCATCTGTGGAATACATGAATAGACAACAAATCATTCCAAATTGAGGAGGTGGACTTTGAGACCAAGATTTATGATTTTTTCCCCTTTTTCTTTTTGTGTGTGTATATGTATGCTTCTGTGTGAGACTTTGCCTGTATAGCTTTGCTTCCACCATTTGTCCTAGGGTTCTATCCGTCCGCTTCTTTTCTCTTTTTTAAAAAACATTTTTTTTCTTAATAATTATTTTTTATTTTAATAACTTTATTTTATCTTCTTTCTTTCTTTCCTTCCTTCCTTCCTTCATTCCTCCCTCCCTCCCTCCTTCCCTCCTTTCTTTCTTTCTTTCTTTCCTTCTACTTTTTCTCCCTTTTATTCTGAGCCGTGTGGATGAAAGGTTCTTGGTGCTGCAACCAGGAGTCAGTGATGTGCCTCTAAGCTGGGAGAGCCAAGTTCAGGACACTGGTCCACAAGAGACCTCCAAGCTCCACGTAATATCAAATGGCGAAAATCTCCCAGATATCTCCATCTCAACACCAGCACCCAGCTTCACTCAACGACCAGCAAGCTACAGTGCTGGACACCCTATGCCAAACAACTAGCAAGACAGGAACACAACCCAACCCATTAGCAGAAAGGCTGCCTAAAATCATAATAAGTCCACAGACACCCCAAAACACACCACCAGACGTGGACCTGCCCACCAGAGAGACAAGATCCAGCCTCATCCACCAGAACACAGGCACTAGTCCCTTCCACCAGGAAGCCTACACAACCCACTGAACCAACTTTAGCCACTGGGGACAGACACCAAAAACAACGGGAACTATGAACCTGCAGCCTGCAAAAAGAAGACCCCAACCACAGTAAGGTAAGCAAAATCAGAAAACAGAAAAACACACAGCAGATGAAGAAGCAAGATAGAAACCCACCAGACCTAACAAATGAAGAGGAAATAGGCAGGCTACCTGAAAAAGAATCAGAATAATGATAGTAAAGATGATCCAAAATCTTGGAAATAGAATAGACAAAATGCAAGAAACATTTAACAAGGACCTAGAAGAACTAAAGATGAAACAAGCAATGGTGAACAACACAATAAATGAAATTAAAAATACTCTAGATGGGATCAATAGCAGAATAACTGAGGCAGAAGAACGGATAAGTGACCTGGAAGATAAAATAGTGGAAATAACTACTGCAGAGCAGAATAAAGAAAAAAGAATGAAAAGAACTGAGGACAGTCTCAGAGACCTCTGGGACAACATTAAATGCACCAACATTCGAATTATAGGGGTTCCAGAAGAAGAAGAGAAAAAGAAAGGGACTGAGAAAATATTTGAAGAGATTATAGTTGAAAACTTCCCTAATATGGGAAAGGAAATAGTTAATCAAGTCCAGGAAGCACAGAGAGTCCCATACAGGATAAATTCAAGGAGAAATACGCCAAGACACATATTAATCAATCAAACTGTCAAAAATTAAATACAAAGAAAACATATTAAAAGCAGCAAGGGAAAAACAACAAATAACACACAAGGGAAGCCCCATAAGGTTAACAGCTGATCTTTCAGCAGAAACTCTGCGAGAAGGGACTGGCAGGACATATTTAAAGTGATGAAGGGGAAAAACCTGCCACCAAGATTACTCTCCCCAGCAAGGATCTCATTCAGATTTGATGGAGAAATTAAAACCTTTACAGACAAGCCAAAGCTGAGAGAGTTCAGCACCACCAATCCAGCTTTACAACAAATGCTAAAGGAACTTCTCTAGGCAAGAAACACAAGAGAAGGAGAAGACCTACAATAACGAACCCAAAACAATTAAGAAAATGGGAATAGGAACATACATATTGATAATTACCTTAAATGTAAATGGACTAAATGCTCCCACCAAACGACACAGATTGGCTGAATGAATACAAAAACAAGACCCATATATATGCTGTCTACAAAAGACCCACGTCAGACCTAGAGACACATACAGACGGAAAGTAAGGGGATGGAAAAAGCTATTTCATGCAAATGGAAACCAAAAGAAAGCTGGAGTAGCAATTCTCATATCAGACAAAATAGACTTTAAAATAAAGACTATTAGAAGAGACAAAGAAGGACACTACATAATGATCAAGGGATCGATCCAAGAAGAAGATATAACAATTGTAAATGTTTATGCACCCAACATAGGAGCACCTCAATACATAAGGCAAATACTAACAGCCATAAAAGGGGAAATCGACAGTAACACATTCATAGTAGGGGACTTTAACACCCCACTTTCACCAATGGACAGATCATCCAAAATGAAAATAAATAAGGAAACACAAGCTTTAAATGATACATTAAACAGGATGGACTTAATTGATATTTATAGGACATTCCATCCAAAAACAACAGAATACACATTTTTCTCAAGTGCTCATGGAACATTCTCCAGGATAGATCATATCTTGGGTCACAAATCAAGCCTTGGTAAATTTAAGAAAATTGAAATCGTATCAAGTATCTTTTCCGACCACAACACTATGAGACAAGATATCAATTACAGGAAAAGATGTGTAAAAAATACAAACACGTGGAGGCTAAACAATACACTACTTAATACCGAAGTGATCACTGCAGTAATCAAAGACGAAATAAAAAAAATACCTAGCAACAAATGACAGTGGAAACATGACGACCCAAAACCTATGGGATGCAGCAAAAGCAGTTCTAAGAGGGAAGTTTATAGCAATACAATCCCACCTTAAGAAACAGGAAACATCTCGAATAAACAACCTAACCTTGCAACTACAGCAATTAGAGAAACAAGAACCAAAAAACCCCAAAGTTAGCAGAAGGAAAGAAATCATAAAGATCAGATCAGAAATAAATGAAAAGGAAATGAAGGAAATGATAGCAAAGATCAAAAAAAACTAAAAGCTGGTTCTTTGAGAAGATTAACAAAATTGATAAACCATTAGCCAGACTCATCAAGAAAATAAGGGAGAAGACTCAAATCAATAGAATCAGAAATGAAAAAGGAGAAGTAACAACTGACACTGCAGAAATACAAAAAATCATGAGGGATTACTACAAGCAACTCTATGCCAATAAAATGGACAATCTGGAAGAAATGGACAAATTCTTAGAAATGCACAAACTGCCAAGACTGAATCAGGAAGAAATAGAAAATATGAACAGACCAATCACAAACACTGAAATTGAAACTGTGATTAAAAATCTTCCAACAAACAAAAGCCCAGGACCAGATGGCTTCACAGGCGAATTCTATCAAACATTTAGAGAAGAGCTAACACCTATTCTTCTCAAACTCTTCCAAAATATAGCAGAGGGAGGAACACTCCCAAACTCATTCTACGAGGCCACCATCACCTTGATACCAAAACCAGACAAGGATGTCACAAAGAAAGAAAACTACAGGCCAATATCACTGATGAACATAGATGCAAAAATCCTCAACAAAATACTAGCAAACAGAATCCAACAGCACATTAAAAGGATCATACACCATGATCAAGTGGGGTTTATTCCAGGAATGCAAGGATTCTTCAATATATGCATATCAATCAATGTGATAAACCATATTAGCAAATTGAAGGAGAAAAACCACATGATCATCTCAATAGATGCAGAGAAAGCTTTTGACAAAATTCAACACCCATTTATGATAAAAACCCTGCAGAAAGTAGGCACGGAGGGAACTTTCCTCAACATAACAAAGGCCATATATGACAAACCCACAGCCAACATCATCCTCAATGGTGAAAAACTGAAAGCATTTCCACTAAGATCAGGAACAAGATAAGGTTGCCACTCTCACCACTCTTATTCAACACAGTTTTGGAAGTTTTAGCCACAGCGATCAGAGAAGAAAAGGAAATAAAAGGAATCCAAATCGGAAAAGAAGAAGTAAAGCTGTCACTGTTTGCAGATGACATGATACTATACATAGAGAATCCTAAAGATGCTACCAGAAAACTACTAGAGCTAATCAATGAATTCAGTAAAGTTGCAGGATACAAAATTAATGCACAGAAATCTCTGGCATTCCTATACACTAATGATGAAAAATCTGAAAGTGAAATCAAGACAACACTCCCATTTACCACTGCAACAAAAAGAATAAAATATCTAGGAATAAACCTACCTAAGGAGACAAAAGACCTGTATGCAGAAAATTCTAAGACACTGATGAAAGAAATGAAAGATGATACAAATAGACGGAGAGATATACCATGTTCTTGGATTGGAAGAATCAACATTGTGAAAATGACTCTACTACCCAAAGCAATCTACAGATTCAATGCAATCCCTATCAAACTACCACTGGCATTTTTCACAGAACTAGAACAAAAAATTTCACAATTTGTATGGAAACACAAAAGACCCCGAATAGCCAAAGCAATCTTGAGAACGAAAAACGGAGCTGGAGGAATCAGGCTCCCTGACTTCAGACTATACTACAAAGCTACAGTAATCAAGACAGTATGGTACTGGCACAAAAACAGAAAGATAGATCAATGGAACAGGATAGAAAGCCCAGAGATAAACCCACGCACATATGGTCACCTTATCTTTGATAAAGGAGGCAGGAATGTACAGTGGAGAAAGGACAGCCTCTTCAATAAGTGGTGCTGGGAAAACTGGACAGCTACATGTGAAAGTATGAGATTAGATCGCTCCCTAACACCATACACAAAAATAAGCTCAAAATGGATTAAAGACCTAAACGTAAGGCCAGAAACTATCAAACTCTTAGAGGAAAACATAGGCAGAACACTCTATGACATAAATCACAGCAAGATCCTTTTTGACCCATCTCCTAGAGAAATGGAAATAAAAACAAAAATAAACAAATGGGACCTAATGAAACTTCAAAGCTTTTGCACAGCAAAGGAAAACATAAACAAGACCAAAAGACAACCCTCAGAATGGGAGAAAATATTTGCAAATGAAGCAACTGACAAAGGATTAATCTCCAAAATTTATAAGCAGCTCATGCAGCTCAATAACAAGAAAACAAAAAACCCAATCCAAAAATGGGCAGAAGACCTAAACAGACATTTCTCCAAAGAAGATATACAGATTGCCAACAAACACATGAATGAGTGCTCAACATCATTAATCATTAGAGAAATGCAAATCAAAACTACAATGCGATTATCATCTCACACCAGTCAGAATGGCCATTATCAAAAAATCTACAAACAATAAATGCTGGAGAGGGTGTGGAGAAAAGGGAACATTCTTGCACTGCTGGTGGGAATGTGAATTGGTACAGCCACTATGGAGAACAGTATGGAGGTTCCTTAAAAAACTACAAATAGAACTACCATATGACCCAGCAATCCCACTACTGGGCATATACCCTGAGAAAACCATAATTCAAAAAGAGTCATGTAGCAAAATGTTCATTGCAGCTCTATTTAGCCTGGAGATGGAAACAAACTAAGTGTCCATCATCAGATGAATGGATAAAGAAGATGTGGCCCATATATACAATGGAATATTAACCCAGCCATAAAAAGAAACGAAACTGAGCTATTTGTAATGAGGTGGATGGACCTAGAGTCTGTCATACAGAGTGAAGTAAGTCAGAAAGAGAAAGACAAATACCGTATGCTAACACATATATATGGAATTAAGAAAAAACAAATGTCATGAAGAACCTAGCGGTAAGACAGGAATAAAGACACAGACCTACTAGAGAATGGATGAGGATATGGGGTGGGGGAAGGGTAAGCTGTGACAAAGCGAGAGAGTGGCATGGACATATATACACTACCAAACGTAAAATAGATAGCCAGTGGGAAGCAGCCGCTTAGCACGGGGAGATCAGCTCAGTGCTTTGTGACCACCTAGAGGGGTGGGATAGGGAGGGTGGGAGGTAGGGAGATGCAAGAGGGACGAGATATGGGAACATATGTATATGTATAACCGATTCACTCTGTTATAAAGCACAAACTAACACACCACTATAAAGCAATTATACTCCAATAAAGATGTAAAAAAAAAAAAAATGTTAGAAAGAAGTTACAGATATTTTCAGTAAATATTTCTGGTCTCCAAGTGTTTGCAGCCAAGGTTATTTAAAGATAATAAAGACATGAATATGGAAGAAAAAACTGTTTGAATTGGGACTTTGGCAGAAACGTGGAAAATATTCATTTGGAGACTAGGTGAAGACTGATCGACAATTATGCTCAGTGAATCATCTAATCGGATACCATATGGAAGATGTAATCAAAACTAAAAAAAATAAAAATTGTAAATTCTGCCTTTGAGGAATTTTCCATATCTTAGGAAGCATACAGTCTATTGCTTGGAATATTTCAATAGCAAATAGGCTATTCAGACAACCAAAACAGTGTCATAGCTTTTTGGATTGTGCTTTATATTTCACAGTGTAACACTGAGCACAATCCTATGAGGTAGGTAGTATATCTCCATTCTACATAGAAGAAAAATGAGGTTTAGAGGGGTTATACAACTTGTCCAAGACCTCACAGCTAGTAAGTAGCAAAATCTAGACATGGACTTAACTTTTCTGACCTAAGTTATGATGCTTTGCTCTCCCACATTGTACTTAGGAAAAGGAAGAATGGAGCGCTTATCTCTCAGTCCCATTTTGCTTAAGGTATAAAGCATAAGAATATAGACCAGACCTATTATCTCAGGGTGAATTGTATTGATCTGGAAGAGAATAGTAATCTTAACACCTCACAATAGTGCAGCTCATTATATCACTGTAAGGATTTCATATAATTTATACCATCTTATTCTCACAATCACCTAGTGAGGTTCTTCGAAAGTCAAATTAAGCCTTTCTTCCAAAACATTCTAAGCCATCACAACTTCCAGTGACAAACAGTGTCCAATTCTGAACTCAGATTGTTCTACTCTGACCTCATGTAGTTGAGAAAGTCTTGTGTTGTTCTGGGCAATATCTGTCCACAGTATACCTCCCCAACTAGATCATATGCAACATGTGGGCAGAACAGTGCCTGCCATCTTGATGCAAAGCAGGTGATAAACTAGAATCTCCATTTTATAGATCAGAAAACAGAAGTCAACAGACATAACATGGCTTCCTCAGTGCTCAAACAGGCAGAACCACATCTGAAGAACATCTCCAGAAAGCCAGCCTATATTCACTTCTCAAAATGTTCCATCCCATTTCCTCCAACCCACCCCTCAGACATGCTTGGCATTGAGAATTACGAAAGATGTAAGGTCCCAAATTAGGAATCAGGTGATCTAAGTTGAAGATCTGGCTCTGCAATGAATAATTCGGGGAACTTATTTTGTTCAATCAACATGTATATATTCAGCACCTACTACATGTGCTCATAAGCACACACATATACACACACATTGTTTCAAGCCCTTTAGGAAAAAAAAATCTAATTATTAAACACATTCTATGAACATGGCACTGTGCTAAGCATTTTATATACATTTCATTCATCTTCACAACAAGTAGATTTTGTAACCTAATGTAACATAATGAAAATAGACTGACTTGCCCAAGGTCACACAGGTGACAGCTGGGAGAGCCAAGATTGCTTCATTTCTTCAGTGAACATTTGCCAGGGACTGGCTCAGCCCTGAGGAGAGAGCAATGAATGAGCCGGGCTGTGATCCCTGTTCTCTTGCAGCTCATTGTGTCATGGAAGATAAGCCAGTACATTCGTAGATTAACAAGACAATGACCATTGGTTCTATCTGTTACACAATCACATAAAGTAGGGCAGTCAGGAACGCCTCTATGTGACCACACAGACCTGATATCTGAATGACAAGGAGACAGTCATGCCACGATTTGGTAGAAGAACTTTCCAGACAGAGGGAACTCCAAGTGTAAAGGTCCTAAAGAGAGAACAAAGCTGGCATACTGAAGGGACAGAAAGAAGACAAATATGTCTGGAGAGGAGTGAATGAGGAGATGAGTTCATAGCGGTGGGCTGTGACCAGCTCAAGATAGCGGTGGGCTGTGACCAGATCAAGAGGAACATAGCAGCATGGTAAGAAATGTAAGAAATTTAGACTTTATTCCAAGTGTGACAGGAAATCACTGGCAACTTTAGCTTTATATATACTGATTTTTAAGAAAACTGCCCTTGTCCTACTTTCCCTTTTCAATAAACAAGTTATCCAAAGCTAGAGATGGTATTCAAAAAAATAACAGAGAAGAAACATTTCTAAGAGACCAAGATGTTGCTACATGCTACAATTAGGCAAGTTTAGTCTAGGCTTGCCTTGGAATGAGGAATCTATTTAAAGGAAAATATGCCTTACCCTTTGCATCTTTTAACCTACAATACTGATGTGCCTAATCACTTCTGTGAACGTAAGTCTAGCACTACAGTTAAAATCATAAACACAATTAAGGTTTCTAGTATTGTTTAGTAAATTAATATTTAGTCTTCCTTTGTAGATAGGTCTGGAACCTGATTAGAGGGTTTTAAGCAGTGGGGTGATGCAACCTGAATGCCATTTAGAGGGGTCCCCAGATGCTTGTGGTGAATGGTCTGTAGGGCCACTGGTGGTTGCAGGACTGTTGCCTCTGACTCCTGTTCTCACCTCAAACAGACCCCAGTTCAGTAGGGAAAAGCTTGATATGAAATCTACAGAGTGGAAAGTGGCAAGCAACAGAAGAGAGAGGATGCCTTATCATACCTGTTTTTGTATCTCTAAAGTCAAGGAATTAGACTTGGTGCATTCCTGCTCTCAAATGCCTATGTTTTATCCTTGATGCCTGTGAGCACCTGGGCCCTCCCTGAGCACTGAGGCAACCCCACCACTGTGTTATATGTTCCATTTTAAGTCCTATCATTCCCACCCTGTGGTCACCCCCATCCTCACAGGTACACGGTACAATGGCCTGCCCTATTCTCCCTCTCTCCTCATGCTCATATGTGTCTGGAGAGGTATTTAGTCCCTCCTGCCTTCTAGTCACCTGATCTCAGGTAGCCAGCCACCCTTGACAAAGCCCCACTGGGGAGCCTGGATAGGCCTTCCAATCCTTCCCTAAGAGAGGAGGCCAAGAGACCCACTGGCGGCCCAGACTCTGAGCAAGACTCTCTGGAAGAGAGTCTCTCTACTTTGCCATACAAAGTCAATGGTTTCCCACACTTAAGAGGGACCAGGGCAAAGGACGATGAAAACAAAAACAAAACAAAAACAACAAACAAACAAAAACACTTCCTGTACAGACTCTCAAGAACCCTAGCAGAAGCCCTTGAATTTTCATATCAAAGAATTTTACCTGGGCTTCACTGGTGGCACAGTGGTTGAGAGTCCGCCTGCCGATGCAGGGGACACGGGTTTGTGCCCCGGTCTGGGAAGATCCCACATGCCGCAGAGCGGCTGGGCCCGTGAGCCATGGCCACTGAGCCTGTGCGTCCGGAGCCTGTGCTCTGCAACGGGAAGAGGCCACAACAGTGAGAGGCCCGCGTACTGCAAAAAAAAAGAAAAAAAGAAGTTTACCTTCTTAGTGCCACTGAGACTAAGTCACAGAGGCAAGACTGCTGATAATTGCCTACTGGACTTAAAAAAGGACTAAAAGAACTCCAGATAATTCCCTTCAACTTGACCCAGCCAGAGCTATCCAGCTATACAAATGACCTCACTGCTGCTTCCACTGGGTTACCTGAGTATTACTGTTGCCAGGTATCGAAGGATAAACTTAGGTTAAATCACTCAAGAGGTTACACCCTTCTCAAATGGAGGCAACCAGCAGTCATGGAAAGAACCTGGGACTGGAATCATAGAATTGGATTCAATGCTCCCTGCTGCTGTTTATTAGCCATGTGACCTGGGACCCTCATTTTTCGTGGGGATCTTTGATAGTGGATGGGCTGAGATAAGTAGAAGGGAGAAAAGGGAAGTTCAGAGGAATCATTGTATGTAATGGCATGACATATGTGGAGACCTGAGCACACATAATAAGTACTCAAAAAACATCAGTCTCCTTCTTCCCTTGCAGACAAGCCTAACACAGGTGTCTCATCTTTTGATGAAAAGTTCTTATCTGTAAGATTTAACATGGTATTTCTGTAGAACTTGCCCAGATTACAAAGAAAATCTTTTCTCTCTTTACTTACACTTTACTTTCTGTATAAGAGAAAACAGAGTTAGATAATCTTGCTACAGAAGGGTCACAGAAATTATCTGGCATAACACCTTCATTTCACAGACAGAAAACTGAGACTCAGAAAAGAAGTAACTTGTTTGTTGTCAAACAGAATGTTCGTAGGACAAGGATCCACGTCAGTTTATCCAACGTAAGACAAAATGGCCTATGAACAGGTGAAATGTTATCAATACCACAATGATAAGACCTACAATTTGTGTATCAATTCCCACATTCTCAACATTCATCAACTCATTAAATCTTCACAACAGGGTCATGAGATATGTTCTAATATTGTTCCCTGTGTAATAGATCAAGATGGGGGAATAGAAGGACATGGAGCTCACCTCCTTCCAAAAATACATCAAAAATACACCTACATGTGGAACAGTTCTCACAGAATACTTGCTGTGTAAGAGATTTCCCAAGCTTTTACAATGGTGGAGCCAGAATTTGAACCTAAGACCCCTTGGCTCCTTTGAACCAAAGCCCTGCTCTCACCCACCACACTCAACAGCCTCTTGTGCTTATTCATTGTGCACCATCTATTTGCCTAAATGGAACAGCTTCTAGAGAAGACAAAGTTATAAGACACACCCTCATCTTAAAACACCTAACATGTGATTGAGGAGAAAAAATTACACACGTAAAATAACGATTCATAGCAGTCAAAGACAACATGCTCAAAGTGATGAGATGCTGTTACCTAGATATGAGAGAAAGAAGAAGAATGTGGGTCCAAGAAGTGAAGGAGGTCTTTTCAGACAAGGTGCTACTTGAGCAAGCCTGGAAAACAAGTCTGTCCTGGGAGCCGATGTTAGTGTGTCTCGTTTAGGTGATATGGTAGTTTTAAAAATATTGGGTTGGCCAAAAAGTTTGTTCGGGTTTTTCCGTAACATACAGAGAAAACAAACTTTTTGGCCAATGCAATACATTCACAAATTCTTTGATGTGCCTCCCTTCAAGAGGTAGAATTTAGTTCTAAACTTCAATGTGAGTAGGACTCGGTGACTCACTTCTAGTAAACAGAATATGGCAGCAGTGACAGGTCATAAAAGGCACCGCAGCTTCCTTCCTCTCTCTCGGATCAATTGCTCTTGGGGAAACCAGCTGCCATGCTGTAGGATACTCAAGCTACTCTGTGGAAAGACTCACGTGGCAATGAATGGAAGCCTCCTGCCAATTGAGGAATTGAGACCTCCTGCCAAGAGCTATCCTTTTGGAAGAGAATCCTCCATCCCCCAGCTTGACATCAAGTCTTTAGCTGACTGCAGCCCTGGCTGACATCTTGAGCATTAACTTCATGAGAAATCCCAAGCCAGAACCAACCATCTAAGCTACTCCCAAATTCCTGACCCACAGAAATTGTGAGATAATAAACATTTGTTGCTTTAAGCTGCTAAGTTGGGAGGTAATTGGTTACACAGCAATAAATAAATAATCTAGGTGGTAATGCTGCATATGTGTTGAAGGGATGTGAAAAATAAAGAGGATGAGGATAATAAAGTAAATGGCAAACTCCACATCTTCAAACCCTGGTCCTAATGCTCTGAGACCTAGAAAATGCAGATTAAGCTGGAGTTAAGTGCAGTTCATTCAGGTTAATACCCAGGAGCCAATTTCCTGAAAGCTCAGTTAGTAAATTTACCAAGCAACTATCCAGGGTCACTATGTGCCATCAAGAGTGATGAATACTAATTAATCTTTCTCCTGAGGGGAGTCAACTGGCCCTGGAATAGAAATATTCCTTTCCAGTGTACCCTAGGGCAGTGGAAAAAACCCAGTCTTCTCACGTGCAATCTGACTTTGTAATTACAATTTCAGGTAGCAATCATTAAGCACACACCCCCACCCCTCAATTTACAGATAAGCATCTACCTGTACATGCACACAACAGCCAGCGGAACACGATTCATTCCCAGTGCTGTGTCCTTCGTCTGGGTCACCCACCACAGAAACCTCCACCACACCATGATCTTAAAGCAATGATTACCATTTGTGGTTCTAAAGAGGCCCACATTATTTTCTACAAGTGTCAATTTTCCCCTGCAATATTACATTTTCCAACATTTAGTTTTCCAGCATTTTGCCATGACTATCTGTGTAGATTAGAAAGGTTCTTAACTGTTATCTGTAATAGATTTTGCCTGTAGCAAAATTCATGCAGCCATAATAGAAGAACAAAGTGTACTCTGATGAAATTGCAACCATAATTTCCAGATGCCTGACATTTATTGCTTATTGCTATTAGAATTCAAGTGCCTATTTGTTTCGTACTTTGCTTTTATTCTTGCATCACAACATATAATGGAAAAAAAGATATTTTAAATGTTGGGTTAAGTATCACAGATCAACACGAGGTACCAACATAATCAGTGCTACTTAAACATACTCCTAGGCAATTAATTTTTAAAGAATCAAATTGTTGTACCACATCAAAATTTATAATGATACCAGAAAGGGCGTTACATTCTTTATTGTTTAATTAAAAGCAACGTCTAGCACTCATGCAGCTAACTGTTAAGACATCACAACATAAAAGGCTTTGCTTATCATTACAGTGAGGGAGGTACAACTGACTTTCTACATTTTTTATTATTAAATGTTAATTGCACTTTATTAGCTAGTATGCATTTATCGAATTACTGGAAACAATCATAAGGAGGACTATAAGAAGCACAGCCGAATACAGCCATCCTACAGTGACCAGTGCATTGCTGATACCTGATATCCAAATAACTGCCAGCATTTTAAAAGAAAACAAGTGGGTTTTATGGCTACCAAGTTGATGAAGTTGAGTCCAGAAAATGGCAGTGAACAAAACATGCACAGCTTCAGGGAAAGTCACAAGAAGATGCATACACAGAACAGAGAAGAGACCTAGGAAATAAAAACAAACAAAATTATGCTGAAAGAAATAAAGAGAGAGGGAGGGGGAAAGGAAGAGCACTTACCAGCCTCTGGGTTCAGACACACTGGCCTAAAGATTCGAGACAGGTGGGTGATGCCGTTAAAAGTCAGGTCAAGTATTTGCCCAATACTGAGGCACTGCCCAAATGCTAAGACTGCGTCTAGGTTCTTAAGAGAAAAAATGGCAGGTGGAATGAGAGTATCCCGCCGACTATCAAGTTCAAGGACCACCTGGGCTGAATTAAAGAATGTTGAAGGGGCCTGGAAAGGACATTGAGACAAACTAGGCCCCACCATGGACCCTTTTTATTAATTTTCCTCTACAAACTCCACATTTGAAAAAGTTTTTCTAACAAACTGCATTTACTCTGCATTGCTATACTAAGCAATGTGGGCTAATGAAGGTAAATACATAACTTCTACTGGGCTTTTTGCAATACTGAAAGCAACTTTTGGACACCATTGCTGCTGTTCAGACCCCAACCTAATCCTTTTATTTTATGGTTGAGAAAATGATGCCTTCCCTAATACTGACCACAATTGAGATTGGCTCCACAGACGATGAATACACCCAGGAGGCAGCGATCATGGGCCTGGTCTCTAAAGGCAGTTCCACAAGCCTGTACTTTCTATGGGGAAAGGACCATGGCCTCATAAGCTACCAATAACTCTACCCTCTGGCCCAAGACTCTGCGAATTAGCACATCCTCCTTGGGGTGTGACTATGACTATGAAAGTACCTGTCAGAGCCTCTAAGGCCTGGGTTCTGAAACTGGATGTCCAGACAACTATTCTCACAAGTACGTATGATACCTGGTGATTCCAAAGAAACAAGGCATAGCCACTCCCCTCCAGAAACCTATCAAGAGCAGGCCTGTGTAACAAGATAGAACATTTACACAGAATTCTACAATTAGGTAAAGAAATTGAAACTACTCTAACTTCTGTAGCTGACCTCATTTTCTTGATGACAGCTTAACCCTAGTCAAAAGGAGGAGGGAAAGGATTTAAACATACCATCTATTAGTATTTCAGTCTCTTCTGATTCAAATAGTCTCTTTTGGGCAACTGCGTCTCTTTTTGGTAAAAAAATCTTGAGAATGTCTTTGTGTGCTCTGTGTACACGTGTTCATGTAAATTTACATCACGCCATTTAGATAATCATTAAAAACATCTTATCACTGAGTTCAAGATACCATGAAATTCAGTTCACTAGTGAGAACTGGACCCAATAGGAAGAATCTATCAGCATGAATGTGCGTGCGTGCGTGCGTGCGTGCGTGTGTGTGTGTGTGTGTGTGTGTATGCAGGAGGTGGGAGCTCTGGGTTCAATCAAGAAAGACTTCCTAGATCTAGAATGAGTTTGAATACAGACTAAGAAATGTGGGCTCAACCTCATGGGAAGCCTCTGTTGATACAGAATCAGAGGCACTAGGATAAAATCGCATTTTAGGGAAGAGATAACTAGCAGGTTTTGCAAGACAGATTAGTAGGAAACAGTGAAACGTCTTGTTCTCTAATCCAGGCACAGGTTCATATAGGGCCAGGGTGGTAGTATAGAAAGGAAACATGGGTACAGCGAACACTGATGAGAAAAGGTCAAGGGGTAGGAAGGGAAAGGGCTGGGGGGAGAGAGGCAGGGAGGAAAGCAAGGCTGGCATTAGAGATGAACAGATTGGTTGGTGTGTTTTTTGAAATACTACCTGTCAAGAATCAACCAGACATTCATGTAATGATCTGTTGTTGTTGTTTTCTCTAGGTATCTGAATATTTGTGATACAGCTTGCAATTAAAACAATGAGAATGACATGAATGCTAAACCACTCTATTTGATATTTTCCCTGTAAGTTACGATATACCAAGGGCAGGAGAACAAAGGATAGGAGAGAAAATCCCTTCACCAATCCTAACTTCCTTTGCAAATCACTAAATGGTTTGACACGATAGGAGGGTAACTTTTTTCCAAGGAAATGTTTTAGATATACCAGCAAAAAGAATGCAGAAAAATAGAACCAATTCTTGTACAACCACTAGGTGGTCACTTTTGAAACATATGCTTCGAAGAACAATTAGCTCAGGGGCAATGCTGTGCCAGACGACTTAACATCAAACGTGATCTTCTTCCTAATTAACCCCTCAAAAATCTTTGTAAAGCATTTTTCTGTGACTGTTTTACCCCCCACTTCTTTCAAATTGCAGAGTGATTCAGCAGATCTGACAACTGTCATAATTTTTTTTACCTAATTTTTGAAAGAGAAATAACACATAAATGTGGTTTAAAAATCCAAAAAGTACATCATGGTATAAAATTAAAATGTACAAGTCTCTCTTCTTCCCCAACCCCTTGCACATCAAAGATAGCTATTGTTAACAGTTTCTCACTTACCTTCAAAAGGACATAAAACCACATTTATGATTTTATTTTTAAATTTACACAAAGGTGATCCTACAGACCATTCTATAGCTTGCTTATTTTGCTCAATTTTGTATCATGGGAGTATTTCCCTGTCTATACATACCACTCTGACGCATACTTTTAACAGCTAGATGGATGTGCCATATTTATATAGCTGGTCCCCTGCTGATGAACATGTAGGTTGTTACCAATGTTTTGGTATTACACTCGAAGCTCAAATGAATAACCTCATATATACATCTATAAGAATATCCATTTAAAGATGTGGTTCATATATATATACAACAGAATATTACTCAGCCACAAAAAGGAACGAAATTGGGTCATTTGCAGAGAAGTGGATGGATCTAGAGACTGTCATACAGAGTGAAGTCAGTCAGAAAGAGAAAAACCAAACATCGTATATTAACACATATATGTGGAACCTAGAAAAATGGTACAGATGAACCGGTTTGCAGGGCAGAAATAAGAGACACAGATGTAGAGAAGAAACGTGTGGACAGCAAGGGGGGAAAGCGGCGGGGTGGTGGCGGTGCTGTGATGAATTGGGAGATTGAGACTGACGTATATACACTAATATGTATAAAATGGATAACTAATAAGAACCTGCTGTATAAAAAAATAAATAAAATTAAATTGAAAAAAAAAGAATATCCATAAAGTAATTTCATAGATATGGAATTTCTGGGTCAAAGGAGATATTCTTTTTTAATTTTAGTAAATTTTGCCACATCGCTTTTCAAAATGGTTTTCCTAATGTACATTTTCACCAAAAGTTTTGTAAGAGTACATATTTCCTTACACCCTTACTAAGCTGATTTATAAAGCTGACTTATTAATGAGTTGTTAATGACTATATGCCACTGCCAATTTGATTTGTTTCTTTAGTCACAGAGTATAATTAAATATCTTTTTGTAGGGAGATTAGATCTTTGTATTTCTTTCTGAATGAACTTGTGAAAACTCGAGAACATGCTATTGCAAAGCATTTTTATCAAATGCCTTTCCTAGTTTTACACTGAGAATCATTACCTAAGAGGTTTCCCACAGCTTGTAAAATTCCAAGAGTCAAGTGTCTGGTTCAGCGAACCTCATCAAGAATTCACATTTCCAACAAACATGACCAGGGCTGAGGTTGTCTTATAAAAACAACAAAACAGAACCAATGACATTTACATCACACTCAACTTATGAAGCACAATAGTAGGTGAAATCACCTGAAAAGAGAGTCTTGAAGGAGAGATCCTATCAAAGACAGAGGATTGATGGCTTAGCAGTAAGATTAATGTTAGGATGGTGTATACAATATAACCAAAGGAGAAAGGTGAGTATCAAGAGTATATTTTACCTGAATTTCTAGATACTGCCAATTTTTTTAAAATAGATCATTTTATATTCACAAAGAAAGAAGGGAATGACTGAATGGTGGCAGCAAGATGACACCTACAGCAAGTGTAAAGAAACAGATGTGATGAATTCAGGTAATCTCGCCTATAATTAATGAAATTCAATCCATAATGTCTTCAACCCAGACTGCACATTAGAATCATCTGGAGAGCTTTTTAAATCATTCAATGCCTGGGTCCTACACCAGACCCACTAAGTCTAGGCTTAAGCACTGGAATTTTTTTAAAAGTTTCCCCAGGAGAGTCTAATGTGCAGCTAAATTTGAGAACCTCTTCATTAAGAGCATCTTGTAGGATTTAGCTGTATTTTCAAGAACTTCCTAAAGTCTTTAGCTAATCTAGGAATCTTTCCTGAAACCTCACGACTACTAAGCCTTGCTATGACAATCTGAAATCAGTATTTGGCATGATGTCTATTAGAAAGTCATATATGCAGAAAAGTTAGCCACATCAGACACAATGGAATACAGTGAATGTAAAGTTCCTGTGGGTCCTTGAAGGAATTAGTGTTTATAAAAAAAAAAAACTGACTCACTCTACTAATGGAAGTATAATCTGGAGATCATTTTAGCAATTTAAATCAAGAGTCTTAAAATGTGCATATCTGTTGACCCATAAATCCCATTTCTATAAACCAGGGATATACACAAAGATGTAGGCATGGACCGGGATGTTAACTGCTGTGTTGTTTGTATCACAAAATTGGAAACAAGTCATCTAATAAACATTAGTAAATTCAATATTTACAGTGGAATATTATACAACCATTTAAAACAATATGCTTAAAGTAGGCTATCAGATTAGTCATTCATTGACATAAAATGAATGACATGAAAAATGTTCAAATATATTTTAAGTGAAAAAGCAAGTTTTAAAATTCCACATGTAGTGTCATCTCATTTCTTTATAAATGATATAACAGGGCTTCCCTGGTGGCGCAGTGGTTGAGAGTCCACCTGCTGATGCAGGGGACACGGGTTTGGCCCCGGTCCGGGAAGATCCCACATGCCACTTAGCGGCTGGGCCTGTGAGCCTGCGGGTCCGGAGCCTGTGCTCCGTAATGGGAGAGGCCACAACAGTGAGAGGTCCACGTACCGCAAAAAAAAAAAAAAAAAAAAAGATATAACAGTAGCACATTTATCAAGGGCTTTCTTCTTTCTAGGTATGGTTCTAAACACTTTATAAATATTAATTCATTCATCCTTACAATCCCAGTGGTGCTACTATTTTTACCTCATTTTAAAGATGAAATTGCTGGGACACAGAGAGGTTACTAATGTACCTGAGGTCACACAGCCAATAAGTGGCAGAGCTTGGCTCTCAAATTCACATACTCTGGCCCATAGCCCATGCTTAACTGCTGCACTATACCGGTATGTGTTTATATGCATAAAGTGTCTGGAAGGATAAAAGGGAAGTTTTATTGCCTACCCTTTGCTAATAAATAATTTTTTTTCTATAATGAGCATATGTGACACATAAGTTTTTAAAGTTAGTATATTTTTAAGAATGGAAAATCCATTGACCATACCAAATAAAAATCAGAGGAAAAAAAAGATGTACAAGGGATGCAATTAACAGAGGGCAGCTGGGCATCTGCCCAGTAAAGAAAGCTGGAGAGGAGAGCCAGAGTCTCTAAAAATCTGTAAATTCTGTGGGGCAAGAGTTCTTTCAGGGTAGGAGAGAAACTGTGAGGAGAGCTGAACAGGGAGAAGGAGCCAATGAGGGGATACTGAAAATGAGTGACAGTAAAGAGACTAGGTAAGTGGGTGGGTTAGTTAGCTGGAGGTGAAAGAAAAGAGGGACAAGACCCCGCTTATATAAGACCTTAAGGAAGGATATCTACAAGGGAACGATCCCTTTACACCTCCCCTGTCCTCTGTGAGATTAATGAGCATTTGGAGCTTGGCAAAGGCAAAACATTAAAAGTCTGAAGCAGTCAACTTATTGATGAAGAAATGGAGCTCATCAAAGACAAGGGGAATAACTTCAGAGCAGTGATCTGGAGCTGAGCAGAAGCTAGACACCAATGATCTGTGATGGTGCTGTGCAGCCAGCCAGTTACCCTATTCCAACTGACATGGGTAGCATTAAAATGCAGCGCCCAGGCCTTTGGCACAATGCTCTTCCTACTGACCCAGAGGCCCGGGCTTCTGGCTCACTGCAGTCATTAGTGTGTGCCAGCCAATGATGCTAGGTTGGAATTCTCCCACTTCAACCAAAGCTTCAGTGGGTAGAACTGCTTTGGATAGTAGGACATTCATTCTGAGTTAGGGAAAAATTCTAGAATATATTTAAAGAAATGCAGCTGGCTGTGTTACTTTTAGGAACATATAGTCATTCAAACTATAATAACAAGTTCAAACTATTGCCTAATAAAAATACTTCTGGAATAAGCGACTGATTTATAACTGATAGATAAATCTGTGCTTCTAAAGTACTTGAAGGTGCTAGAAAACAGAAATTATAGCGGATTCTATTCAATATTTTAAGTACATCACTCCATTTTATTCCCACTTTCAGCTTCTATTTTAAGAAGGACTCTTCCCTTTTTCATAGATTTCCCATCCTTATTACTGACAAGATAAGGTTAAATAAAGTTTCACTCTACATTTTTGCTTCACTTAGCAGATGCACTCAATATTTTCACACGTTCACACTTAGAATTACAGCAAAAGACCACATTCAAGCCAAGAAATAATTGTCTTTCACAATCGTTCTACAACCAGAACTCTCAAATTAATGAGTTTAATAGCAGATTTTTCCTCCTTTGGACGCTAAGCTCTTTCTGTCTTTAGATATAACATATGTTACCTGGGAAGCATGTGGAAATTATGCACACATGCACTCAGACTGTAAAAACTTCACTGTAGAAATAGCTATCCCTACCGTAAGCACTCACATAACTTTTTTTGCCTCCTTGTTATTGCAGTACATAATTCACTCCCCTGCAAGTTTAAATTGCATATTATAGCACATTAATGTTGGTCTTCCTTTATAGCAACCTATCATATGGTTAGCATTCTCATTTATAACTTAAATTACTTTTATTTCTCCAGCCATTTCACCTAACTACCTTGAATCAAATGGGAAAATGCTCGTATATCCCAAGTTGCAGAAATATGCAGTAGTAAGAGTTTGCTGGAGTACAACATTACCTGTACGTGTGGGTGCACCCATCTCAGAAGTCAGTGGCCCTTCAGAATCCACAGAGACAAAAGGGATGTGTGTTGGGGCTTCCTGACTCTATTTAGAAGCAGCCTCAGCAGTGGGCAGAACTGAGGACCAGCTATGCTTTTAATAAAGACTATAGCCAAATACATTTTTTACGTGGAGGAGTTTGGAACCTTCCAATGGCTTCCCACTTACCCTAAGATAAGGGTGGAAATACTGGCCTTTCCAGGTCTGGACCCTGCCTGCCACTCTGGTCTCATTATGTACCCCGCTGCTTTGCTCACTGGATAGCAGCTCCCCACCCCACCTTACATAGTTAATTCCACCTCTTTCAAAAATCTAATTCAATCATTATTTCCTCACAGAAACTCTTTCCTGGCCTCCCAACCAAATCACTTTGCTCTAGCATATAATCTTGAGCAGGATAATTTATTGAAAAGTTCTGTTACATATACATATGTGATTTTTCTTTCTCGCTCACATTTCAAGCTTGCAGTTTGGCCTTTTTGTTCTTCCTTGCACTACCAAGTTTTGCAAAGCAGAGAGCAAAAGCATCTTGTCTTTGCCAGCAGTTTAAGCCCATTGAAGAGATAATGCTAGGACCTTAGAAAGGAAACAGGAATAGAAAGCAAGAGAGAGTGAGATCCTATAAGCAGTGGAGACCTTCCCCTTACTCCCAAACGGCCCTCCGAAGAGATGGCAAGACTTCCAAAGGACGGCTGCATGGTATTTCTAGAGAACTTATGAGTCCAACAGAAGTACGCCTCTGACCCTCAAGGACGCTTATGCATTGGACAAAAAATGATACCAAGCAATAACCATGAAAGCCTGGAACCTGGAGGCCTTTACTACACTTTACTCCAGGTGTCACCAGAGTTCCCTGGGTTTGGCGTGACCAAGAGGAAGAGGCAGTCCCAAGGGAGACAGAGTTGGAACGTCCCACCTACCCAGATGGAAGAAAACTAAGACAATTTTAAAAGAAGAGAATGTGATGCTTGTTGCATATCTGAGTTTAGAGACTGTTGGTCATATCTGCTACACTCTAACCTTCCTGCTCAAACATTTCACTCACCTATAGTTTTCAAATTTTTGCGTGTGATTTTTTTCACTGATGTCTTATTCCTCCTCACCTTCTAAGCTCCGTGAGGACAGGGGCTATGTCTGTGTTTGCTCACTATCCTACCCTCAGGGTCTAGCACAATACTTAATACACAGTGGTTGACACACTCCTTTCTTAGATTTAATTGCATACAGTAAAATGCACAGATCCTAAGTGTGCATTTCAATGCATTTTGGCAAATGTATATACTCATTTAAGAAACACTTCAACCAAGGTACAGAGCATTACCATCACCCTAGAAAGTTCCCTTTTGTCTCTTTACAGTTTTACTCCTCTTTCTACCAAAGGTAACCACTATTCTGACTTCGATCCCCATAGATTAGTTCTGCCTGTCCTTTCACTTGATGTACATGGAAGCATACTGTACGAACTATCTTGCATCTTGATTGATTGACTCATCATAATGTCTTTTACATTTACCCATGTGTTGTATGAATGTGTAATTTGTTCCTTTTTTGGCACATACTATTCCATTGCATGGAGTTACCACAATTTGTTTGTCCATCAACAAGAAAACGTAAACATGCTGTTTTGGATATTTTATGATTATGAATAAAGCTGCAATGAACATTCCTGCAAAGTCATTTTGTAGAAATGTGCTTCCACTTCTCTTGGGTACACAGGTAGAAGCTGAATGGTTGGACCATATGGTAGGTGTATGTTTAAATAAGAAACTGCCAGTTTTTCAAAGTAGTTGTGCCATTTCCTACCTCCACCAACAATACATGAGCAGTCCAGTTGCTCTGCATCCTTTCCAGCATTAGATATTGCTAGTCTTTTCAAATTTTATAGGTTTTAGTTAACATATAGTAGTATCTTTACGTGTTCCTTTTGTTGTTGTTGTTTGTTTTTGTTTTTTTTGGTTTGCAGAATCTTAGTTCCCTGACCAGGAATCAAACTCAGCCCCGGCAGTGAAAGTGCCAAGTCCTAACCACTGGATCGCCAGGGAATTCCTGTCTTACTGCGGTTTCAATCTGCATTTCCCAGCAGGCTTAGAGTTCAATTTTTAATGAATATTTAGAGCTATTCTGGTCATCTATCTATCCTCTAATCAGTTTTGATAAGTTGCATTTTTTAACAGTGTCGTAAAATTTGGTGGCATAAAGAAATCTATTTTGATACCTTGTTTAATACTTAACATTGATTTCTGTGATTTCTCTCTTCTTTCTTGATCAGTCTTGTTAGTAGTTTACCAATTTTGTTAATATTTGTTCAATAATCAACTATTGGACTTGATATATCTATTGTTTTCCATTTTTATGTTTATTCTTTTTACTTACTTTGGCTTTAGTTGCTGTTTTTCCTAGCTTCTTCAGGTAGAAGCTTATATAATTTATTTTAGATCATTCTTCTTTTCTAATATAAGCATTTAAAAATATGATTTTCTGCCTTAGCACATTAGCTGTGCCCTACAGATTTTGATATGTTTTTATTGTCATTTAGTTCAAAATTGTTTCTAATTTCCCTTATGAATTCTTCTTTGAATCATGGGTTATTCAGTAGTGTGTTTTAATTTCCAAATATTTGGGGAATTTGTAGATATATATTTTTTTTTTTTTTTTTTCCTTGCGTTATGCGGGCCTCTCACTGTCGTGGCCTCTCCCATTTGCGGAGCACAGGCTCCGGACGCGCAGGCTCAGTGGCCATGGCTCACGGGCCCAGCCGCTCCGCGGCATGTGGGATCTTCCCGAAACGGGGCACGAACCCGCGTCTCCTGCATCGGCAGGCGGACTCTCAAGCACTGCGCCACCAGGGAAGCCCTGTAGATATATTTTTATTATTGATTTCTAATTTAATTTTACCAGGGTCAGAGAACATATTTTGTATTATTTCAACTTTTGAAATTTTGGAGGACTGGTTTTATGGTCCAGAATCTATCTTGCTTAGTCTTTAATGTATCCTTGATAAGAATGTGTATCCTAGGGCTTCCCTGGTGGCGCAGTGCTTGAGAGTCCGCCTGCCGATGCAGGAGACGCGGGTTCGTGCCCCGTTTTGGGAAGATCCCACATGCCGCGGAGCGGCTGGGCCCGTGAGCCATGGCCACTGAGCCTGCGCGTCCGGAGCCTGTGCTCCGCAAATGGGAGAGGCCACGACAGTGAGAGGCCCGCATAACGCAAGAAAAAAAAAAAAAAAAAAGAATGTGTATCCTATATCTGTTGATTATAAGAATTTTATAAATGTCTATTAAGTCATATTGGTTGAGAGTGTTGTTCATGTAATCTATACCCTTTCTGATTTTTTTTGTCTCCTTTTCTTTCAGTTATTGAGAAAGGAATGTTGAGGTCTCCAACTCTGATTGTGGATTGATCAATTTCTCCCTTTAGTTCTGTCAATGTTTATTGCATGTAGTTTGATGCACTATTAGACACACATACATTTAGGATTATGTCCTCAATGAATCAGCCCTATTCTTATGAAATATCTCTCTCTTATGTCTGGTAATACTTCCTGTTTTGAAGTCTTTTTTTTCTGATTAACAGAGGCATACCAGTTTTCTCATGTGTAGTGTTTGCATGGTTTATCTTTTTCCTCTTTTGACTTTTAGTCTATCTGCAATTTTAAATTTAGGTGCATCAACTGTAGACCACACTTAGTTGTTTATCCATTCTGATAATCTTGGCTTTGTAATGGGAGTATTTGTTCCCACTTAAATGTAAATAGTTATTGATAAAGACTGGATTTAAATATACTATTTGGGGGTACTTCCCTGTTGGTCCAGTGGCTAAGACGCTGAGCTTCGAATGCCGGAGGTATTGGGTTCAATCCCTGGTCGGGGAACTAAGATCCCACATGCCTCATGGCATGGCCAAAATAAATAAATATACTATTTGGGGGGTTTTTTCCCCTATTTTTCCTCTTCTAGTCTCTGATCCTTGGGGTTTGGGGGTTTTATTCTATTTTTCTTCTTCTACTCTCTGATCCTCGATCCTCCTTTCCCGCCATCTTTTGTATTCATTAAATACTTTTCAGAATTTCATTTTTTTTTTTCCTCTGTGTGTTTTTAATCTGTGTATGTGTTTTCTATGGCTGCTCAAGAGAATCACAATACATATTTATTAAATGAGTAAACGAGTGGTGCAATGTGTACCCACCCCTACTAATCCCTCATCAAGCCTAGAAGGAGAACACCGTGAGCCCTAGCACAGCCAAAATTGATAACAATTTCAGGTCCACGTTGTGATATTAAAGAGCTCTAGTCTTAACTCTAACACAATTGCTCCTTGGTCTAGTTGCAGTTTTACTCCTTCCTTAATTCAATTATATTTCCATATATTAAATACACATTTCCTCCCCTGGCTATATGTCAGAATTACCTTTGAAGATTTTAAAAACTATGGATGCCTAGACCCTATCCAAGACCTACTGTATCAAGATCTTCAGAAAGTTTCCATTACACAGATATAGTTGAGAAGCACTACATTACCGAATGCCCGTTAAATTCCGGACACTGGCTATAAGCACTAAGCCTGTAATGCCTCCCACCTACATGCCACAAAGCAGGTTCCCTAACAGCAACATATACAAGTTCCTTCTCTCTTTTCCTGATTATGTACAAGGCCAGAAGGGGAAAAAAAAAAAAAGAAACTGAAGAGGCTCATTAGGTTTCTAATAGGATTTTTTTTTTTCCTTTTCTTTTTCTTGTTTTGGAGATTGGCCCCCTTGAGGCACATTGTAACTCAAAATAATCCCATGGGAGAAGGGAGGAGGGTTAGAACTACAATGGCAGCAAAAGAAAATTACAAAAAACAAAACCAAAAAAAGAAAGAAAGAAAGAAAAAATAAAAGACAACAGCCTTATCAATAATGTACTAGAAAAGATTTCTTTAAAATAGGAGCATTACCCCTTCACATTTCTTCTCTGTGTTCTCTGTATATACAGCAGATTTTGTGTGGATTGTGCATTCTTGTAATGTCTGAATTATTTCTAAGCCACTGGCCCCATCTCTACTCAGTAGGTGCTCTACTTGGTCTATCATGACCAGCTAGCAAAAGCCAGTGGAGAGTCACTCACTGCTTCAAATAGTGTCTTGGGGCCCTACAAGGTCATGAAGCAAATCTGCAACCATAATCACACCCTTCAGTCGAGTGAATTCCTTCCTCTTTTCCATGGGTCAGAGCCTGCTTCGGGATATACCATTCACCCCTAAAGTCTGGTGTGATGGTATCTCTCAGAGGCCCAGAGGCCCAGAGGCCCAGCAAGGAGAATGGAAGCCTGCTGTTCTGGTGGGAAAACCCAAAACACCTTTCCACCAACTTTTATTGCCCTGGAAACTGTATAGTCCAAAAAAAAGAAAGAAAAACAGAAAACTACAGCAAGGTGTGGTGCATGGAATTCCTACTATAATACTAGGGAAATATACCAGTGCCTCTAATGATAGCTAAGACACTTCCTCCTTTCCAAATTACCAGTGTTATGTGTGCTGTACAGCAAGTGTTCATGTGTAATTTTACCCTGCTTTTTAGTCCATCTTTGAGTAGACAAGAACCATGTGATTATATTTTGCATGGCTGCCTAGAAAATAAGGTTATGCTGTCATTCATGAAAACAGGCACCAGGTAGAGGTGCCCAGCAGCCAGATTCAAAATGTCCACTAATACCTCCCTCACCTTGCGGGCCTGAATGCCAGCCAGAGGGGAACTGGGTCTTCACACACAGGTGAGAGAGCTGATTGCCTTGAACTGGATGTGCCTCGTAGGCTATTCACACTCACTTACAGAAAGGCCTGCTGGGACCAGAGAAAGCAAGCTTCTCCCAAATCAGAGGCCTCAAATTGGAGCCATACAGCCTGGATATAACCTCATCAGGGCTTATGCAGCCCTATGTGCACCTGTGTATGAGTTAGAAAAAGACATTCCTTCATCTGTGTGGACCTACTCTAGAACCCCCAGCTAAAACACAACCTACCCAATTATACATGGTGACCCTCGTGGCCATACATGCTTTGTCTCTTTTTAACATATCAGAATATTTTACCAATAAAAACCACCAGATTTACATTTTCTCTTGAAAAATTGGAAGAGTGGCACACTGAATTCACATTCCCCCACGGCAGCTGTCCATGAAGATAAACAGCAGCTGCCCATTTGAGCTGGGCCACGTGCTCTCCAATCCACTGCAGTCCACTCCACTCCCCATTGTCCTTCACTTGGCTTACTTCACTCAATAACCTGCCAGGCACTAAGGGCATCAGAGTTTGCAACCACTCAAGGATTTCAGAGCCTTGTTCAACACACAGTGTCAGGGTTAGTTTTCCTTCTTGCCTCCCTGAAACAGTGAAAAGAAATTCCACCGGGGCCAATACTGTCTTACCTAGAGGTTTAAATGGTGGGATCTGGAGTAAGCTTGCCCTGAGTTTAAGGACATCATCTGCTACTTCCTGCCTTTATGACCTCCACCTAAAATCTGATTCTCACTCTCTTCTGCCTTTCCTTTCAGGTTCAGCCTGAAAGGCACCTCCTCCAAGAGGCTCTCTCAGACTGCCTCCACCTGCAGGGAGCAATCTGAACCTTATTACCAAAGGTTCACGCCCTAAACAATGAGCCCGCAACCCCACATGGCAGCAGTCAGTGAAGATGACTAGCAGCTGCCCACGTGAGATGGGCCATGTGATCTAGATAGGCTTCAGGGAGTCTATGCACGTGGCTGAAATGGAATGTAAGATATTGTGTATATGTGACTTCATGTATTTTGGGAAGAAGATACCAGATAGCTTTCATCAGACCTCCAAATGGATCTGTGAACACAAACAGCTTTAAGAACTGCTATTCAGAGCATTTATCTATACCACTAATCTTCCCCATAGGATGTGGAGTTTACTTTTTAATATCTTATTATTACATTTATTAATTATTACATTTATTAAATGTAAATTATTACATTTATTAATTATTACATTTATTTATGTATCAGGTAAGATCATAGCCGTGCGGCAGTAACAAACAACTCCAAACTCTCAGGAGCTTACAATAATAAATGTTTTTTTCTCATGCAAAATCCACTCTGGTTCTACATGATTCTCCCAGGCTGCTGCCTTCCGTGTAATGAATCAGCTCATACTTTTGTAGCAACTTATGCTTCCACAACTGCCAAGACAGGGGAAGGGAAGGATGGAGAATCTCACACCAAGCAATCAAATCCTTCTTCCTGGGAACAAAACATGTCACCTTCTCTTACACTGCATTGGGCAAAACAAGTAACATGTTCTTACCTAACCGAGTGAGGGCAAGAAAGTTCTAACCTCCCAAAAGAAGAGAACTGAAAATATTAGCAAACTGCACTAATGCACCTGCTTCCAGTTTGACCTAAAAGAGCAGACTGGTGACCTAAGTAACTGTGGAAAATGGTATTTTGACTAGGAACTGTAAAGCTAAAGAAAAAAAGAACTGTATATAATCACTGCACTTTATTTAGCTGTTTCTCTCAGGGATATGGACTAATAATTCTGGAGCTTCATGTATACTAGACTTGAACAAATATGTAAATAAATGGTAGATAATGGGAGCCAGGTTTCTCACTGTCAGAGAAAGAAATTTGCAAATAAACAGGGAGAAAAGCTAAAGTTAAATCTGTAGTGGGTGCTGAATTAGAGTCAGAAACAAAGGTATAAACTCATGTAAATTTAATTTATATACAGGCAGATACAGAAATAATTATAGATGTGTGTGTATATATTGCTTGGTATACATACGTGTATTTTCTAGTTCTGTCCATTGAGAGAACCTATAAGTAGTGACACACCAGTGAACAATGAGCACATCCAGTGACCAGAACTTGGTTTCTAAATACCATTCTTCATTGGAAGGAATCAGGGCTTCTCAAAGAAATGTTTGTTTCTAGGGACATAGCACAGAAAATACAAGATGATCTCTGCAGGCCTCAGTTTCCTCATCTGTAAAATGGGGGAAATGATAAATCTCTTCCCATAGGATTATTGTGAGTAAATGTGATAGTGGAGATCTTAGAACAGGGCCTGGCACAAAGTTAGCACTCAGTACATATTGAATATTATTATACTTCTTTATCTTTTCCAGTTCCTTACACAGAAAAGACTCTGAACACATTTCTTGGTCCTGATGGCATGATTACTGCATCTTAAGCCAATCATTTCCAAGGTTAAACATTACATTTGGCAGCTCCCAATGCAGGATTTCTGGGTCATCTCATCCCTTATTGGGTGAATAGGAGTATTTATTCTGGCATCTAAATGTGATGGTCAGCCTCTGGGACACAGGAATGGCATGATTACAGGGTGGTTAGAAGCACTAGCTCTGGTGTTCAGATCCCAACTCAACGTATATAAAATAATTCAACAATTAACCTCCTAGCAAACTGTCTGGCACAGAGTAAAGACTCAATAAATATCTGTTATTATTACGGAAGATAATAAAAAGAGGAATCTAGCTGCTGGTATGGACATATTCCCCATGATATACATTCAGAAGTCTCTCATCCTAGCTGAAAGGTTTTCTGGGGGTCCTTATAGGCCCTAGAGGTGAAGGAAGAGACAAAGGTTCCTTCTTCCTCAACCCTGCTGTCTGGGAAGTGGGTGGGGGACTGAGGCCTGAGGTCCCAACCTTGGCATCTGGGCCCACTTCTCTCAGAAACAGCTGCTCCTCTATCCCTTGCCACTCACAGGCCAGAAGGGTTAAGGGAGGTGGATCTGAGCAGATGACCCCTGGGACCCACAGGTCAAACATAGGCTGGGGTAGGAGAGGGCCCCAAGGAGCAGCAGCTGCTGTTTGCTGGGCTGGGTCTCCTGGGGATTATTTAAGTGTCAATGAAATTATTTTTAATTTAGTGGATCTATGTTTTATGTTTTTCAAAAAAAGATTTTCAATCTAGCCTCAGACCTCCCTAGAGGTTGTTGATAGTAATTTAAGTACTCAATTATTTGGTCTGATAGGAGAACAATTGTTATTGGTCACAGGCTTGACCAGGGGATCCCTACATCAACCACCAAGACACTTCCTTCTGCTTATGTTATTATTTTGTTCTTCAAAACAAATAATATAGTTAGACATGATCGGAAATCTTAAATCTACCAAAGACTTGTCTCCTACTCATCCCATCCTCTAGTTCATTCCTTAAAGGCAATGACTTTATTAGTTTTCAGGTTTGCTTTTTGGATCCTTCCAAAGACTTTTTTGGCCAAGCAGGCAAATATGTGAATATACATACTTGGTTTCGATTTTGTTTTCTGTTATTTCTTTTTAACAGAAAATATTTCTCAGATCCCCATGATATCTGCTATGTTTGTTTCCATATGCTCAAATACATTCTGAGTTTAGTGACATTTTAAATGAACTAGTGTTTTATTAATAACATCTGCATTCATTTGAAAAATAGTTCCTATGGGTGTTTAAGAATACCTATACTATGCTGTATCACACAGCAGCTAAAAGGAATGAAGTAGATCTATCTGTATTAGTTCTAAAAGGTCTACTAAGAAGAAATGTTTTGGAATAGCTATATTCATGCTTTGATAAAAAACTTCCCCAAAATACTCCAAATTCACTGAGCATGTACATAAAAGCCTACAACACTCTCCAGAAAGTTACATGCCAAACTAAGAATGATAGGAAAGGGAACGAAATGGATGAGAGTAAGGGGTGGGTGGTCAAAGGGGCCATTAGCAGAGTACACACCGCGCTGGGGCAGACCATTAGGCGGCACTTCTTGCTTCATGGCTGGCATCAACCCAACTGGTCAGGTCCCGCACCAAACTGTTGTCAGGCATTTTGAATCTCACCTTTACTGTTCAAATATTTTTAGCAAATGAATTTTCTTTTGAAATTAAAAATGTATCAATAAAAAAAGATTCTATGTGCAAGGTTTATGCATTTTATCCACAAAAAGAGCTTAGTGACTATGGCTGTGTAGTCCACAGCCTGTGATCCACTGATTTATAAACCGTAATTTTCCAAAAGCTAAAGGATGTTTCCTCAACACTTCCAGCTGGACTCAAAATGTATCAGGGACTCCACCTCCAGCCTGGGAATGGCCTCTCAGTGCACTGAGGTGGATTAACTCCCTATTGCTCAAATCCCAAATGCAACTTTCCTCCTCAGCCTGAGCCACTTGGATACTGAGAAATAGGGGGGGAGGGTCCCTCTAGGATCATTCCCACCTAACAGGCTGCGAAGGCAAGGACGGCTCATCAGAAATCATCTCCGACCACTTTCAGTGGTCAGCGAACTTTTCCACAAAGGCCCAAGTAAGTATTTTTGGCTTTGTGGGCCAGATGGTCTCCGTGGCAATCACTCAGTTCTGTCACTGCAGTACAATATGGAAATGAATGGGGGTGGCTGTGTTCCAATAAAACATTCTTCACAAAAACAGGCCTGTGGCAAGCCACGGCTTACAAACCACTGAGGCTGACAACTACCATCGCCAATACCTTGTCTCTCTCTAACTCATCACTGGCCTGAGGCATCAAAACCCAATGCCGGATATGGACCCCGAGTCCTAGATGAGACTTTATAGATCAGGAGATGTGCACATACGAAAAGGCCCCAAAGCGATTCCTCTCAGCGTTGCCCAGTGACCCCAAAGATAAAGGACTCTCTGATGGTGTGTGATGTTCAATCTCCCATACTCAAGGAAATCTGGTCCTCGGAGGGCACAAGTTCACCCCAGACTCCCGAGGGAGGAAGTGCACAGGAGCTCGATGAAGAAGGGAAGTTTCAATTTTTGTTCTCTAATCTGTTTCTCTCTCTCTGCACTGAACACTTGTCTCCATAATTTAAGTAGAAGTATAGAGAACTGAAATGTAGAAGTCAATCACAAATCCTACCTGGGTTAGGCAGACTTTCCCTGATAAGACCCTATCTATTGTAAAGCTCCCATATCACACAAGAAATCTATCTTTATCTTAAGTAATAAGCATTATGCCAGTCAGTCTTTCTGTGGCAGGTTGACACCTCATTAAAGCAAGCACGAGGATTAAAAAAAAAAAGGCCCCATCAAACCATCACAACTCCCATTTCTTTTACATGTAAGAATGCAATAAAGGCAACTCTTAAAATTACAGGCTATCCCGCATTCAGCCTGACCAGGTGGGGTTATTCCAGGTTTTCTCCAAAGATGCCACACCAACTGGAATGCCAACCTCAAAAATGGTACTGAGGAGTTCAAGGAACGGAGGAAAAAAACATAACAGAAACAATCATTTTCAAGTTCTCCAAGAAATGGCTGAAAATTATTATTATTTTTGTACCCAATTAGAGGTAAGGGGAAGTGGGGAAAGATCTAAAAATTGTGATTCGCGTATTATTTTTTCCCTTTTGCTCCCAATTAAAGAGGGGTTTCTTCTTTCACTAGAGATGCACAGTTATTAAATCATGATGCCTTTCTTTAAAAAACCAATTTAGAGCAGAGGGCTCCATACTGCTGCCACCTCTGCAAGGTTGCTTATAATTGCTCCATGCAATGCTTTGACTAATTAAATCACACAAGAGATTGTTTCTTAGTAACACACCTGGTCCACGCTTTGTTGTTGGCTTTCATTAAAGCACTGTGTCTCATGCTGCCTTGTAGCATGAAAGGATATTAATCAGGTAAATGGCCATTAAAAGTCATATCAATGTTTGCTGTGCAGTGATTATTTTCTTAAATCTTGAACAAAGGAGTTTTCTTTGAAATCTCAGGGCTGGCCTCCAACCACAGGAGAGAACAGCCACATTGAAATGTATTTTTCAACCTTACCAAGAAAGAAGAAAAAAGGGAACAAAATGCAAGGTGTGGCAAGAAGTAAGATTATATTCTCTTTGTTCTACTGGGCTACTTGGGGCAAGGAGGGACAAGCTGAACACACTGAAATCAGTGTACAGCAAGTGGGGACGACAGGCAAGAAGTGCTCTCTGAAGGCCCCCCATCCCCTAGGAGAGAAAAGCTGCACTTTCGAGGCAATGCTGCTAATTAGGCTGCATTTCAGAGCTTTGGTGAGAAATAAAAACGTCCAGGGAATCAAATGCTACTTGCATACTAAACTGAAAAGGGAAAATGTTGCTAAACACCTCCTTCTGTCAACAAAGCATACTTTATGGTCTCACTGATCAGATTTTGTATCTGGACCTAGAACATGGTCACAGCAGTCTGATTCCCCAGTTACTCTGTCCCTCGGCCCTGGAGCAGTCTCTCCAAATCAATATGTATTTATATAACCATGCCCACTTCCAGCAGAGCAAACGTTCCATTCAGGAGAGGAAGGAGGGTGGCAGCACACACACTGGAAAGAAATGACTGGCTTGCCAAAGGCACCTACCCTGCATCTTGCAACTTTTTCTTTTTTTCTGCCATAAATGACTATTTTTTTTCCTGGATTGAGCAAGTAGCCTTGATGAGGCTGGGACAAAGCATTCTGCTTCAGAACCCAAGCTCTGGAATACAAATTCTGGGGTTTGGAATCCCAGGTCTGCAACTTCGTGGCTGTGTGACTGGGAGCAAATTACTTAAACCCTCTGTGCCTTGGTCTTCTCATACACAAAATAACAGTAACAAATTCCTATAACTGTTATGAGAATAAAATGAATATTTTATGTAATAAATAGTCTGAGATATATACATGATATGTATCCTATATATGATGTCTGATACACAGTAAGTCCTCAATAAATATTAGCTATAAAGCTCTTGATAGCTGCCAAAGGCTTACAAAATACATGCTTTTATTCAAAACTGAGAATCAAACGGAGGACTCGGCAACTAAATACTCTTCCGCAGGTTGCCTTGGTGACACTGTACCACGAGAGAGGGGCGTGAGCAGGGATTGGTTCTCACCAAATCTATGGGGAAACTAAATCAAGGGACTTAGGATTCCCCCAGCAGAGTCCCCAGTGAGAGGCTTCTGCCCAAGGCCAAGTATGCCATGCCTGGGCTGCCCCTGAGGCCACTGTCCACGTTGTCCCCTGCACCAGATCACCCAGAGGAAGAAGGGGTCTGAAATCGAGCCGGCGCCCCACTCTCCACGCGTGTGGCAGTGTCAGCTCAGAACAGGTGCCATTTTCTACTCTCACTGAGCCTTTGGGCTGGCTTCGTCTGACAGGGCCCGCTGACGGAGAAGGCCTCTGGGCATCTTCTCCCTCTGGCCAAAGAGAGGATTTAAAGGACACTTCCCAGGGGCGAAAACAGGTAAGTCAGTCAGGTCACCAGCCAGCAATGTGACAGAAGGGCCAATACAAATCAGCTCAGCAAGAAAGGGAGCGGAGGGCTGCCACACCTGGGAAGTGTAGGGGTGGATCCAACTTTGCACATGGCCCACTCCAGACGCCTGACTACTCCAGGTTTCCTCTCTCTCCTGCTGACACATAGCATTTCTCAGAGCTGACTCCATTTTCGGCCGGCCGCACCCACGGTGACAGGATGGCAGACAGCATTTCCTACACCTAAATGCAAGGACGCCTGTCTCAGCCCTGAGAACTCGCCCTTCATTGGCTGGGATCCAGTCACGTGCCCAGCCCTGACCCAATCACTCTAGGGTAAGGCGAGTTCATATTCTGATTGGTCCGGTTGGAGTCACAGGGTACTTCTGGAGCTGTGGGTGGAGTCAAGGTTGAGAGTTAGGGGCTAAGGGGTTTTGCAGAACTGAGATGCTATTTCTAGAAGCAGTGTGAATGGGTACTGGCCCAGTAAAACGGCAGATGTACACAAAAGTGGAGAAAGCAGGGGGAGGAGGTGGAGGATTGGGATGACAGGCAGGAGGAAAGCCAGAGGGAAGGCGATCTAACCTCAGGTGACCATTTACTGGTCTACCGACTCACCTGAAGAGGGTTGCTGACCACTGAACTGACATGGACACCTCTGGAAAGTCCTACAATGGCTGCAGAAGCTGACCTGCATCTCGAAGGCTGTGGTTCTCACATACACTGCACATTACAAATCACCTAAGGAGCGTTTTAAACATCCCAGTGCCTGAACTCCACCTCCAGAGATTCTGTTTTAATTGATGGCGGAGGGGCGGGCAGTGAAGCTGGGTAATTTTTTTAAAGCTTCCCCAAGTGATTCTGTTGGCATCCATGTTTGACAACCACTGTTGTCTTGGAGCATCTGCCTTCCATTCTTTGATAGCTTGCTTGCAGAAGGGAGGGAAACCACCCAACTCCCAAGACTCTCATCCTGGCTAACCAAACAAAATTTCCCCACTCAGGGCCAGATCCTAAGGTTAGGGGAATTTAGCCAGGGGTGCTTGAGGGGAGGCTGGGGGACTGCTCTGTTGGCTGATGAGAGAATAAGTATGTTACGGAAAAACCCAAATGAACTTTTTGGCCAACCCAATATATTAAAGGGCGCCACACTTATCTTATCACTGGTTTGCCTTTGCATTGCTCCTTCTAATACGTTTTACCTTTGTCTCAACAGACATAATGTCATCCTATCAGCTTACAATACAAATTGGCAAAAAGGCGGAACTTCTGGAAAATGTGTTCAGAGAAATTATTCTCCTGCCCACTAGCTTCATTTGTTTCCCTTTTATCCAGAGAAAGGAGAGGAAATCTTTATCGGTTACAGTAAGACCCCGTTAGAGGTTTATTATTTGTATGAGTTCTTCTTTTACTAAACATAAGAAGAAAGTTGCCATTCAAGGAGCCAAGTTTCTGATGAAGGAGAGAAAATACCCAGCTAGCATATTAACTGTAAACCATCTCCACTTGCTGGATTAAATACCAAGGAAAGATACATCCACTGCAAGGTTTCTAATCTACTTTGATTCACTGTACTGCTTGTGCCTAATACTTTCCTGTTTGTTTTTTTAATCTGTAATTTTCTTGAACCATTTAACAGACTCAAGAAAGGCTTAAATTCATGAAGAGTGGGCCTGTAATAGGTTTGTAAGCAGGAGGTTAAGATATGTGTCTTGGGGTCATCAACAACGTGGGCATATTATATTCATCCACAATAGCCATTCCTTGATTCTGAAAGTAGAACTAGAATACTACCAGGATGCCTCCCTGGTCTACCCGATACAAAAATTTTATGTTATTTGTTAAAATTTAGAGGATTCCTTCAGACGCCACTCTCTTCCCCTGCTTTCACATGCTCAAATTTATTCTGTCATCATGAAAGTTTTACTGTATCTTTCGTTTTGTTCTTTATATCCTCTCTTGTATTTGTAAACCACAGCCATTTTACAGAACACTTTTATATTCGCTATCCTATTTTGATCCTCACAGTCACCCTGGAATAATGAAATACGTTAAGGACGTGAATGATGCTAGTGATTCCATTCTTTAAGGTTATGTCCTAATCAATGAGTGTACAACCCATAGCAGATTTGTGAAATGCTTTTAACATATGACCATGTGTTAATGGCCTTCCCTGATGCGTACGTTAACATCTTGACATAACCCAAAAGTACAGATTTTTACTACCCAGTATTATGTGCTACAGACACTCTCAGATGGTCTTTGACCCCACCGTCGCATTAAATAGGGATCAAGTTCAAATCCACACAGGGGCCAGGGAGAAGAGCAGCTGCATGAGCAGAGCTGGGTGGGGACCATGGCAAACCAGAGAGCACAATCCACTTGTTGCCAAATCGTCCACTGTCTCAAGGGAAACTGTTAATCCAGATCTTTTTGTAATCTCCCTACTTTGCAATTATGATAACTAATCTTTTACTCTCTCTTTTAACTCTGTAGGCCAAATAGGCCATTGTTTTCTGGCTGGATTTAACCCTTGAGCTGTCAACTATGGCTCCTGCTTATCCCTCATTTTTTCTCTTTTCATTAGCTCGGGATTGGCAATGACAACATCACTTATTCAAAACAACCAGATCACTATGTCCCAGGAGTTCCAAATGGACATGTCAAATTATCTGTCCTTGTCCCTGAAAGCACCCTGCACCACTTTTGATTACTGTCTCCATCTATTCCTGTTGTACTTTAAATATAATTCTGACGCCGTACATATCACACCAAATAGTCATTATTTGTGTTGCTATTTCTGCCCTACTAGACAGTGAACTCCTTAAAAGCTAAAACTGTCTCTTTCATCTTTCTGCCCCCAGTCCTTAGCTCACAATGGACATTCAATTATTATTTAATGGACGTAGAAAGAATTGTACCACTGCTTGTAAAAGGAACAAATTTAGTGAATTAGGAAAGTGAATAAATACTATTATGACACTGCAAGCATTGGCGCACACATGCACACCTCCCCTACCAGTAACATCATCGCCACAAGCAAATCCTGCAGTTTTCATCAACAATAATAATGAATGTGATTCTGGGAATAGAAGAGGAAGGCAATGAGTTGGAACTGGATGCTGCCCCAGGTGCTTGAACATTTATGTTGGGCTCTTGAAACACATGTCCTCCTACTTCTCTGGGGCTTCCACAATCGATCCCGATGCTGTCTGGTTGCCCTGGATCCCAGCCAGAGGGATATGGACACAGGCCCCTCTTTCATGTTTCCATGTTGGCTCTCTCACTCGAAGGCCCTGTCCCTTCTCCTATCCTAGTCATTATTCACAGAAACTCAAGACCCATCTTCTTCCAGAAACTTCTCTGGCTGCTTTCACCCCAGAGAATCGCCTCCCCCTTCAACTTTTGTAATGATTATAATCTAGTCCATCCACTTCATCACTTTATCACATTCAGTCTTTTCTACTTAAATGCATAGTTGTGTCCCTAAGAAACTGAAATTATGAAAAATACTGTTTAGAAATAGTTGTTTTGATGGGAAATATAGAAGTTAGGCGATAGGGAGCTTCAGATTCACAGTAACAAGTCATATTTTCTACACTAATTTTAAGAATAACAGATGCTTGTAGGTAGCTATAAAATGGGAATATCACTGAACAAACCCAGTATTGGAATAAGTTTAACTTCTGATCAAGCAAAGGCCTTTGTCTTTTAATACATATTCTTACCACCTTTTTCTCCTTCACTCAGCAAATATTAATTGAGCTCCTACTATGTATCAGGCACTGACCTGGGTGCAAAGGATACAGCAGTGAACAAAAGACAAGATCCCTGCTTGTACTGTCCTACATTATACTATGACAAGTAAACAATTTCAAACAGCAGTTAGTACTGTGAAGAAAAATAGGCTGACAGGCTAGAGAATACCTGGGCATGTGAGGGAGGGAACAAACTTGGTGAGCTGATGAAACATACAAAAGGCATCATGCTGAACCACTCCAACAAAAACATTTCATCTGGTCGCAAGTACAACAGTGTTTTGTTTTTAAGTAGAAGTTGCTAGTTCCTAGAATCTGGCTGATTGGCTAACTTCATTTTTAACATTTTAACTGAAGTATAACATATCCATAGGAAAGTGCAGAGTCATCAGTGTGCAGCTCAATGAATTTTCTCCAAGTGAACACATCCATGTGTCCACCCAGATCAAGAAACTGAACATCACTGCCCCCCTCAGAAGTCCCCCTTGTGGTCTTTCCAAGATGGCGGAGGAGTAAGACGCAGAGATCACCTTCCTCCCCACAGATACACCAGAAATACATCTACACGTGGAGCAACTCCTACAGAACACCTACTGAACGCTGGCAGGAGACCTCAGACCTCCCAAAAGGCAAGAAACTCCCCACGTACCTGGGTAGGGCAAGAGAAAAAAGAATAAACAGAGACAAAAGGATAAGGACGGTACCTGCACCAGTGGGAGGGAGCCGTGAAGGAGGAAAGGTCTCCACACACTAGGAGCCCCTTCGCGGGCAGAGACTGCGGGAGGCGGAGCGGGGAGCTTCGGAGCCGCGGAGGACAGCACAGCAACAGGGGCGCGGAGGGCAAAGCGGAGAGATTCCCGCACAGAGGATTGGCGCCAACCGGCGCTCACCAGCCCGAGAGGCTCGTGTGCTCACCCGCCGGGGGCGGGCGGGGCTGCGAGCTGAGGCTCGGTTTCGGTTTCGGTCGGAGCGCAGGGAGAGGACTGGGGTTGGCGGCTTGAACACAGCCCGAAGGGGTTAGTGCGCCACGGATAGCCGGGAGGGAGTCCGGGGGAAAGTCTGGACCTACCCAAGAGGCAAGAGACCTTTTCTTGCCTCTGTGTTTCCTGGGGCGCGAGGAGAGGGGTTTTAAGAGCGCTGCCTAAAGGAGCTCCAGAGACGG
>NW_006786802.1:3505773-3514533 GCF_000442215.2 Lipotes vexillifer | reverse complement strand
CTCCTGCCTCCTGAGAAGCTCAGCTTGTGTGCACTTCCCTTCGCTGGGCAAGTTAGAGTCCCCACCAACCCGGGTCCCAGCTGGCTTGCTCTCCTGGCCATTCAGGCGAGCACCGGGCTCACGTTAGCTCAGCCCCCTCCCTGGTTGCAACTGGGAGCCTCTGAGTGCTTGTACCTTGTCATAGGCAGAAAGTTCCAATATTCTGGTCCATTCCTGCCTCTCCAGTCCCGAGCCAGAACCTGCCAGGTGGGCAGTGTGCTCGCTTTGGCTCTCCCATGTCCAGTAGCCCTCATCCCAGCCTACAGGTCTCTTGTCCTTGCCCCTCTGTGGCAGACCCATCACCCCCTGATTTATTTTGCTGACCAGGAGCTCTCTGGGGTCCCTGTAGTCCCATAGCAGAGGAGAGAGAGGAAGGTGGGACATCCGCCACCTGCCAAGGCTGTCCCTCTCTGGGGCCACTGGTCCTTTCTTCCAAATGACACCAATACCAGGCAGGAATAATTTGTTCAGCTTCTTATCCTAGCCCTGCTGCACAGACATCCTATTAACTCTAGGACCACGGGGGACCGGCTGGTTTGTTCCAAATTAAAAGTAGCTGGAAATGGGCCCCTCTGGCAGGCGGGAGGGCTGCAGTACAAAGACACAGGGTGGAGTGGATCAAATCTGGTCTTAATCAGCCTTTGGAGGCCCAGAGGTCCCTGGCCCTGCCAGTGTGACCCTCACCTTCCCCATTCTTCTTAGGATTCCAGAATCTTCCAGACCACAGGATCTTCCCCAGACCACCTCTCTCATTGGACCACAAGTCCCAAGTCCCAGACAGCTGTTGATTCATGAGAGTGGACATGGTCATTTGAGGCAGCCATGGACGGCAGGAAGATGCAGGGCAAGCAAGGGCACAGCTCTGGAGCCAGACAGTCCTGGGTTCAAATCCTGCCACTTTCTGGCAGGATAGCCAGGGACAAGCCATGTCCCACCTTGAGTCTGTGTCCTCCGCTGGGAAATGGGGCCAGTAATTCCCTCCTCATGGGGCTACGAGGAGATGGTGCACGTGGCATACCCAGCACCCAGCACATAACTGCTGCCCAGGAAAAGTCAGCTTCCCACCCTTCTCTTCTTTTCATGCAATTAAACCTCGGACTCGTAGGCAACAGAAAGGAGCCAGAGCCGAAAGAAACAAGGCTATGAGTCAAGTCTTCTTCCGGCTCTTCTCTAGATGTACAGCTCCTCCAATGTTGCCCCCTCCACGCCCAGTCACTCTCAATTACATCTTCCGTAATCGGGAACTTGTCAGCAGCCGAAATTATCCTTTTCATTTAGTGGTTTTGGTTTTTATTGGCCATCCCCTCGGCCCTGTGAGAACATGACCGCTCACTGTATGGGGCTTATTGGTGATGCCTTGAGCACCAGATGCATGTTGAATAAATGATGACTAATCACTTTTCCTGCCCAGCAGCATCAGGCTGTGAGACTGGAGTCCCTTTTTGAGGCCTGGGCTTTGTCAGGCTGATTCAGAGGCCTCCACGCCCCATCTCCCCGTTCAGAATTTCTGTGCAGGAGTTTGACAGAAGCCACCAGCCACAGTGACCTTGATGAGATGAGGGATCAGTGCAAGCAAGACCAGGGGCCTGGCCATTCTTCCACCCCAGTTCTCCGGTGCTCTGTGGGATGGCCCTCGCTGCCCGTCCACTACAGCTGGCCAGATGCGCAGAGGGGAGGTCGGCTTCCCCCTCAGTGTCCATCTGCTCCCCAACTGGAAGGGCAGGAGGGAGGACCCAGGCTCTGAGGGCCCCACAGGAGGGCAGGGAGGTGTGCAGAAGCAGAGATGAGAAACTTGTACAGGCACCCCAGGCCATCTGGATGCAATGGAAGCCAGGACCCCAGGAAGAGACACGAGGGAGAACGTTTACCACTGCCAGTGATTCCAGTCGCTGTACTCCTGAGTCTGGAGGCGGAAGGAAGCCTTCCTCCTGTTGGGATGACGGCAGGAGGACCATGAACTTAAAGCAAACCATGGTCCTCTCTTCTTGAAGCCATTGTGTTCCTTCTTGTGGTCTTAGAACTACAAAGAGCAGCAGATTGGGAGCTGGGCCTTCGATTCCAGATCCTTCCCTTCTCTGGGCCTCCGTTTCTTCATCCCTAAAATGAGGGAGTTTCTGGCTTCAAGCGTCCCTTCCAGTTTTGGAATTTTAAGATTTTATAGCGATCATTGCAACACTACGCATGGCACCTGCTCTGTGCCCGACCTTGCTCTAAGCACCGCACACACACAATTTTATTTAATACACACAAGAACCCTAGAAGGTGGAGAGCTCTCGTTAACCCAATCTATAGATAGAAAGTTCTGAGCTTCAGGACGGGAAGGGCCTGGCTCTGGGTCACACAGCCAGCTCGGGACAGAGCCAGAATTGGAAGTCAGGCTGTCTGTCTCCAGGTTCCAGTCTTACTTCCTATATGACGCTCCCTTCATTTCTAAAACTCAGATCCGGCATAGGAAGGTAATAAAGACAAAACCGGTTCTTTCCCAGCTTGACCAAGAGGCGACACATGCTCTTATCTGAGAAATCAAGGTTTCAAGGCCTCCATTCTGACTGAAGCAGCACAGTTTGGAGGATTCTGCTGAGACCTGTGCCCCCAGATTACACCCCAGACCATCATCCACATACACCCCTTCTCCAGTCAAACCACAAAAAAAATATGCGAGAACTAGCCTGACAGCTGAGACCGCACAGAGGGGAAAGAAATGAAATACCACCCAGCAAGCATTGCCACTGTAATTCCAGTCTAGCCAATTTTCACTTTTTGCTGGCATGAGCTGGTTTAGAAGCCGAGGCAGGTAATCGGGCAGGAATCAGGGAGGGAGATGTGATTCTGAGGCTTGTGTCTGAGAGGCTGGGGTTAGCCTATCCCAATTTTCTTTCTGTAATCTTTTGATTAACCCTGAGCCAGTTTGGGTGTCATTTTTCAAACCATCTGTGCCTGACAGGCAGAGCCAAGCCCAGGCTTGCAGCTTGCTATCTGTAAACATCAGCTGGGAACCCGCTGTGCCTTGGAGCCTGGGATACTCCTAAGCCACCAGGCATATTGGACTGCAGGACGCTTCTGCCATCCTTGGGCTGATTAACCCTGTCCTTGTTTCACGAGTCTAGAAACAGCAGCCTGTCATGCCAAACTCACAGGCCCCAGAGGAGGAATAACAATTGCCACCGTCCCTGGAGTGCTATTGGTTTGCTGGGGCTTCACAAGGATCCCTGCAGTCAATCCAGCCCTGGCCCTGTGAGTTACCTACTTTTGTTATTCCCATCCTGGAGCTGGGTGAGGTTGAATAACTTGCCCGAGGTCACAAAGCCGGAGCTGTGACTCTGAAGATCCCATACAGTACCAAAGAAACACTCTGTGTCAAATCCCTCAGCACCATCACCCCTGTGATGGACTGAATTGCGTCCCCCCAGGTTCATAAGTTGAAGTGCTAACTTCGATGTAACTGTATTTGGAGGTAAGATTTTTAGAAGGAAATTAAGGTTAAATGAGGTCATAAGGGTGGAGGCCTGATCCAATGGGACGGATGTCCTTATAAGAAGAGGGAGAGACGCACACCTAGAGAAAAGGCCATGTGAGGACACAGCAAGGAGGACAGAGTGGCCATCTACAAGCAGCGGAGAGAGGTCTCACCGGAAACCAAACTTGCCGGCACCTTGATCTTGGACTTCCAGCCTCCAGAACCATGAAAAAAATAAATTGCTATTGTTTAAGTTGCCCAGTCTGTGTATTTTGTTAAGGCAGCCCTAGGAAAGTAATGCACCCGAGACAATTCTTTGCATGGCCTCCTTTCGCATGTCTTTTTATTGTCATAAATATACATAGCACAAAATTTACCATTTTAACCATTTTGAGGTGTACAGTTCAGTGGCATTGATTACATTTCGCATTGTTGTGCAACCCTCATCGCCATCGTCCACCTACAGAACTTTTCTTCCCAAACTGAAACTCTGTCCCCATTAAACAACAATCCCCCATTCCCTCCACTCTCACCCCCCCTGCCCCTGCCCACCATTCTACTTTCTGTCTCTATGAACTTGACTATTCTAGGCACCTCATATAAGTAGGATCCACGCCGTATTTGCTCTTTTGCGTCTGACTTATTTCACTTAGCATAATGTTTTCAAGGTTTATCCATGTTGTAGCATGTGTGAGAATTTCATTCCTTTCTAAGGCTGCATCATGCCCCAGAGTAGGGATATACCATCATTTTTTTAAATCCATTCAACCGTTGCTATTCATCCACTCCCGTATTTTTAAAGGACATAATCCCCTTGCTCACAACCCTGTCTCCAGTGTTGCTTGCCACATTCAGGGTCAAATGCAGACTTTGGTCTATGGTCTGCAGCATTTACGTGGTCTGTTCCTGCATTTCTGGCCTCCTGCTCTGGTGGCATTCTCCTCTAGGAGTGCAGCCCAGCCACCAGGCCATGTTGTTTTTGCTGGAACCCCAGCTCCTCCAGCCTCTGGGTCCTGACGGTTACTGTCTCTCCAACTGGACACCCTCTGCCAGCTCTCCTCTGCCCCTCTCCCACACTTCATTCAGATCCCCTCCTGTCTACAGTCGCCCCCGCTGCGCACAGCGGCATTTCCTCCCACCCAGTGCTGCCTCATACTCCTGCATAGCCCTCCTGCAATTACATCACACATTTACTCATTTGTTTCTGGTCTGGCTTGGGCCCTGAGAGTCCAGCTTCACAAGGGCAGGGAGTGTCCTGGCCGTTGCTGCTTCCCCAGCACCTGGCACAGGGCCCAGCACATAGTAGGTCCTCAGGGGAAGCTGAGAGGTCCACCAGGCAGATGAGAAGCCCAGGGGGAGACCACCTGGTGGGTGGCAAAGGTGGCCCTTGAACCTGGGCCTCTGAATCCACTTTCCTTTCCTGAAAATCTCTGCCCTGAGTGCCCATTAAAGGCCCCGGTTCTGTATTCTGCCTTCCCAAGTCCATCTTTCCAACCACACTTACCCCCTTAGCAAGGTGTCGATGATCCGGACTCAATGGAGGGATGAATGGAGAAAGGAAGAAAGGGAGGGAGGGAGGATAGATCATAAGTCCTTCGATTTGAATGTTTTCCTGTGCCCTCTACTCAACCCTCGTAAAAGCAAAGCAGACCTCTCTCGCCTGACTTCACTGTTTCTCTGTATGTGTCCCCAGTTTGCACCTTCCGTTATCTTTGCTCACTGAGTTCTTATTGATTATTTCTCCCTGGTGTTTCTCTTGTCTGTCCCTCTTTCCATTCTCAGCGCTGTCCCCGAAGTCCAAACTCTCATCACGTCTCACTGCTTTGCTGCAACCCGCAGACTGCGTTTCTCTCCACTTCTCCCCTCCTGTCTCCTCCACGCCAGGGCAAAACAAAGAGATAGTCCATGCAACCCTTTGACCAGAGAGCCCTACTTCTCGAAGGCTGTTCTAAGCAGATCATCAGAGATGTACACAAAGACTTTTATTCAGCAGGGTTCATCATGGTACTACATTATAATGGTGAAAAATTGAAGACAATCTCAACTTCAGTCAAAAAATAGTGGGTTAACTGAATTTTGGTTCATCCATCTGATGCAATAATATTAAACCTTTGAAAAATTATTTTGAGGACTACTTAATAACAAGCAGAAATGCTATTGACATAATATTAGGTGAAAAATCAGTATACAAAACTATAAGTACAATGAGGTTCCAATCTGTGAATAGATAGGTGGGCAGAAAAAGTAAAACAGAAAAGAAATAAACTGAAATATCCTGGGTTTTAGTTAAGATCAATGGTTATATTTTAAAGTTCTTCTTGATGGAAGAACTGTATTGTCTGCCTTGCCTTCAATAAGCATGTATATTTAATCAGACCATAAAAATACCATTCCCTGAATACTCATCTTTAATTTTTTAATTCTTCCCAACACCTTCAATAAAATTTATGCTTTCACTGCACTGTATCACTGCCTGTCCTCACCATGTTAGAGCACACCCGAAACTTCCAGACCTGGCTGTCACAGCCGGCATCTCATGGTCTCAGCCTGCTTCCTGCTCGTGTCTCCCCAACTACAAACACATTCTCCAGCCAAACTCGTCCCCATGTGGTTTCCAAACCAGACTTGTGTTTTATGTCCCTGAACCTAGCCTCAAATGATTCAGAAAAACAAATGCACACACACACACACACACACACACACACACACACACACACACAGAGAGAGAGAGAGAGAGAGAGAGAGAGAGAGAGAGAAGGAGTACAAATATGGCAAAATATTGATAATAATTTGTGAACCAAGGTGAAGGGTATGCATCTCCTAGATACTAATTTTGCAATTCTTCTATAGTTGGACATTTTTAGAACTAAAAGTTGGGGGAAATAAAGGAACAGTATAATCTGGCATTTAAAGGCATTGGTCTTTGTGGCTGTCTGGAGGGGTGGGATAGGGAGGGTGGGAGGGAGGGAGACAAAGAGGGAAGAGATATGGGAACATATATATATGTATAACTGACTCACTCTGTTATAAAGCAGAAACTAACACACCATTGTAAAGCAATTATACCCCAATAAAGATGTTAAAAAAAATAAAAAAATAAACAGCAAAAAAAAAAAAAAAAAGAAGAAGTCCCCCTTGTGCCCATTTTCAGTGACTAACCCTCCTCCTTTTATTAGTTTTGCCTGGTTTTTAAAAGTGTATAAATGAAATCATAAAGTATTAACTTGTTTGTCTTTTATTGAGTGTACTACAATTTATTTCTCCATTCTACTGTTAAGTGGGCATTTGATCATTATCAGTTTTTGACTGTTAAAAATACTACTATTATGAACATTCTTGTTCTGGCCACTTGGTGCGTGTATGTATATATTTGCGTTTACTACATAGGGTGTGTATGTGTAGCTTTAGCAGATACTGCCCAAGTAGTTGTACTAACCTATCTTTCCAGACAAGCAGTTTATGAAAGTTCAGTCCTTCCATGTCTTTACCAACTCTTGGATGTTTTCTATCGTCTGTACTTTAGCCATCCTGGTTAAGACTGAAGTGATATCCACTAGGGTTTCAATTCACATTTTGCTTATGACTAATAACATGTAGCTTTGCGTGTACTTATTGGCCATTTAGATATCTTCCTCTGTGAGAGGCCTAAGTCTTTTGCCCATTTTCTATTGGGTTAACCTTTTCCTTCTGTGTGATTTGTAATTTCCTTATATTAGCTGAACATCTATCAGCATATTTTTTTAACAACTTTATTGGAGTATAATTGCTTTACAGTGTTGTTAGTTTCTGCTGTATAACAAAGTGAATCAGCTATATGCATACGTATATCCCCATATCCCCTCCCTCTTGTGTCTCCCTCCCACCCTCCCTATCCCACCCCTCTAGGTGGTCACAAAGCACCGAGCTGATCTCCCTGTGCCATGCAGCTGCTTCCCACTGGCTATGTTTTACATTTGGTAGTGTATATGTGTCCATGCCACTCTCTCACTTCGTCCCAGCTTCCCCTTCCCCCTCTCCATGTCCCCAAGTCCATTCTCTACATCTGCGTCTTTATTCCTGACCTGCCCCTAGATTCATCAGAACCATTTTTTATTTTTAGATTCCATATATATGTGTTAGCATATGGTATTTTTCTCTTTCTGACTTACTTCACTCTGTATGACAGTCTCTAGGTCCATCCACCTCACTACAAATAACTCAGTTTCGTTTCTTTTTATGGTTGAGTAATATTCCATTGTACATATGTGCCACATCTTCTTTATCCATGCATCTGTCGATGGACACTTAGGTTGCTTCCACGTCCTGGCTATTGTAAATAGTGCTGCAACGAACATTGCGGTACATGACTCTTTTTGAATTATGGTTTTCTCAGGGCATATGCCCAGTAGCGGGATTGCTATCAGCATATTTTTGTATCTTAAAAATCAGTTATCTCACTCTGTGGATTTTTGTTTTTCACTTATATATATACATGTATCTATTCTTTTTCAAATTCTTTCTCCATTTAGGTTATTACTGAATGTTGAGCATAGTTTGTGAATTTTTTTTCACTGCTTTAAAGTTTTTTGATCTAAAAAAATTCTTGATTTTATGTAATAAAAAGTATCTTTTTTTCTCTTAGAGTGAATGTTTTATATGCCCTCTGAAGACATCTTTGTCTACCCAAATCTCATGAAGAACTAGAACTATGGTTACATAATGATGGCAGGGAGGAATATGTTTGGTACCCAGGGATCCCCTTGAGTGCCTGTTGGTCTCCCTTGACCAATGATACCCGTAAATACACAAGTAAAGCATGGTAACTCAGACTGCTCAGGAGCTCAGACCACTCAAAAATAAGGATCTGTTATCACACCACCGGGTAAGTCACTCAGCCCAGCAGAGGTGCTCGCTAAGGGTGAGGAGAGTCTAGAATGGCAGTAGAAGAGGGAAATGGTGAGTATCAATTACAGCTCTGAGACCAGATGCAAGTGGCAGGTGCTGCGGACTCTCCCACTAACCTTCTCCTTTGTAAGTTTCCTTTGGGGAAAGAGACTAGTGGGAATCCTAGAGGAGTTACTCCCAGAAATTATATGAAGAAATGAATCTAAGAGGTACATGGGGTAGACTGTAGTTGATGCTGTCATCTGTCAGGCCCTGCCTCAGGGCCGAAGACATCTGATGGTTTTTCTGACCTTACAACATGTATCTACCCAACATACCTAGTTCTCTGAGCCCTTTATTCCTTTCTTTTGTCTGGCATAGCGATTCTTTTTTTTTTTTTT
>NW_006786802.1:3495065-3505706 GCF_000442215.2 Lipotes vexillifer | reverse complement strand
GGGGCACGAACCCGCGTCCCCTGCATCGGCAGGCGGACTCTCAACCACTGCGCCACCAGGGAAGCCCGCGATTCTTTACTATAGCATTTCTGGCTTCACCAGCTTTTCTGTAGGCTCTTACTATTTCCACGTCACAGAAGCCACTCTAACAGTGTATTTGTGCTATCTGGTAGGGTCCTTGCCAGGATGTCAAACTCTGTGTCCTGAGGGAGTGTTCCAAAATCAATAAACTGTGTTTTATCAAATCTTATGTTCTCCTACTCGATCCAGCACCCTCAGAATACAGTCCTAAGCATATTTTCTGGCTCCTGCTGGACATATTGGCTATATCCTGTATCTCCTTTCAAGTCTAACCCCTTTTCTCCCTTACCAGGCCTAGCATAACCCTTCCCAAGCTATCTCGTATTTGACCCTTGTTATTTATGGGCTTATTGGCCAGGGGCACATCCTGGAAGAGGGGTTGGCATGTGTCTTACAAGGGAGAAATGTCTGCAACTGTCAAAGAAGGGGGAAGCAGCAATTCATTAATAGAGGTATGCACCATTTCTACAGGTTCAGAAGTTTGGGGAAGCTTGAGATTCAAGGTTCTAGTCTGTTTTGATTTTATTCTTTCCTGATCTAGACCCAGGTATAATGGACATGCTGTCTTAGTTTGCTCAGGCTGCTACAACAAAATACCACAGACTGGGCAGCTCATAAACAACAAACATTTATTTCTCACAGTTCTGGAGGCTGGGGAGTTGAAAATAATCATACCAGCAGATTCAGTATCTGGTGGGAAACTGCTTCCTTTTAGAAGGTACTTTCATCCTGTGTCCTCACATAGTAAAAGGGGATAGAAAGCTCTGTGGAGCCTCTTTTATAAGGACACTAATTATGACAGCTCCACTCTCATGACTTAATCATCTAAAGGCCCACCTCCAAATACTCTCACCTTAAGGGTTAGGTTTCAACATATGAATTTGGGGGTGGGGTGAGAACACATTCAGACCTAGCACATGCCTATTTTTAGAGCTCTGTTGTTCATGATAAAGTCCTGGGCCTGGTCTTCAGCTTTCTCTGCTTTTAGGCTATGGGAGATGAAGGTCTCTTTATAGGCTACCAAAGAAGCCTGCTGGATTTCCTTCTTATCTTTTAATTGGCAATTTATCACTTTCAGCCTTTTGTTACCTTTTTCCAAGGCATGAGCGAAGCTTACCAACAGCTATCTAAGTCCACTCTCCTTTTGTTATGGTTACCACATGTTTCTGAAACGCCTGCTATTGCACCAGTTGGTGAATTCCATTCTGCCAGTGTATTATTTACAGTTTGCCACCAGTAAAAACTCTAATTTAAACTGCATAGCTGCCTCATACCAAAGGCTGTCTGTGTTCCACTTAACACTAATGATGAGTCTTCATTGCCACTCAGGCAGCAGGTAATCCAGCCTCAAAATCTCATCTTAGCATCTGCTGTCTCCAACCACTACTAGACGGTCAGTACCGTCTGTTGCAGGTCTGGTTCCCCAGAAAGCAGAATCTAAGATAGAGACTAGCCTGCAATAGTTTTATTAGGCAGCTTTTGAAATCAACTCTCATGGAAGGAATGAAAATAAAATAGGACTGAGCAGCAGGAGAAGTTAGATTGTGATGCAGTCTCAACAAAGGCCTTGGCCAACTCCATGTACTCTGAAGCTAGGATGCTCAAGTTGGGATGAAGGAGCCACGACTTTATATACCCACATACCCCAGTCACTAGATAAAGCTGCCCCAGAGAAGGGGCTGTGACCTTGAGCAAGAGGACTATGTTTACCTGAGGCAACTGAAAAATGCTGGGAGTGCTGCCCGCAAAGAGCCCTCAGTTGTTAGCCTACTTTAAAATGTAATGTAACTTACCATGTGAACAGAAGGAAAGAAAACAAGTTGACATTTTTATTTCTACTACAATCCAAATCCATTTCTTTCTCTTCCCTTATTGCACTGAACCTCTGATGTAGTGATTAATACAGTGATGCTACTAGTCAACATTTTTAAGGGAGAAAACTTTTAACATTTTGCTCTTAAATATATTTAGTGCAGGTGTTTTTATACATACTTTTTATCAGCTATGAATTTCCTTTCTTTTCCTAGTTAAGAGTTTTTTCTGGGAAACAGATGTTGAATTTAACCAAATGCATTTTCTGTATCTATTGAGATTATTCTTTTATTCCATTCATATGGCAAATTTTCGTGACTTTAAAATGTTAAACCAAACAGATTCCTTTTTACACATCTGTTGATTTTATTTGCTAGAATTTTGGACATCTATGTTTTCTAGAGATTGGTCTGCAAATTACCTTTACTGTAATGCTTTGACAGATTTTGCTATCAAGGTCATGCTGCCTTCATAAAATGAATCAGAAAGTATTCTCTCTGTTTGCATAAGACTGGTATTATTCATTTCTTTACTGTTTACTCCAATTCACTAGTATACCCATCTGAGGCCAGAGTTTCTTTGTGGGAAGGTTTTCCTTGAGAAATTCTTTTCTTTACTAGATAGGACTATTCAGATTTTTGCTTTCTTTTTAAGTCAGTTTTGATTAAGTTGTATTTTTATGAATTTAGTCATCTCATCTAAATTTTAAGAGTTTCCACTTAGATTCTCATCCTTTTATAAGCTTCCTTCTACTACTCTCTACTTATTTTTTTCTCATCTTTGCCTTGAACTACTTTTGAATTAGCAATTGCTCTGAGTGGAAAAGTGGCTTAGACTATTAGGCTCACTTCTCTTCACTTCCTTGCCCTCCAGGATCTCGACCTCTTAAATCTTCCTACCTTGGTGTCTCTCTAATGCATTCAAAAAGATATCTTTTTAAACTCTGTTCAATGTTTCTATTTGTTCTTAGCAAGTGGATTGTTCTGCTCACCCATGATAGATGGAAATACTTCCATACTGTTACAATAAATATGACTAGTAAATGTAAATTGTATTCCATAATTAATCTCTCTCATATCCAGATATTGTTAGGAATATTTGTGCCATAGGAAAACACCTGGCATTCTTATATTGCATTCTGTTTTTCCTCTACTATGTAACAGTCTTATCAAAGACAAAGACAATGTATCTTTGAATAGAGGAGCAAATGTGGATCCAGGTACTGAAGCTTAATTCACACAATTTGAAAAATCACTAAAATTATCATCATTTTAAGCATATTAGAGGTTCTCAATTACTACAGTCTATTACTATCACTATTAGTGTAAGCACAGTAAGACAACCCTCAGCAAAACAATGAAGAAAATTGTCCCAGTAATATAATTGGCTTAGAATGGCTTAGCTATTTACAAAATTCAACAAGCTTAGTTTAATGGACAAAGCAATCATGATGTAAAACTAAATGCTTGATTCTTTCTTACCTAAAATTTATGATCATCACCACTTATCCAAATCTCCTTAATCAAGAATCAGGAATGATCTAGTTGTAGACCAGACACACACATAAAAACAGTGTTGACACAGTCATAAAACACACATGCTAAGCAAAGGAAAGCTTACGAGCTAAGGCAAAGAAATGAAAGATTATCTAATAAATTCAAAATTCAATCCAACTGTCCATCTTCTCTGCTTACATATTTTAAAGAATGGTAAATTTCTCATATTCTTCCCATATGTCTAAATATAAGCCAACCTCATTAGACGGTTTCCTGCCTTTCTGCTTTGTTGCAGGAACCTGCAGTGTCACATAATTTCAAGTAGATAGTATTAGCCAAAATGGTCCATGATATTAAGAAAAAAATGAAGTCAACTGAATTAAACTTTTTAGGAACAACCTTACTTTGAGGAATTAAGATAGATTCTGGCTGCAAGTGAAAATGATAGTGGTAGGAAAACTTCAACTGCTGGTTAGCTTGGTTACACTGCACTCTGAAATGTCTTTGTTAACATGATCTCTCTATTTAGAACTCCATTACCCTGTGTTTAAAACAAAGGCACCCCATTCAAGGCAGGGTATAATTGCAGTCTTTCAGCAAAACAGCATTTACCAAAACATGACTTTCAGAATGTGGTACAATTTATCACCCCCATGGTGCATGACACACAATTACATTTGTCACTGATTTAATTGGATATTACATGTCAGTAATGACTCATCAGCTCCAGAAGTTATGAAAGATGAATTTCTTACTACTATACTTCAGAATCTGCTCCAAAAATAAAACTAAAAAACTGTTTATTTTCTAGTAAGAGTAGAAGCTACATTTGGGAGAAACATTAATCCCTGTTTTAGAAAAATAACGATGTATTTCATTTATGGACAGCAAGATGATTGCCTACAGTGTTTCTCATTACCTCTAGATCACAAATGAGTAAATCACTGTCAGACAAACCAAGGTTAAAATTGAGTGTGTACATTTTAACAAGGTGCAGCAATAAATAAATAATGTAAACAATGACAACACAAAAACTCCATCACCAAGAGAGGACTGTTAATTCAGGGAATTTTTAGGATTCTGTGATCTGATAAGCTCTGCAACCTAGTCATTGCTGAAATTAAATTAGGTTTCAGAAAATGAATATTTCATTTTTAAGATTCTGTTGCTTGGAGACCTGAGAAGAGAAGGCTAGTTTAGCCTAAGATGGGACAGATGTTATGAGGGCCAGCATTTTCTACTCCTAGAAACTGCTGGAGAATGCCTAGGAAAAATTACATAAGAGAGGCAAAACAATGATGATTGTACAAATGGCTTCATTATAAATGCCACAATAAATGCATATCATTTCTTCCAAGCTAAGAGAGTCTCTCTCCACCCTTCACTCTTATTAATAAGACTTAAAGCGGGAAAAATATTATTATATCATAGACCCAATTTACCTTTTAACAGACACAATTTTTAAAAGGCAAAAAAAATGTAGCCTCAGTGGCAAAACAAAGGATGTTTTTCTTAACAAGGAGGCTCAACAAGTAATAGGGATATATAAGCTCATTATCTACATGTTGGATGAATCTACACTCACCAGGCTACATTTTAATCAGCCTCATAAACATTGAATACACTTTCCTTTCACCACCATTGAAGCTAGAGCAGTTTTAAGTGATCTTCCACTTTTAGGTATGGTAGAATGCTAATTGTTTCCCAGAATCTATAGTAAGAGAACCTCTTGAGCTTTACCTGGACACATGGCTACCCATCTAAAGATTGTTTTTCCCCGCCTTCCTGTTAGGTAGGTGTGACAATATGAATATGTTTTGACCAATGAGATGCAGGCAGAAGACACGTATGCAACTTGCCAATGATAATTTTTTGGAAGGAAGCTCTTGGCCTCTATTCCTTCTTTTCCCTCCCTGGGGGCTGGTGTGCAGAGGTAATGATGTGAGCCAGATTAACCAGGGGAGCTGTATCTAGAAGTATGGCAGAGCAGCAAGATAGAAGTAACCTAGACCCTTGGATGATCTCATGGAACGAAGCAGCTTAACCAACCTGTATCACCTGCCCAATTGTGGGCTGTATCATGAGAGAGAAATAAGTGTCTGTCTCGTAAGTCTGTATTTGAGGAGCTCTTTTTTACAACAATGTTGCCTATACCCTAAATCAAAGAGTAGATTTTGGAAGACATGGTCTCAAGAGATAGTTTTTCCTCCTATCATTTGTTCAACTTCATCATCATTCTAACCCACTCTTGATTCTCATCTTCCTCTCTCAGTTCTTAATAGTAGATACAAATCAGGATGAAAGCCTAGCTCCCCAAGGCTGTTTGAGCCACCTCCTTCTTTTTGGTTGCTGCCAGCCCCTACAGGATCCCCATCCAAAATTCTAACACGTGTTCCAACTGTGAAATACATCTATATATATGACCCTGCCTCCATGACCACAGTGACATCCCAAGAAATAAGCACATGACACAAGCTGGGAGAGTCAGAGTTCTTTCCTGGGATCTTCCTAGAGAATGGGCACTTTCTCTCTTGTGAAACTGATTTGTGAGGCCCTTTTGCAATGACAAAGCATAAATAGAGAATGAGGTCAATGTATAGAAAGGAAGAAGACAAACCCTAGTGCTTGTCTCCAGTTATCCCAAGCCAGGAACCTAAACTTCACAGACCATATAAGCCAAAAACAAAACAAAACAAACAAACAAAAAAGTTATTTTGTCCTAGGCTAGTTTGAACTGGGTTCTTCCATTAGCAAATAAAAGATCCCTGATTAATACTCTCTGCAAATTAACCTCATTATTGCAACACTGACCTTGTGTGCTTAAAATGGGCCTTTGGGGTTTTTGTTTTTTCCCTAGAAGCATCAAGAATCAAACTGTAAAACAGTAAGAAAACCTAATGCCACACATTATCTGGTTATAGATCCATATCCTATATATAATCAAATTTCTCTCCTCAAATCATGATTGTATTCTTCCAGGTTAAACATGAGTCACTGGAATCCGTAAGTGCTATCCTGATTTTGTGACTCCAAATGGTTAGTTCAAAGCAGCAGCAAGGTCATAAGAGTATTGTTCTGTTATAATTTCTACTCAGCACACAACATGGAGATTAACCACCTGGAAAAAAGACATAAAAATTACAGTGCTGTACCTAAAGACATGTATACCACCATAAGAATGACTGATTTTTTCTGTACATCTGAATGTTGGAAAATGAAAAGGTTGACAAGAGGGCCATCTTGCAGGCCAGGATTGATTAAAGCAGCATTCTCAGTGTTCTGTTGTACATCATTTTAAAGCAAAATGGAAGAGGGGAGAGGTGGCCACTTCTAATTTGGAGTGGGGCACTCTGGGAATCCTGCAGAGATGGGGGGACTGGTGGCATTAACGGGAAGTGGGTTGTTTCCATATTGCCAACGCCGTGATCTGATCATGTAAGATCAGGAATTCTCTTGGAATAACTGATGAACAGTCATTCTTCCTGACAGATGGAGACTTACTTTTAAGCAAATGAAACTCCTTGCTGAAGAGGGTGCAGGAGCCATTTCTGAGGTGTGCGAGTGCATGGGCAATACACATTTAATGAAGAATTTCATGTTCTTTAGCACCAGAACTACTCCCAACAATCAAAATGGAGAATAATTCCTATGACGAATAGGGGCTGACAAGGGCCACCACATCAAAATTCTCCTCTCTTCAGCTGTCACTCATCACTGATTGACACAGTAGACAGTCCCTGTTGGTAGAGGCTCAAAGATGAACTTATTTTAAATCTAACAGCTAGTAGGAATGTGTTCTAGCGTTTTCTATGGTTGCGGGGCTCATACTAATATTCTGCACCCAGCAAAAACTGAGAAGCCTTTAAGGAAGAAAAGTAACAGTAGGTGAGTCACAGTTTTAATTGTTATAATTATAATTCTTCATTGTATATTATATACATTCTTAATTATGTACATAATCTTAATTATATGTAAATTCTTCATGTTCACAGCATAACTATTTTCCTTTGCATTATATTCCTGTGAGTGTCTGCCAGTTTACAAGCCTGGGTCGATAAATAAGTTACTTTCTTCTTCAATCATGTAATAAGTAGTTATTGTGAAAATGAAACTATAGGCCTATTAGACAGGATAGTAAATTGCAAAAGAGTGCCAGACAGTCTTTTCCAAGAGGTTAACGGTCTATTTGAAAGGAAGACAGGACTCAAAGAGTAGGATGCAATATAAAAACTTAGAAGACAGCAGCCCACTTGAATGTACTTCTGTGTAAGTGGAACAGACCGATATTTCTTAAATTTCAGTCACATGCATGCTAATCCAATGTGGTTTTTCTTTTGCCATATTCATGTGCTGTGGAATTATTATTATTTACTCATTATTTTTATATAAATGAAATCATTTATTTTCTCCTTAATTAACCCTGTAGTCAAAGGAAACGTTAGACCACTACCATAAATGGAAAACTCATTTTCTAAAATTTAGTAAATATAAAAGGGAACACACTAAAAATAAAACCATGTTATAAAATTTCAGCTAGATATTCTCGCCTGCTGAAAGCTGAGACCTGCTATGTATCTGTATAATCTCAGATCATTTTTCTTTTATTTAAAGTCATCATGGCACCATCAGTAGTATGTGCCCTATAATTAGGGATCTACTAGATAGGAAGTAAGTAACAGCGAAAGGGATTCAAAAGAGGAAGTGATCTGTGGGCCAGGTGATCGTAAGGCTTCATGAAGGATGCAGCATTTGAGTGGAGCTTGAATTGACAGGGTTGTCCAACTAGTGGACCCAGGGGCAGAAATGATTTGGGCAATTTCAGAGAAGACTTGAGACATGGGAGTAATATAAGTGATGCTGAGTTTGCTTTCTTAATCAGCCATCATATGTGACCTAGGACTTCAATAACAGTAGACAATTAACATTTACTAATCACTTACTATGTACCAAGCACTAAGCTAGGCATTTTTGCATGTTTCCTCTTTTGATCCTAATAACTTAAGGAAACAGCTATTATCCCCATTTTATAGATAAGGAAACCAGGGCACAGAACTAATTCAAGGTTACATAGCTTTGAAAGTAGTGGAACTGGGGGTTACAATCCAGGTCCTTCTGTATCCAAAGCCTTTGTTTTCTACTTGACACTGTGTTTCCAGTGAAATCATGAAATGAAAGCCATGGGCCGCCTTGGAAAATTTTCATTAAAGGACTCTGTAGTGGGAGGTAGGAAGGCAGAGGAGGTGAGGGGAGCCTCTCCTTCACTGAGGCCCTGAGCAACGGAGACTAATAAGCACCCCGGTAGATGTGTGGGTGCTCCAGCATGTCCTTCTCTTCTGGAATGTTCTAGTTTGGTCTCTTCAGTAACAGAAAGAAGAGCTTCAACTTAGGCCTCCCAGCTCTGAAACTGGAAAATATCAGCTGTGTGTATCAGCAGCATCAGTGACCAAAAGTTGACCTTGCTGAGTTAATCAGTAGAGAAACTAATCAGTTGGAAAAATGCAAATTTGTTTTCTGCACAGAGTTGGAAACTCATTACACCGAGCCACTCCTTAAATTAAGTTCTAAGTAGTGACTCAAAATCTGGGTCAGATAAGGAACAATGTAAGGCTGTAATAAGCAGGTTGGAGAGCAGTAGCACCCGGAATCCTATCACTTAAGTATTAATTTCTCCTTAGGCCCCCTAACAGTGTCTACAGAACAGAAACTGGCCAACTCAGTCTGGATTAGATTGTTTTTTTCTAGATGTCACATATTTATATGGATGAACGTTTCCTTGTAAGACAGTTTGGTTCAGAGTTTGAACAGTGCACCTGCTCCTTTACCCCAACTGTCAAACCTTAGGCTACTTTATCTCCCTAAGTAAACAGTGGATTGCTATATGTATTACCAGGGCGATAAGATTCCAGAGGTGAATATTATCTCATGGGCTAACCTCATCCCTTGCTCCCTGGAACCTCCGGTCACTAAGTCTGAGAAACTACAACTCTGTGTGTGTGTCAATTATGGTTTAAAACCAATGGCTGTCACTCAGTACCCCAGTGGGACAAATCAATAATGGGGCTTCATTTCCTCCCCGCAAATGATCAAGCAACTCCAAGAAAATTGACACTGTACCTCTGCATTTTTGCTAAATTCCAGTGTGCCTTGGAAAACCCTCTGTGACTGACTCCCGTGCACATCAACTTGGAAGACACCTGCCAGGAAGAGCCACTAAAGGAGAGGGCACTTTGTTAAGTCTTAATGCACAATACGTTCAGTAAGAGGTTCTCAAGTTTACCACTTCTGTCTTATGCTTAAATAATCACCAACAGGATGGAATTGTTGAGAATTTAAAAGTAAAACACCTTATGATTCAAAGAAAATATTATTTTGACTAAAATCCATTTCTTTATGCACCTACTATGTTCCTGGCATGGAACCAAATCATTTCAAAAGGTGATTGGACACAATACCTCAAATAGCTTATGATCTAGCATGCTAGGCAGATAAATTTTTACCAAACAGTGAGACGTGCAATTATAGAACTACCTACAAGGTGCAAGAGTAGTGTAATTTTTTTTTCTTTCTCCCTCAAAAATCTTAACGTTAACAATAATTTAGGCAAGACTCTTTAACCTGGAGAAAAGATGATGAGTAGGCTGTGGATATTAATTGCTGTCTTCAGATAGTTGAAGAGCTGCCACAGAGGAAGTAGAAGAATATTTCTCTGAGTTGCTCAGGAAAGCATATTTGGTTAAATATTTATGAGTTACATTTTAATTTGACATCAGAAAGGACTTTCTCCTAAGTAGGGTGTTCCCATAAGAGGTTAGCTCCATTGAGAATCACTGAGCTACCTTACTTCTACGCTATGACTGGCCAGTCATACAGCCTTTCTCCTTACTGGGCACATTTCCTTGTCTTTGCCATCAGCTCCACTTCTTATTTGCCAGCATCCTTTATCTTTATGCCCTATGAAGAGGCAGGCCCACTAAGCCATGTAATACCTCATGACCCCACCGCACCCCAGCCTAGCTAATTGGTCCTGAATGAGACACGTAACCTGAGGCCAGGCTTTCATTGGCTGCCTAGCAACCAGTTGTACTTTCCTTCCTGAGAACTGAATTAAGAGTCGCAGAGATGGTGGCTGTTAAGTCCTGAATGGGTCCAGTTTGTAGGCGTGACTTGTGGCACTGTGGGCTGTGTGCACATAGATACAGACAGCTCACAGAGAAGCTACCAAGAAGAGAGATATGTCATACCATGTGGGCAC
>NW_006786802.1:3414044-3495055 GCF_000442215.2 Lipotes vexillifer | reverse complement strand
GGGAAAGAGGCAGAACCAAGCAGCTCCTGAAACTGTGGGCAGGCTTTGGTTTGTACTCGCTTCTAATTTCTGGTTCCTATGAGCCTGGCCGTGACCCTGAGTTTCCCTGTCAAATAAGCCACGTTTCCTTGAACTAGCATCAGTATCTTTCTGTTCTGTGCCACTAATGATTCCCCACTAAAATATTAACAAACATGAACAAGCTTATAGTTCTCTATCAAGAATTAAGCAGCATCTATTCACACTCCTGCCTGCAACCTAAAACAAAATTATATTTTAAGTAAATGTTTATTCCTGGACTTTGTTATTACAATCATTATTATATTATTTTTATTACACATGGAGAATAGTTTGAGAGGATCCAAGAATGTTGAAATCAAAATCATTCCCCACTCCCCGCTAGAACTTTGGAATTTCTTTTCTATTCCTGCTAGCATTTTCATATTGCAGGTGAGACACTGGATGCCATACTGATTCTCCTTCCTTAACGGTCACCATGTTCTTTCTTTATTCTAAAACTGTGTGCTTTTTTCTCTAAGTATCCCAATAATTCAAAAAGAGCACATGTCTATATGCCTCCCTTTTCCAAGCACCTGCCTAGCATTTAGTGTGCCTTTTGATCTGAATACTCAAGAATTTCTTTGAGGGAATTTTATTCACCTGTTCTATTATCACTTCTTTCAACTTCTTCCCATCTATGTTTTCTCTGTCTATAACACACATTAGATTATCTCATCTCTTACACTTATTCTGTGCTTCTTCCCTTTTTATCCATAATTTAAATTCTGTCCTCTGGCTCTGCACTTTGAACAATGTCCTCTGCTGGTTTATCAGTTCATTATTTCACCATTCGGCGATTTGGTGTCTGTATTTTATTTTCAATTTTGTTAAGCGTTTATTTTCTGTGAATTCTTTCTTGTCCACCAATTACTTCTTTTCTTTTTAAGCACATGACACTCAATCATAGTAAGATTACTAATTTAAACCTTTAGTTTTACTCCATTATATCTATTTCAGTAGAGAACAAGCGTGTCCAGTCCATGAAAACCCCTTTCAGTAGAGAACAAGATAGTCCAGTCCATGAAAACCCCTTTGACTCCTATGTGTAGCAATAGAGCATGAAAATAATAATAATAATAATAATAAAAGATGTGGTCAAAGACAAGATTAATATCTCCTTGGCAGAAATAGGAGACAAACACAAAGCACTGAATGAGGTAACATCAAAAGCCTACAGTGGCTAAGATTTGGTTCCCACTGAGTATATGAGTCTATATGTAACCCATCCCAAGTGGCAGACCAGAGCAAGGCAGCAGATGCCAGAAGGGAGCAAAGTATAGATCCAAGTTGAAAAGGAAAAAATAAATAAACAACATACAAACAATTCCTTTCAACCTAGAATGCTATATTTTGCTAAATTTTCATTCAAATAGAAGGCCAAAATAAATACACTTTCAGACATACAAAGACTTACAGAGTCTGACAAGAGAAGTTCTCTGTAAAAGAATTATTAGCAGACATACTGCACTGAGGTTTTAAGGTTTCAAATATATAAAGAGAGCCTCACACCCCCCAAACAGTATGCTTGTTAATAATGACTTTAGTATCATCTCTAGTCAGTTATACATGCACAAATATAAAGCTACATGTGTATATATGTACCTGTAAGTGTAGACATACATATGTCTACATATATATGTGGACATATGTGTGTATATGGGTAATGTGTATATCAATGTATATACGTGTATCTACAGACATGTGTATATATGTATATGTTATATATATGTATAATGTGTATATATGTGTGTGTGTGTGTGTGTGTGTGTGTATATATATATATATATATATACACACAAAATTGTGTTTATATAAGAAATGGAAGAGCTGAAGATAATTTGGTAAGATGTTCACATTGGTTAGATCTGTCTGGATGATGGTGTCAAGTAGAGTGCTCTCTGTCTTTTGTATGTTTTAAATATTCCTTATTAAATATTTTAAAATAATTTCAAAGCATAAAATCAATGAACTTGGCTTGTACATGAGCACAGATTCCAGGCATTTAAGAATAGCAGTAGCGGGCTTCCCTGGTGGCGCAGTGGTTGAGAGTCCGCCTGCCGATGCAGGGGACACGGGTTCGTGCCCCAGTCCGGGAAGATCCCACATGCCGCGGAGCGGCTGGGTCTGTGAGCCACAGCCGCTGAGCCTGCGCGTCCGGAGCCTGTGCTCCGCAACGGGAGAGGCCACAACAGTGAGAGGCCCGCGTACCGCAAAAAATAATAATAATAATAGCAGTAGCTGTTCTCTCACAAGCTCATTAGATCATGGATGTTGAAGCTGTTTCTTAAGCTCATCAGTAATGCTGCCTACTATGGATTGTTTAAAAAAAAATAAAGACAATTTTACAATCAGCCATGTATCCTTGAAAAATGTTTTCTCCCTATTTGAATTTAGCTTTACTTGAGGTGTCTTTTTATTTGGGGGAAGGGACTGGGTTTGGCAGGAGGACTGTCATAAGAGAAATGGTGAGAGAAGCATCTGCTGTCTCCCCTGGTGAAGGGGGACTATCTTTAACAGTCTCTTTCCTTGGATTCATAAATGGATTTCTGCCTCATCTTGCAGTAAATCTGAGACCAAAAGAATTCACAGGGCCTCCTAATGCTCGTAATACAGCATGACTGATGAAACGTGGCAGGCACAACCCAGTATCTAGTTTTCTGAAAACCACACTGAAATCAACCACCCTGGCCAGAAAGTTAAAACAATACACAGACTTGAACAACCACCAAAGTTATCTTCCTTGATTTGGTCGTATTCTCAGGCACTTTGCAATCTGGATTACAAAGCACTATCTGTGTATTTTCTAATGGCGGGTGACAGCTACTGTTTATTCCCAGAAACTCAAATTAATGGTTTTGTTAAATCGACTTTCACCACTGCACACATAAGTCATCCCCTGGGGATCTGTCTAAGGGTCTAAGCCAGTTTCATGTACTTCAGAATGAGTGCTCTTAAGCAAACAGCAAGATAATTGGTTACCTGAATTTTGAACGTCAATTGAGGTGCTGCCTGCAAGGACACAGGAGGGTCAGAAGAAATAGGTGTAAAATAAGGACCAACTTCATTGGCCCTTCCCTAGTATAAAAATCACATCAGTAAAATGGACCAGGGACTCCAAGACAATGGGAAAGGCTAGAATTGAGAAGACTCTGGTTCCAGTCTCATTCTTTTCCCTGTCTCTCTCAGCCTCAGCTGTCCCATCTGTAACACGTGATTCCAGCTCCCTGCTCAGTGATTCTATACATGAGGATAAAATGAAATTACAGATGTGAAAATATGATGTAGATGGTAAAATACCTTGTATGTATAAGAGATTAAATTAACTTCTAGAATAGTTAGTTAAATTTTTAATCTTTCAAGCTGGTGACTTGGACTCAGTGATAACAACAGACTGAACCACATCTGACTTCTCAGCATCTGAGAGTGTCCTGTAAAATGAGTGCAACCATCCTAAACTGAGCACCTTCAAAAGCTGTTGTGAGAAGCACGTGAGAAAATAGATGCAAGATCACACTTCAATGTTAAAGAGATGGGATAAATATCAAGTGTGGTTGGTTATTTTTGATGAGCATTCCGAATGCCTTTCTAAACAAGCAACCTCCTGGAATATGTTGATGAAAGAGTCAGGGAAATGTCAGTTCTGAGCAGTAGTGCCCCAAGAAGGGACTAGAGGTCTCATCATGGGGATCAGATTTGTCTCAATTATTTGGATATTTCAAGTAGCAGTTGTGATTTTTTTTTTCTTGCATTGATTCTAGACACCTGAAAAACTGCCACTGTTCTCAGTTTCATTTTCTGGTGGGCATAGTGAAATGAAACCGTTAACCTATGCAGGAACTACATGCTTACGATTTAGGGATTCTAAAGAGTACCTGTAAAGGAAACCGTAGAAGCTAAATTAGGTAATTGCAAATCTCTTATTTAGGGTGAAAGCAATGTGTTTTCTTTGGCTATAGAAATTCTCCAAATACTATTCTAAAACATCCAAAATCAACAGCTCATAGGAAAGAACACAGGTAAACCATATCAAAACCATACTACTTTAAGTGCATGAAAACAAAAAAAGAAAAGTCAAGTTTGGCAAGGATTTGATTCAGATTCAAATAAAGCCCTTGTCAGAGCAATGTAGCAGCAGGAGTACAGGTTAGGGATCACTGGTCTGGGGCAGGCACTTCACTCCCACATTTGTTTATTCTCCTGTAAAACGGAGATAATACTACAGTACCTGCTCTTTGCTGAACAAGCCTGTAGATAGGTAGGTGGTTTCCAAAGTATAAACCCAGTGGAAATGCAAATTACCTTGGTTAGACCAATATACAATTCAAGGAGTTGGTTCTTCCACTCTGTGCTGGCCATCAAGGTAATGAGATTGTCATAGGCAAAAGCAGAATTTAATGTCATCCACCTCCCCGAGAAAATATGTATTGGCGATATTGTGTATGCTCTAACATAGGGTTCTGAACCAGGTGCCCACAGTCTCTGGGAAGATGTGTGGATTCACTTCAAGTAGGTCTCTGTTTTCCCTCAAGTTTTATCATATATGTGTGTTTACTTATATGTATATATAGTAAATGTGTTTGTGCACGTACGCAAAGAGGGCATATATTTCATCAAATTACCAGAGGGATTCATGTCCTAACCTATTCCTCTTAGTGAGAGGCGCTACCTCCTCTCCATAGTTATCCCTCACCTACATAGTCTGTACCTTATTGTAACTGTTCCCACTTTTAAATGGAAGGAAGGCCTGCAGTATATTTAAACTGAACAGTCTTATCTCAGACAACATAACCCCTAAAGGTGTTTATTCCTACAAAGGTTGCTATTTCTTTAAGTTCCTATTCTGTTTACTCTCATCCTGTGGCAGGCACTGAAATACTGATATTTTGATAAAGGTTGGGAGGGTGATTCTGATGGCCAAGGTCCAGAGATAGCAACCAGGAGGCTTTACTGTTTTGATAAATCTTGAGCCATTCTTTGACAGAAAAACAATCGTAATATGTTGAGTAGGAAAAGTAGCACGCTACACATTTGAAAGCCGTTGCAGCCTCGTTACAGACTGGCCGGTGGACAATTCCGTTCTCTTCACTGACTTACTACCTAGTTGGTTCAGAGTTGCCTGATAAAATTCAGCATATTACAACCCTCCTAGCGATGGCAACAGGTCCTCCACCATTCTGCTGCTGGATCAACAGGCAGTCATTCTAGCTTTAGTAGAGGACTCTACCCCATCATAAACAAGCCCAACCAAATCAGATGAAGTGCTGCATTTTGGCTCATGGATTCTCAATTCAGTTTTAATAAAGTTCATTTTCTCCCAGTGCCACATAAATGATATCTAAGTTTCCTTTAGTTCTTAAAATTCTAGGATTGCCAGTCAGTAAATGACACATTTTTTGTAAACCAAGGCTGATTGCCATGGAAGCAGCTGAGCCAAAACCACTAGACTGAGAGCTTGAAATTTAATGATACTGAAGATCTAACCAACAACAGAGTGAGGACTCTTGTTCTTGATCGCGATAATCAAAATGGACCTTGCCAAGGAGTCTTAAGGTGCAAAAGGCTGAATAAAATGTTATTGTCTGGTACTTTTTTGTGTGTGGTGGGAAAGGGGTATTATATGCAAAATCTTCAATTTTTTTCTAAACAGTATATAAATGCTCTCAAAACTTTACCCCTTAGTGCAGGGAAATATTTTAATGATTTTACAGTGTTTTTATGCATTCAGTATTATTTACAATAGCTATGCTTCATTTTTTATACACACACAAAAATAGGTTTTAAAAAAAAACCTTCCACAGAACTCTTTTTGTCTCCAACTCACAAGTAGAATTACTTTAAAAAAGAAATAGGAGGGTGGTGGTTAATAATTTGCGTACATTAAAACTTATAATAAAATTAACTTCCCATCAAGTATCTCTAAATAGATGACTAATCAAACTTTTTTAAAAAGAAAATAAGTCCCCTAGAAACAGAAATTGTACATACATATGGTAATCAATAAAGAGCAAACAATGTAAAAAATGTGCTTAATCATTTATTTCTTAAGTTCCATCATGTGTGTTGGTGTTTGGCATGTAAATAAGGTGGTTTGTTGTGGAAATACAACAAATGTGGACTGAATTCATGACCAAAATAGCAAACAAATGGTCATTTTTACATGTTTTCATGTTTAATCATAGTATTATTTTTCTTTGAATGCATATATGTGTGTATACATGCAAACATACATACATATTTACTTGTGCATTCACAGACACATGGAGATATTTTAATCTTGAATCTCATTTTGCTTTCATTTAAAACCAAAAAGTAAACAACAAGTTTCTATTGTATAGAACAGGGAACTATATTCAATATCTTGTGATAAACCAAAATGGAAAATAATATTAAACACAACACTGTAAATCAACTATACTTCAATAAAATTTTTTAAAAAATACTAATCAAAAGAAAACTGGACTTGGATGGTGCTGGAACACTCGATTGCTATATGCAAAAGAAGTCAACCTGTATCTTATATACATATAACTCAAAATGGATTACAGATGTAAACATAATGGATACATTTTTTAAACTTCCAAAATAAAACATAGAAAACAAAACACCAAAAAAGTTAACGTATCGGATTAAATATCAGGTTTTCACAAGTTTAAATATCAGATCTTTACAGCCAGGATGCAAACAGCAAGAGGGTTAAAAAGCAGTTGCTACTTGTATGCATTAGCCTGAAAAGCATCTTATCTAGAGCTGACCCCCACTGGCTAATACCGTCTTCTCTTATTCATTGTACTTGATTTGGTGTGTCACCTGTCTCTTGTTTGTCTATAGATTAGCACAAAAATGTCATTGCAAACTAAGTGAATAGGGCACAGCCCCAGCACCTGCCACTTTTAAAACTCTTTAGAAGAGTCCCTTGTTTATTTTGTAGGCGCCCAGGGGGGCACTTAAATAACTGCATTGAAACAAACAATGCTGGTGATGATTAAGGAGGCTTTCACATGAAAATTCACTTCAGAAAAATGTTTTGCAGATGTACTGAAGAAAACTGTATCACTAAGAACCACTCAAAATACTTTGGTGGACCAAAACACCTTTATATTTCTTCTGGCAGCCTGCCAAGTTCACTGCCAGCTTGAAAAGAATTCTATAGCTGGAGGCTAGAGCAGAAACTGCAATGATTTAAAAGAGAATTGGCTACAGTAAGAACGATAATGCCCTATATCGTTAAAATGCAACTGGCATCTTAGCCTCCCTACAGCTCTTTGAAAATGTGCTTACTCTTCAACTATTTACAAGGAAAAATGCAGAGACAACTGAAATCACAAGAAATAAAAATTATTTTAAAGGACTGAGAAGTCCTTTGCCAAATGATTTATCAGTAGTGCTTATAAAATAATGACATGTTCTCAACTGTTAAATGAGTAAGAAATCCATGCAGAAATTCTGCTCATTATGAAACTCAACCATCAGACATAAAACCGTTTTCATGATGTCCTAAATTAATTAATGCAGACTATAAACACAAAAACAGTTGGCTTAAAATTAAGATGTAAACACAGACAGACAACATCCTGATGTCATCGGCTTAAGCATTTGACAGAAACAATATCTTTGGTTACTTTTCTGGGTGAATTTTAGAGAGCTAAGATTTGGTCTGGCAAGCTAAGGGAAATCACAGAAAGTCCAGGGACCAAATTAAAAGGGATTTCCTGGGTGTTTGTACAGAAAGCCAAGAGAAGCATCAGTCCAGTGGTTCAGATGTACAGTAAGCATCAAGGACATGTCTTTAAATCTAGGACTCAACAACGCATTATACAATCACTATTTCTTCCTTACGTTAACAATGAGTAAAATTCTCCTTTCAGTTGGAAACACAGACCACCCCATTTAAATGTGCTCTCATGAGTACATAAATGTCAAGGGGAAAGTCAAGAGTAATTTGCCAGAAAGTTCAACATGGGAACTGTGGAGATGAAGCACTCAGTTTAGCACACCCATCCTTGACTGCATGTCAAAATAAGTCATGGTACCTGACCTCAAGGGGCTTAATGAACAAGGGGAAACAGATGCATAAATGCATAAAAGGGGCCAAAGTTAAAAAGTACTCTCATGGAGGTGTATATCAAGTTCAGTGGGACCATCAATGAGGGAATATTTTCTAAAAATAAGTAAGTGTATAATCAGATAAAAACCGAAGGATTGAGGACCTTGGGTATAATTCTTATCCAAACTCCACATTTCTATCCCCAAAGCCACACCCTTCCCTATAGTCAAATAACAATGGATTCTCAATTATACCTGCCACTAATTAGGGACTTCTTTCCCCATTATGTAAACAGAGATTGGCCTGTGAACTATAAAAAGTAAATGACTAAAATAAACAAACACAGAGAATTTAATTCAACATGCATTTACTATTTCATTCTCTCCTGATGATTTCACGTACACACAATATACTAAATCTCTGTCTATAGGCTGGCTTCACCTCCTGAGTTTCAGATCCTTACATCTGTCTGACTTCCATCTTGACCTTTCTAGATGTGTCTCTGGCACCTCCAACTCGACATGTCCCCAACTGAACTCATCCAATGCATCTGTTGAATCTAGCTGTACTGATTCCACCTTTGCCATATGTTATTTATGGACTGCATGCTTGTGTCCCCCAAACCCATATGTTGAAACCCTAACCCCCAATGTGATCGTATTAGGAGACAGGGCATTGGGGAGGTAATTAGGTCTTGAGGGTGGAGCCTCACAAATGGGAGCAGTGCCCTTGTAAGAAGAAACATGAGGAGGGATGACTTCTCTCTCGGTCCTGTGAGGATACAATGAGAAGAGAGAGGATCATGTGCAAACCAGGAAGCAGGCCCTCTCCAGATACTGAATCTGCCATCACCCTGACCTTGGACTTCTCAATCTCCAGAACCGTAAGAAATAAATACGGTTTAGGGCTTCCCTGGTGGCGCAGTTGTTGAGAGTCCGCCTGCCGATGCAGGGGACACGGGTTTGTGCCCCGGTCCGGGAGGATCCCACATGCCGCGGAGCGGCTGGGCCCGTGAGCCATGGCCGCTGAGCCTGCGCGTCCGGAGCCTGTGCTCCGCAACGGGAGAGGCCACAGCAGTGAGAGGCCCGCGTACCAGAAAAAATAAATAAATAAATAAATGTTGTTTAAGCCACGTGGTCTATGGTATTGTTACAGCAGCTCTAACTAAGACACTACGTTTCAAATATATCCACTTGCCTCCATCCCCTTTCTAGCACCCTGGTTCCGGGCACCACTATCTTTTACTATATTGCCACAGTGGTCTTTTAACCTCATTGCCAACTGCTACTTTGTCCACACAACCTATAGTAGCCAAAATGATCCTTCTTCACAGCCAAGAATTCTTTATAAAATGTAAATACTCTTAGGAAATAAGCCACATTAAGTTTCCAGATGCCTTAGAGCCAATTAGCTTATAGAATCCCCTTCTCCTGTCATAGGAACCCTGGGGATAGAGGCTGAGTCTAGAGAGGACAGGAGAAGCAGATTTACCTCCTTCACTACTGTATCCAGAAATGTTGGGACAGGGCCCTACGCTTCCCACACTCTGGTTTTCCACAGATAGTTTAAACCACAAAAAATAAAAATAAAAATTGAAGGCCAGCAAAAGGCTGCTATTTTGTTTCAACTTTACTGACGTATAACTGAAGTACATTAAATTACACATATTTAAAATTTAACATTTGATCCATTTAAAAATATACGTGTACTTGTGAAACCATCACCACAATCAAGATAAGAAATATTTTATCACCCTCAAAAGTCTTCTCATGACCTTTTTTAATCCATCCCTCTCTCCTCCCCACCCCTAGTAACCACTGGTCTGATGTTTGTCATTACAGATTAGTCTGCACTTCCTAGAATTTTATGTAAGTGGAATCATACAGTATGTACTCTTTCTGCAAGGGTTATATCACTTAGCATAAGGACTTTAAGATTCATCCATATTGTTGCATGCATTAGCAACCTTTTTACTTTACCAAGTGATGACATCTTTTAAACCATTCCTTCTACTATCATAATCATGTCATAAAAGAAAAGGCATTTTAACCAACAGAAAGGAAAAAGGATGTGTATTCCAAATAAGGACAGTCATTCTCCAGAATGAAAAATTGGCAATCTTGTGCTGACAAAGAGTGGGGTCCTCAGGCAAACTGCATAAGACTCATCACCCAAAGCCAGTGCTTCTCCTGGCCACGAAGGGGGAAGCAACGCCCCTCACAAAGCCCTATACTCCGCCTCATTCAAGAAGGGAGAAAAGCAGATCTCTCTTGAGACCTGTTTCCATGGTAACCAGCTAGCAACTGACAATGTGGCAGCAGTTGGGCCTCCTGAAGGGGAAAATCTTCCCCTTCTGAGACCAGGCCACTGAGAGGCCCAAGAAGGGACAGCTCCCACCTGGGCCTCCTGAGGAGGCCCCAGTAATCACTTGGCTGCCCCTTTATTGGGAAAGGCCCTGGTGGGTTTCCGATGAAGTAGATGGGGAAGGGAAGAAGGGCCTCTCTGAATCAGGCTGGTCCATAAACTGCCAACAGGCAAGGCAGCGGTGATCACAGAAAGAGCGTGGGCCATACAGACACCACCCTTAGAATCAGCACAACTTTAAATAAGCTCATTAATCTCCCTAAGGCTCAGTTTCTTCCAAAAGATTAGGTAACACTGGGTTTCTGCATTGGATAATTACAGAGGGCATCACTGAGGTTATAGTCTGTTTGCCTACCTTCATTCCAGTGAGCATGTGCTTGCATTCCACTTTGCCCTGGGAACTGAAAGGGTAGAGGCAGGTATGTGGCATTTTAGGCCTCGAAGGGTTGGAAGTCAACAATACTTAAATACTGCAGGTGAATAAGGGGCTTAAATCCAGATGCACCCCCCACCAATTCCTCTCCAAGACAGCCATCAAGAGGGCCCACATTCCCAGAATCTGCGGCTTTATGTGAGAGCAAGAGTATCAATCAATTTACTCCACAAACTGTTCCCTATCCACTCCCAAGATGGTCTATCAGATCTCCAGCTATTGGTGGTTCTGTTCAATGACAACCTGGCAGCAAAGCACATTGGTTAAGAATTAGGTTCTGGCAGCAGACACATCCAGGTTCAAGTCCAGCCATACTTTTGACAACCAGGTAACCTTGGATGGATTATTTAACACTCTTAAGCCTCAGTTGCCTCATGATAATAATTTAATAGATTTGCTGCAAGAATCATTGTGAAAATGTATATAAAGTGTTCAGCAAATACAGTAGTGCTTTATTGTAACTTTTCAGATTTTTCCTGGGCAAGGTTGAAACATTCTTGAGGACCTTCTCTTACTCAGTCCTTCCCCTGACATCCCTTCTGCTGAAAGAGAGGCTGAAATTAACCCAATGTAGACCCAGAGCTCTGCTTAATGGTAGGCTGAGTGCAAGACCAGCCATCAGGCAAGTCTGAAAAGTGAAAAGGTCTACATCACTGTCATCATTGGTAACCCTCAGAACTACCTGTAACAGTTTATAAAAATGCAAACAAGAGTTTGGAGAGCCTAATTCAGCAGGTTTGTTTAGGGCAGAATTATCTATTTATTTGTGTTGTTTTGTTTTTAAAAGATTGACCTTGGTGTACAGTCAAGATTGAGTACCATTGGTCTAGAGCAAGGTCAGCAAACCTTTCCTATGAAGGACCAGACAGTAAATATTTTAGGCTTTGCAGGCCACATGCTACATTCTCCATCACATAGTCTTTGCTTTTTACAACCCTTTAAAAAAGTAAAAACCATCTGTCTAAATATATGCTCTGTATTTGGTGTGGGCTGCACAAAAACAGAGTGGATATATGTATAACTGAGTCACTTTGCCATACACCTGAAACTAACAGAACACTGTAAATCAACTATACTCCAATAAAAAATTAAAAATAAATAAAACCATCAGCTGCATAAATTAAATTAATTAATTAATTAATTAATTAAAAATGGCCCCAAAAAAGGTCATGGCCAAATTTGGCCCACAGGCCATAGCTTATTGACTCCTGGTCTAGAGCTCTTAGCTCTGGAAGTTCCATGACCTAAAATATTCTTTAGATTGACTCAGAATCCAAAGACCAGTGACCCCACATTCCCTTCGGCCAGCTTGGTGACCCTCCACCTTTTCCTTGCCTGCCTCACTCTGCACCTCTAGCAAGCTACCGCAGGGCTGCACTGCAGCTGAGAGCAAGCTCTCCCTAAAGGCTGCAGAGTGAGGAGTGTTGGCAGAGCAGTTGGGTTCCCACTGGAAGAACACAAGTCAGCACCACGTTGAGTTCAAGCATGGATATATGCCACTGTTGCCAAAGCATCATCATTTACAAGCATTTATCGAGTACCCTTCATCTAACTCATCCTGCGGAAACTAGAAACTGCTACACTTGCACGCGATAAACTTTCGGCAGTTAGCCTTCTGAACTGGGACTCTGTACCATTCCTGACTGAAAAGCCCTTTCTGATGGGTGAAGATAGGTCCTCCAGTTATTGCATTTGTCTTAACATAGCCTACTCCACAGAGCCATTGTTGGAGACCCATCATACAACCTTACACAGCAAACCTTTCACGGCAAGATATGGGAGACCCATTTTCTGTGTCATAAATTGGAGATGTTTTTATTTTACCAGAACTCTTAGTTTGGAGAAGTGCTGTTTCTCTGTTTGGAGAAGTGCTTTGGGTTAAGGGGGGATTTGGGAATATGGGTGGGGGAGTTTGGGGTGAGACAACGTGAAGAATTAAGTGGTTTCTCCACTGAGGGAGGGAGGGGGAAGAGACAATGGAAGGAGGTGGGGTGTGCACATACTCCCCACGTGGCTTCTCTCCCAACTCTTTAATCATGTTATTAAATTCATAAAATGCTTGAGCGTAAATGAATTTTTGGCGGAAACAGGGAAGAGATTGAGCTTTGTTCTGAGAGTGGGACAGTTAGAGCAGCAGAGATGAATGAATAAATGGGGAAACAGAAAAACACAGAGTTAAGCCCTAAAACCTTTTCAAAATTATGGAGCACGCTTGTGACTTTCTCCAGACAGTGCTGACTAGCTGTTGTATGAAGTTAATTAAATCCCTATTTTATGTTATTCCTTTACTTTTATTATTATTAATTTATAGAGATTTCATCTGACGTCTGAGTCACATCTGGTTGCCCTAGCTCACATTTTAGTGCAAGAGTAAGTATCAAGTGGTAGATTTGTTTCTCTTTAAAAAAAAAATCAATAACTAGTTTGCAATGCCTTTGATAGAAATTCAATGACTAACATCAGGTTTTACTTTATCAAGAAGCTGGGATATTGTCAACAGCTATGCAAGAAAGTAACTGATTCAAAATCCAATTGTCAAAACATTCACTGGGCCCTCACTGCATGCAAAATAGTGTGCAGGGTGCTGGGAAGATTAAGAGAAATAAGATGCACTCTCCCTCCTGGAGAGAAATGTCACCAAACAGCATGTGCATGGGATCAGAGGAGTGATTCCAACACGCATTATACAGAGACAGACGTGGCACAGGCCATGTGACTTAACAGGTTAAAACTAAAGTAGGGCAACTTGGGGTTATACAAACTACACTGTTAATACCAGAGACCCAAAAGCTGCAGCCTACCAAAGTCATGCCAATTTGGGATTGAGTGGAAGCTTACATCCCTTCAGTGGACACTCCAAAGGCTTTCAGTCTGAATAAAGCTAGTACCATGGGCAGAATGATCAGGAAGGGTTCATGAGGGATTTACCACATGCTCAAGCTCCAAACTGCTTCTTGAGGAATCACGCCTAGAGGACTCCAATCATCTTTGAAAACAGCTTTAGGAAAAAACAAGAGATATGTTTTTCCAAGAGCCTGATGTCCTAGTGGCCCAGCAAGGCATCCTGGGAACTGCCTTAGCAGGGAGTGACTGGAGATGTAACCATGGGCAGGATACAGGCGTGAGGAGTGGTGACTTAAGCATGCGTAGTACGTGGATTGGACAGAACATAGCATGGTAAGCCTAAGAAAGTGGTTACCTCAAATCAAATTTAATTCTCCCCTACACCTGCCAGAAGCACTGGATCAATTGGATGTGCCAGGCATCCACTGTGTTCAGTAAATATCTGTTAAAAGAATAAATATGGCGTAAGATTGGGGGCAGAATCAACATGGCGTACTAGGAGGATGCAGAATTTGCGTCTCCTCACACCTAGGGCACCTACAAGGCACCCGTGGGGGACCACAGACACCTAAGGGGACGGGAGGAAACCCCAGTGACCCGGTAGGACGTGGGGCGTGAGGTGGGGGGAGTGAAGGGGGAGGAGAAGTGGAGGCGGGACGGGACAGGCTCCCCTGAGGGGCCGCTGGGGGAGGGGAAGGGATCCCACGTCCGAAGGGGGAAATTGGGGAACCACTGGGAGGGCAGAGGATCAAAAGGGAGCATGGCCAGGTTTCCCCTGCCCACTTGGCCCCCCAGGAACCTGCTGAGATCCCTGGCCTGATCCTCTGCCCACAGAGGCTGCCTCCAGATGCAGGGGTCCTGAGGGAGTGGGAGGGAAGGAAGGGGGAGCAAAAGTAAAGGCCGGACCTCCGGGATTGCACCCCTAAGGAGTGACTGGGGAAGGGGAGGAGTTCCTGCACCCAGGGGGACCCACCCACGGTTAGGGGTCCAGCAGCAACCAGGGAGACCCTGGGGGAGATGGTAGGGGAGGGGCACAAAGGAACGGAAGGGAATGGGGCCAGTGCTCTCCCTGTCCACATAGGAGCCAGGAAGCCTGTTTGGTTCCCGGGCCTAATCCTCTGCCCTCGGAGCCTCCCTCCTGCCGCAAGCCCAAGCCCAGGGCCCCACCTCTACCCTCAGAGACCCCCTTCTGCACAGGTCCTAAGCAGAGGCCCCACCCCGCCACTCACCCAGGTTCCGCCCCACCCTAAACCCCTCCCCTGCCTAAGTTCCACCCACCCCCATGTAAACTCTGCCTCCATAGCCAAGGCTTTATTTTTTTTTTTCCTTTTTCCTCTTTTAGATTGGAGTCTGTTTTACCTTGTTGATTCATTGTTACTGATTCTTTTACATTTTTATTTTTCCCAATAAATCTTTAATTTTCTAATTTTATTTTATTCTTTATACTTTGTTAGTGATCTCTCATTTTGGCTTGTTGCCCCCCCCCCTTTTTTCTCCTTTTCCTGCTGTGTTTTTTTTTTTTACCTTGTTGTAGTTGTTTCAATTATACTTTTATTTTTCCTAATATATTTTTAATCTTTTTAATTTTATATTGTTTTTAATTCTTTGATATTGCACTGCTCCTTTTTTTTCTTTATTTCTTCCTTTTTTTTTCCCCCATGCCACGAAGCTTGTGGGATCTTGGTTCCCGGGCCAGATGTCAGGCCCAAGCTCCTGTGGTGCGAGCTCTGAGTCCAACCCGCTGGGGTGAACCTCAGACCCCAAGGAATATAAATCGGAGTGAGGCCTCCCGGAGGTCCTCATCTCAGCACCAAGACCCAACTCTACTAACTGCCTGCAAACTCCAGTCCTGGATATCTCAGGCCAAACAACCAGTGAGACAGGAATACAGCACCACCCATCAAAAAAAAAGAAAGAAACGACAAAAACACATGCTACAGACGAAGGAACAAGGTAAAAACCTACTAGACCAAATAATGAAGACAAAATAGGCAACCTATCTGAAAAAGAATCCAGAGTAATGATAATAAAGATGATCCAAAATCTCAGAAACAGAATGGAAAAATACAAGAAACATTTAACAAGGATCTAGAAGAACTAAAGAGCAAACAAACAGTGATGAATGACACAATTACTGAAATTAAAAATACTCTAGAAGGAATCAATAACAGAATAACTGAGGCAGAAGAACGGAGAAGTGAGTTGAAAGATAAAATGGTGGAAATAACTGCCAGGGAGCAGAGAAAAGAAAACAGAATGAAAAAAATTGAGAACCGTCTCAGAGACCTCTGGGACAACATTAAATGCACCAACTATCGAATTACAGGGGTCCCAGAAGAAGAAGAGAAAAAGAAAGGGACTGAGAAAATATTTGAAGAGGTGATAGTCGAAAACTTCCTTAACATGGTAAAGGAAGTAGTCAATCAAGTCCAGGAAGCACTTATACCATACAGGATAAACCCAAAGAGAAACACACCGAGACACATATGAATTAACTATCAAAAATGAAATACAAAGAAAAAGTACTAAAGCAGCAAGGGAAAAGCAACAAATAACATACAAGGGAATCCTCATAAGGTTACTAATAGCTGATTTTTCAGCAGAAACTCTGCAAGCCAAAAGGGAGTGGCAGGACATACTTAAAGTGATGAAAAGGAAAAACCTACAACCAAGATTACTCTACCCAGCAAGGATCTCATTCAGATTTGATGGAGAAATTAAAATCCTTACAGATAAGCAAAAGTTAAGAGAATTCAGCACCACCAAACCGGCTTTACAGTAAATGCTAAAGGAACTTCTCTAGGCAGGAAACACAAGAGAAGGAAAAGACCTACAACACTAAACCCCCCAAAATTAAGAAAATGGGAATACGAACATACATATCAATAATTACCTTACATGTAAATGGGTTAAATGCTCCAACCAAAAGACAGACTGGCTGAATGGATACAACAACAAGACCCATATATACACTGTCTACAAGAGACCCACTTCATACCTAGGGACACATACAGACTGAAAAGTGAGAGGATGGAAAAAGATATTCCATGCAAATGGAAATCAAAAGAAAGCTGGAGTAGCAATTCTCATATCAGATAAAATAGACTTTCAAAGAAAGATTATTACAAGAGACAAAGAAAGACACTACATAATGATCAAGGGATCAATCCAAGAAGAAGATATAACAATTTTAAATATTTATGCACCCAACATAGGAGCACCTCAATACATAAGGCAAATGCTAAAAGCCATAAGAGGGGGAAACTGACGGTAACACAATAATAGTAGGGGACTTTAACACCCCACTTTCACCAATGGACAGATCATCCAAAATGAAAATAAATAAGCAAACACAAGCTTTAAATGACGCAGTAAACAAGATGGACTTAATTGATATTTATAGGACATTCCACCCAAAAACAACAGAAAAAACTTTCTTCTCAAGTGCTCATGGAACATTCTCCAGGATAGATCATATCTTAGGTCACAAATCAAGCCTTGGTAAATTTAACAAAACTGAAATTCTATCAAGTATCTTTTCCGACCACAACGCTATGAGACCAGATATCAATTATAGAAAAAAATCTGTAAAAACTATAAACACATGGAGGTAAACAATACACTACTAAATAACTAAGAGATCACTGAAGAAATCAAAGAGGAAATCAAAAAATATCTAGAAACAAATGACAATGAAAAGACAACACAACAAAACCTGTGGGATGCAGCAAAAACAGTTCTAAGAGGGAAGTTTATAGCAATACAATCCTACCTCAAGAAACAAGAAACATCTCAAATAAACAACCTAACCTTCCACCTAAAGCACTTAGAAAAAGAAAAACAAAAAAACCCCAAAGTTAGCAGAAGGAAAGAAATCATAAAGATCAGATCAGAAATAAATGAAAAGAAACAAAGGAAACAATAGCAAAGATCAGTAAAACTAAAAGCTGGTTCTTTGAGAAGATGAACAAAATTGATAAACCATTAGCCAGACTCACCAAGAAAAAAAAGGAGAAAACTCAAGTCAACAGAATTAGAAATGAAAAAGGAGCAGTAACAACTGACACTGCAGAAATACAAAGGATCATGAGAGATTACTATAAAATGGACAATCTGGAAGAAATGGACAAATTCTTAGAAATGCACAAACTGCCAAGACTGAATCAGGAAGAAATAGAAAATATGAACAGACCAATCACAAACACTGAAATTGAAACTGTGATTAAAAATCTTCCAACAAACAAAAGCCCAGGACCAGATGGCTTCACAGGCGAATTCTATCAAACATTTAGAGAAGAGCTAACACCTATCCTTCTCAAACTCTTCCAAAATATAGCAGAGGGAGGAACACTCCCAAACTCATTCTACGAGGCCACCATCACCCTGATACCTAAACCAGACAAGGATGTCACAAAGAAAGAAAACTACAGGCCAAGATCTCTAATGAACATAGATGCAAAAATCCTCAACAAAATACTAGCCAACAGAATCCAACAGCACATTAAAAGGATCATACACCATGATCAAGTGGGGTTTATCCCAGGAATGCAAAGATTCTTCAATATATGCAAATCAATCAATGTGATACACCATATTAACAAATTGAAGGATAAAAACCATATGACAATCTCAATAGATGAAGAAAAAGCTTTTGACAAAATTCAACACCCATTTATGATAACTCTCCAGAAAGTAGGCATAGAGGGAACCTACTCAACATAATAAAGGCCATATATGACAAACCCACAGCCAACATCGTTCTCAATGGTGAAAAACTGAAACCATTTCCTCTAAGATCAGGAACAAGACATGGTTGGTTGTGCACTCTCACCACTATTATTCAACATAGTTTTGGAAGTTTTAGCCAGGGCAAGCAGAGAAGCAAAATAAATAAAAGGAATCGAAATCGGAAAAGAAGAAGCAAAACTGTCACTGTTTGCAGATGACATGATACTATACATAGAGAATACTAAAGACACTACCAGAAAACTACTAGAGCTAATCAATGGATTTGGTAGAGTAGCAGGGTACAAAATTAATGCACAGAAATCTCTTGCATTCCTATACTCTAATGATGAAAAACCTCATAGAGAAATTAAGAAAACACTCCCATTTACCACTGCAACAAAAAGAATAAAATACCTAGGAATAAACCTACCTAAGGAGACAAAAGACCTGTATGCAGAAAACTATAAGACACTGATGAAGGATATTAAAGATGATACAAATCGATGGAGAGACACATTATATTCTTGGACTGGAAGAACCAACATTGCGAAAATGACCATACTACCCAAAGCAATCTACCGATTCAATGCAATCCCTATCAAAAAACCAATGGCATTTTTCACAGAACTAGAACAAAAAAATTGCACAATTTGTATGGAAAACACAAAGGACCCCAAATAGCCAAAACAATCTTGAGAAAGAAAAATGGAGCTGGAGGAATCAGGCTCCCAGACTTGACTATACTACAAAGCTACAGTAATCAAGACAGTATGGTACTGGTACAAAAACAGAAATATAGATCAATGGAACAGGATAGAAAGCCCAGAGATAAACCCACAGACATATGATCACCTTATCTTTGATAAAGGAGGCAAGAGTATACAGTGGAGAAAAGACAGCCTCTTCAATAAGTGATGCTGGGAAAACTGCACAGCCACATGTAAAAGAATGAAATTAGAACACTTCCTAACACCATACACAAAAATAAACTCAAAATGGATTACAGACCTATATGTAAGGCCAGACACTATACAACTCTTTGAGGAAAACATAGGCAGCCCACTCTATGACACAAATCACAGGAAGATCCTTTTTGACCAACCTCCTAGAGAAATGGAAATAAAAACAAATATAAACAAATGGGACCTAGTGAAACTTAAAAGCCTTTGCACAGCAGAGGAAACCATAAACAAGACGAAAATACAACCCTCAGAATGGGAGAACATATTTGCCAACGAAGCAACTGGCAAAGGATTAATCTCCAAAATATACAAGCAGCTCATGCAGCTCAATATCAAAAAACAAACAACCCAATGAAAAAATGGGCAGAACACCTAAATAGACATTTCTCCAAAGAAGGTATACAGATTGCTAACAAACACATGAAAGGATGCTCAACATCACTAATCATTAGAGAAATGCAAATTGAAAGTACAATGAGATATCACCTCACACTGGTCAGAATGGCCATCATCAAAAAATCTGGAAACAATAAATGCTGGAGATGGTGTGCAGAAAAGGGAACCCTCTTGCACTGTTGGTGGGAATGGAGAACAGTATGTAGGGTCCTTAAAAAACTAAAAATAGAACTACCATATGACCCAGCAATCTCACTACTGGGCATATACCCTGAGAAAACCGTAATTCAAAAAGAGTCATGTACCACAATGTTCACTGCAGCTCTATTTACAATAGCCAGGACATGGAAGCAACCTAAGTGTCCATCGACAGGTGAATGGCTAAAGAAGATGTGGCACATATATACAATGGAATATTACTCAGCCATTAAGAGAAACGAAATTGAGTTATTTGCAGTGAGGTGGATGGACCCAGAGTCTGTCATACAGAGTGAAGTAAGTCAGAAAGAGAAATACAAATACTGTGTGCTAACACACATATATGGAATCTAAAAATAAAAATGGTTCTGATGAATCTAGGGACAGGACAGGAATAAAGACACAGACGTAGAGAATGGACCTGAGGACAAGGGGAAGGGGAAGCTTAAGGTGGGACAAAGTGAGAGAGTAGCACTGACGTATATACACTGCCAAGTGTAAAATAGCTAGCTAGTGGGAAGCAGCTGCATGGCACAGGGAGATCAGCTCAGTGCTTTGCGACCACCTAGAGGGGTGGGATAAGGAGGGTTGGAGGGAGACGCAAGAGGGAGGGGATATTGGGATATATGTATGCACATAGCTGATTCACTTTGTTATACAGCAGAAACTAACACAACACTGTAAAGCAATTATATTCCAAAAGTGAACAGTGATATCATTACTGAGACCATTTCCACTGGGAGAGAAGTTCTGAAGATTCTGAAAACTTGTCGGATGAGGCAGGCAAGACCAGAGATCATGATAAGTAAAGTGATTAACTGAGGAGCTGTGTGGGGGAAGAAGTCTCGACTTAATCAAGGTTCAGGGATGACAAACTTTTGACTAAATGAAAGGCGACTAAACAAGACTCTGTGTCATTGATTTCAGGGAAAGCTCATGGACAGAACAAGTAGACTCAGATAGTGCTTTCAGGTGAAGACCTCAAGGGAATTCAGTAAGTTTAGGCAGCTCCCAAATCCCATGGGAATCTAGCTTATGTCTAGGAAACCTGAACAGGAAAGAATTCATAGCTCTCAAAACTATGCATAGAAAAGTGTACCAATAAACACAGAAAAACATAACATTTCCTGGAAATATAAACTACCTACAAACATATTTTCAGGTGTGCTCCCGAGTTCAGGCTTATGAAAGTGCATCATGAAATGCAAATACCGTTGTTGTTGGTGTGGTGGTCGTTCTGGAAAAGGAAAAAACAAAGGAAGTGGTGCAACTCTCTCTTTTCACATATGAGGAAAAGGAAACCTGGAAAGATAAAGTGGCTCTCTCAAGGTCCCTCACCTAATTAGTAGGAAGTCTTTCTTCACAGCTGCATATAATATATCACCACTTGACATATTATATATTCTCCTATTGGAATACCATTTCTGCTAAAATGGGGACTTATCTATTTGTTCACTGCTGTACCCTCAGCACTAAAATAGTACCTGGCACAAAGCAGGTGCTCAGTAAAAATGTGTGAGATGAAAGAATGATTGAAATCTTCATACTCTTGTCCCAATGCCCTACCTCATCCTGTTTCATAGATCTAGGGGGACTTTTGACCACTCAAATCAACAAGTATTTACCATGTACACGTCACATGCCTGGCACTGTGCGAGGTTGCTAAGTGGGAAGAAGGGATGTATTAGTGAGGGCTCTTTCAGAAGCAAGATGCAAACACCAAATTGAAACTCGTTTAAACATAAAAAGGGGGCGCTTCCCTGGTGGCTCAGTGGTTGAGAGTCCGCCTGCCGATGCAGGGGACACGGGTTCGTGCCCTGGTCCGGGAAGATCCCACACGCCGCGGAGTGGCTGGGCCCGTGAGCCATGGCCGCTGAGCCTGCACGTCCGGAGCCTGTGCTCCGCAACGGGAGAGGCCGCAACAGTGAGAGGCCTGCGTACCGCAAAAAACAAAAAACAAAACAAAACAAAAACATAAAAAGGGGTGTGGGAGGTGGAGGAGATTCATTGGTCCACACAGCTGGAAAGTCCAAGGGTAATGCCTGCAGAAACGGATGGAACTAGGGGCACAGGAAGGGTTATCTGGATTTTATTACTTTCTCCATCACTCAAGGCTCTACTTTTTCTCTGCATTGGCTTCCCTCTTGGCCAGGACTTCTCTAGACTTTAGCCCTGGTAGTTCTGGGCTCACATCCTACATACTTAACAGTAGAAAGAAAATTCTTTTATCCTAACAGTTCAAGCAAAACCCTAAGTAGGGTTCCTACTGGTCCAGCCTGGACTATGTACCCATTCACAATGAGTTACACTGACCAATGGGATGTAGTCATTTGATTCACCGTGTTTGGGTCATGTGTCCACCCATGGAGGCGGGGATGAAGTCAGTCCCATCTAAAGTACATGGACTGGACCAAGGGTAAGTTCCTAAAAGAAAATTGGGGTGCCCCATCCAAAAGAAAAGATGCTGTGAAGATAAAAAGCGTACATATTCCCACCCCAAATCAGGGCTGGGGGTCAAAACAATAAGTCCCTAAGCTTCAGGAACTTAATTTTTGTTGGAAGCAAAACACAAATCAATTCATAAATAACATAAAACAGCATTTGATTAAGATCAAATCTGAACTTGTAACACAAGCATACCATACTCCATAAAACCATATGGCAAATTTCTGAAGGCCCAATTTCCTTTTAATGTACAACTTTGTCCTCTGACCAATGACACCCCTCAACCACCTGTGACTTGACATTTGTATATCTGTTCTTCTTGTCAGCTTCTAAGCAATCAACGGGGCACTGCCAAGCAGTAAACAGCTCAGGTTTGACCTTGTTGCCCCTTTATTTACATTAGTGTTCAAGCAATTGGCGGCTATTTTATTGTGCTCTGCCTTTTGAAAATAAAAATGGAAAAAAGAAAGCACAAGAAATAGCTATAAAAGTATAGTTCTCATCAACTTAATGAAGTTCAAGCACAAACACTGTTAGGTGTGGCAGAAGTGGCACATCTTGCTCCTCAGTTAAATGTTCACCAGAACACATCTGACTGGGAATTCAAAGGTCAAAGAAGAAAATGAAGGAACAGGCACCAAACTCTGAAAAACTCATTTTTTGGTTCTCATAATAATTCTGCTTATAGCACAGATTTCTTTTACATACTGTTCAGGACTCTATTATAGATGAAAGCACCGCCTATCTGTGCATCAGAGCACAGGTGTTGTAACTATACCTCTTAAAGCAGGGGTCCCCAACCCCCATCCTCGGACAGCCTGTTAGGAGCTGGGCTGCACAGCAGGAGGTGAGCAGTGGGCAAAGCTTCATCTGCCGCTCCCCATCACTCCCCATCGCTCCCCATCACTAGCATCACCGCCTAAACCGTCCCATTCCCCACCCCACCTGCCCCCATCGGTGGAAAAATTGTCTTCCAAGAAACAGGTCCCTGGTGCCAAAAAGGCTGGGGACCGCTGTCTTAAGTTATTCACAATGTTTGCTATATTTGCATAGCTTCTTTACTATTTCTTAGTATTTCACATCAACTTCCCTTTTCCCTTAAATATATTTTTAAATGACGATCCGTAACACATAACATAAATGGAACGCTGGTATCCCTGGCCATAAATAGAAAGTATCTGAAAAATAAAGCAATGTTATTAAATTCTAGCTAGACCCTGTTTACTGGCAAGGCTTTAAGCCCAAGGCGGGCTTTCTGTTTATTAAAAAAAAACCCAAAAAAGTGACTAAAAAAACAAGTATCAGAGAGTTATTAAAAAGATATATTAGCCCTAAGCTTCTACTTTTTCCTTTGATTTCAATGCAAGGATTGAAGGAAACAGGAAATGGCAAGAACTTCCCCCCATGAGATATTATTTAATATCTTGCCCATGCACTACCTAAAATTATCACATACTACCCATAACTGAGGGAAGCAGGGGGTCAGAGGAATCAAAGAGAGAGATGAACCAGGTAAGTAACATTGGTGGAGACTTTCTCTTTGTGTCATTATCCTCAACTAATTCATTTCCCAAATGGCAGCAAGAAGAATCTTCTAATCCTGTCACTCCCACTCTTAAATCCCTGAGAGGCTCTCCACTGATCTTAGAAGGAAGTCCTATTTTCTTCTAGAAGCTTCCAAGGCACTGCATTTTTTGCATCGGTTTACCTCTCCAGCTTCATCTTCCAGTGCACACCTCTCTCATACCCTGCTAACCTGGAGCTCTGGCCTGGAGACATGTATTCTAGCATGGTGGTTAGAAGCATGAACTCTGAGGCCAAACTCCCCAGCTGATAGCTGTATGATCCTGAACAAGTTACATAACCTCCTCAATTCCCTGCTAACCTGGAGCTCTGGCCTGGAGGCATGTATTCTAGCGTGGTGGTTAGAAGCATGAACTCTGAGGCCAAACTCCCCAGCTGATAGCTGTATGATCCTGAACAAGTTACATAACCTCCTCACTTCCCTCATCAGTAAGACAAGGGCAATCATGGTCCCCACCTCAGGGCTGTTGTCAAGATTATGAGAGTTAATATAACTCAGATCTGAGTTGAGCTAGCCAGAGGCCATAGGGCCTTTTAAGATTTCATTTACTCTAAGTAAGTGACCCTCTTCCTCCATCTCCCTCCCACTTGGCAAATCCTAGTTACCATCGAATTCTATCTGTTACCGGTTGAACTGTTTGTTATATGTCCCCCCAAAACTCATATATTGAAGCCCTAATTCCGAGTATCTCAAAACGTGACTATATTTGTAGACAGGGTCTTTAAAGAGGTGATTAAAATGAGGCCATAAGGGTGGGCCCTAATGCAATCTGACCAGTGTCTTTATAAGAAGAGGAAATTTGGACACACAAAGAGACACCAGGGACGCAGGCACACAGAGGAAAGACCATGTGGGGATGCAAGAGAGGGAGCATCTGCAAGCCAAGGAGAGGCCTCAGAAGAAGCCAAACCTGCTGATACCCTGATCCTGGACTTCTGGCCTCCAGAACTGCGAGAAAATGAACTTCTGTTGTTTAAGCCACATAGTCTGTGCTATTTTGTTATGGTAGTGCTAGCAAATAATACACATTTGCAGATTTTGGATTTACCAAGCCTCCACAATTGCATGAGCCAATTTTTTAAAGTCTCTCTAGACAGACAGATAGATAGGTAAACAGATCAACCTATAAAGAAGGATATACATATCTATAAATATACATAGATCTTTCTTTTATCTCTTCTCTCTCTCTGTATCTCTATCCCTATCTATCTATTTATCTGTCTACCTCTATCAAGAGTCCTCCTGGTGTGTGTTCTCAGGACACCTGCATGCTTTCTTTCAGCACACAGCACCCCTGGGATTGAATGATTACATCTGTGATTATGTGGTCACCTTCCATCTCTCCAGTCAGAGAGTGACATCCTGAAGTGAAGGAGCAGCTCTGTTGTTCACTACTGCACCCCAAGAACCTATCAAGGTAAACATGGAAGACCCACAGTGAAGTCATAAGTTCTTGTCATCCCTTTGGTCTTATAATGCACAAGAAAATTGAAAGAACAACATCTTTTTGTAGAGATGATTAATACGTTCATCGATATGAACAATATATTCATCAATACTCAGTCTGTTGTTTTAAGCCAATATTTTACTGAGCTTATATGTTTGATGGGAGATAATTTTGACTCCAAACCCCCTATTATTATGGCTCCTTGTACCTTAAAGTCATACAGGTATATTCAATATAAGTTGAGTGGGCGAGAGATGGAGCAGCTGTGATCGACAACAGTGGCAACAGACTTTGGAGCAAGAAGCAGGGTCGGGGGGTGGGGGAGTTTGCAGACTGGATTCTATATTTAGTATTTCCAGGCAAATAAATTCTATCGCTTCTGTGAGTCTTAGCTATGGTATGCTTTGGGGCATGACATTTTAGCCATGATTTTTTTCAGTATTTTTAAATTTTGGATTGCAAACTTCTGGTTCTTAAATAAAAATAATTTTATTTTTTTAATTTCTGTGGTAACCACATGGCACAGGGGAAACGCATCAATGTGGCAATTAATAAAAATAGTCCAGCTGGCACTAATTGTACCCTCTTCCTGGATATCTTACTTCTCACCACCTCTGTTTCCCCAACTCTAAAATGTCTGTTACAATGAGGTAACTTAGGTATTTCTAAAGACCTCCTCCTGTAATGGTAACTTATGACTGAGCAATCAACTCACCTGGCAGATTAGGTGTCCAAAAAGACCAGTGTCTTCTATGCTGTGTCTTCCAGGATTTTTCAGAAAGTATCTCCAACAACTTTCTCTCTCATTTAACTATTTCTTGGGTGGGGGGGGGGGGAACACAATTATTAAGAAACTATTATGTCCTGGTACTGTGACAGATGCTGGGAAAAATGAAGATGAGCAAGAAGCTTCTGTCCTCCTGGACACAGGGGAGCTAATGTGAGCTTCCATTATTGTGTGATGAGTGCTCTGGCAACAGAAGCCCTGGGTATCACCAAATTCACATCCAGGAGCCTCCCCTTATATCATGTGGAGAGGAATCAGGGAAATATTTTTGGAGGGAGTGAAGTCTGCTGAGACCTAGAGGATGAATAAGACTTGTCCAGGTAAAAGGATAGGAGTTGGGGATGGTCAACTGTGAGGACATATTCCAGGCAAGAGTCCAGCCACACTGAGCTCCTCACTGCTCCCTCATCTGTGCTGTCTCAGTCCATCTAGAAGCTCTGCCTCTTTTCTCTGTTGATCCACATCTCACCCATTTTGTGGGGGGGGGGGGGGGAACACAATTATTAAGAAACTACTATGTCCTGGTACTGTGACAGATGCTGGGAAAAATGAAGATGAGCAAGAAGCTTCTGTCCTCCTGGACACAGGGGAGCTAATGTGAGCTTCCATTATTGTGTGATGAGTGCTCTGGCAACAGAAGCCCTGGGTATCACCAAATTCACATCCAGGAGCCTCCCCTTATATCATGTGGAGAGGAATCAGGGAAATATTTTTGGAGGGAGTGAAGTCTGCTGAGACCTAGAGGATGAATAAGACTTGTCCAGGTAAAAGGATAGGAGTTGGGGATGGTCAACTGTGAGGACATATTCCAGGCAAGAGTCCAGCCACACTGAGCTCCTCACTGCTCCCTCATCTGTGCTGTCTCAGTCCATCTAGAAGCTCTGCCTCTTTTCTCTGTTGATCCACATCTCACCCATCTTCCAAGGCCTGAGTAAAGTACCATCCCTTTTGGAAGCCTTCTCTGATCCCCCAGATAAGAAGTCAGCTCTCTAATTACTTGAATATCCAGAGACAGCCTGAAAGACCATCCCTTCCATCCCCAGTGATGGGTCACTTTATGCAAACCACATAAAACTGAGCCCTGAGACATAAACGTGCATTCAACAAAATAACAGTACTGGAAAAAATGACTGAAAATAATTTATATCAGTAGTACACGCTCTCTGGAAAGTACAAAATGAAGGAAACCACACAAATACACAGCAGTTTCTTGTTTTAAAATCCTCTTTCCTCATGTTTAATACGCTTCGTATCAACCAGTTTCTACCAAAAACATATCCAACTTGGCTCTTTATTCTTTCTGGCCACTTTTCCCTGCTTCAGTAAGTCATTTTCTATCTTTTTCAGCATAATAATGGGGGATAAGGGAGAAGAGGTGCTTATACGCATGTGTTTCCCCATCACACTTATATGAGAGTTTGTACTTTTAATATGTTATCTTCCTCACCAGGCCTGTGATTAATGTTTAAGGTGGACAGGTTCCCAGTCTGATCTTTAAAACTTCTACCAGCGAAGATCCCCACAAAACATAATAGTATTCTCTGCCAGTAAAAATATATCCTTTTCTAACCTCTGACTTTTTTCTCATTAGTATTCAATCAATTATTTAGCACTTATTGAATATGCACTGTGACAAAGTATATAGAGGGGTCTTACTCAGGTTCAAAGGCTCTGTGATTTCCTCCATGTGATGCTGAAATATATAGTAAGAAATACATATCTGGTCTTTGACTCATTCCTGGCACAGAACTCCAAAAAGCCTTGCAATTTCGTAAGTGATGAGATCTAAGGAAGTGTATTTTGTTACGTTAATGATGACTTTTGGAAAGCCCCTAGATCACCTAAGAAAGGAAACTGGTTGCTAACCAGGTGATCAGAAGGTAGGAAACTTCAGCCCCAAGCCCTCCCCTCAACACACCTCTGGGGAGGGGAGAGGGGCTGGAGATTGAGCTCAGTCCCCAATGGGCAATGAGTTAATCAGTCATGCCTATGTAATGAAGCCTCCATAAAAACCCAAAAGGACAGGGTTCAGAGATCTTCCAGGTTGGTGAACATGTGGTGATTTAGGGAGCGTGGAGCACTTGGAAAGGGCATGGAGGCTCCTTGCCCTTCCCTACATCTTGCTGTACGCATCTCTTCCATCTGGCTGCTGCTGAGTTATAACCTTTTATTCTACCAGTAAGGTAGTAAGTAAAATGTTTCTCTGAGTTCTGTGAGCCACTCTTGCATTACTCAAACCCAAAGAAAAAGTGGTTGGAACCTCCAGTCTACAGCCAGTCAGTCAGAAGCTCAGGTGACCACCTGGACTTGTGAGCTGCATCTGAAATGGGGGAAGGGGGCAGTCTTGTGGAACCGAACCCTTAATGTGTGGGATCTGATGCAACATCCAGGCAGATAGTATCAGAGTTGAGCTGAGTTGCAGGACACCCAGCCGGTGTCAGAGAATTGCTTAGCGGTGTGGGGAAGCCCTCCACATGTCGGGAATCAGAATCAGAATCATTAGTCTCCAAATACAAAAGTAAATTTTCAAAGGACGTACCTTAGGAAAGACCTTCATCCATGCTTCTTAACCTTGTTACTGTTAAAAAAGAAACAGCAGACCCAAAATGGAGTCACTTGTGCTAGCTAAGCACCACATCAGTAACCCAAGACTTAATATCTAACCTGATGGCAGCTTCAGCCTCTCCCAGGAATGTGACCTTTAACCAGTTAATCTGAATTACCTGGTCAGCACTAGGGAGGTAATCTGCCTGACAGACCCCTTCTGTCCGCCACAGAAAGGTGACCTTCTTGAAACTTGCTAATTCACTCTTTGCTAGAAACTTTCTTTTCCCACCCCCTTCTGCCTATAAAAGCCTTTCATTTTGCATAGCTCCTCAGAGCTACGTTCTATTTGCTAGATGGGATACTGCTCGATTCATGAATCACTGAACAAAGCCAATTAGATCTTTAAATTTTCTCAGTTGAATTTTGTTTTTTAACAGTAGTGTGCTACAGAGTTACTTAGGAAAATGAGCTAATGTGGTCAAAGTCTATATATTTAGTTAGGTTTGCACAAGGGGAAAGTCTTCTCTTCAGCATCAGTCTGTGTCTTTGGATACTGCTAGATGTCTTACAAATTCAGGCCACTGATCAGAAGAAATATCAGAAAAGAATTAGTAAATGCCTTAGAAAAAAAATCAAAAATCCCCACCTCTGGAGAAACAGCCCAGCAGGAGGCCTCATAGCCAACAGGTCAATAGATCATCTTTACACAGAGCAGGGCTTTTTTCTGATTCAGGATCTCAGAACTCCCCAGAAGGGACCAAATATCAGGCCCACGAATAAAACTACTACATAAACACAGAAAAACTGTGACCCATAGTTTAAGAAGGAGTTAAAGGTATTTCCTTGAGAATTAAGCAAGCAATAAATCTTCTCATTCACAAGAATGACCCATGTTCTCTCACCCTTGCCATCTATGCAATTTTTCTCATCCAGTATAAAAACAATTATCCAAACTTATGCTAGAAATATTAAGAGCTGGCCTGCCTGTTTCAAAATTGCTCCCATGAGAAATCTACACAGCAATTCAGGATAGGCTATGAACGTGACTGGATTAATTTGAATGCATCAGAAAAATTTCAAGTGGGGAAACATAAAAATTCTGATGGAAATTATTCCCAGGAATGCTCTTAACATATCAGAGTTACCATATGAGTACTGAGATACTGTGATAATTCACTAAATGGCCTGAAAGTGTTCATAGTAAATTAGTACATAACTAATACATAAACACATATAACGTATTTATTATTTAATTCTCAAATCCCTATTAAGGGCCTAATATGAGTTGGCAGGGTTTAGGTGCAAGGAACCTGGGGGTGAACAAGCAGACAAAATCCTATTCTCATGAGCATACATTCTAGAGAGAGAGGATACACTTTTATACCATCAAGATGGTAATAAGAGATATGAAGAAAAAGAGGGAGAAGGTGGGAAGGGAGGGGTGAGGGCTGGGGCAGGATGGTCATCTTAGATAGGGTAGCCCAAAAAGCCTCTCCAGGAAGTTTCATTTTAAGAGAGACCTGTGAAACTGAGAGGACAACCCATGAGAGACCTGGAGAAAATGTCCCAGATAAATGTGAAAGTCCTGGAATTGGGGTGAGCTTAGAAGTCTAGGATGATGTCATGGAAAAAAGGATAACTACAAAAGGCAGTGTGGAGAAAAAAAGACCTTTGGAAGGGAGGGAGGCAAGAGCTTAAGATGCCAACGGGTTGGATGGATCATTCTTGTAGAGGCTGGAGTCACCAAGAATGATAAAGATGTGACAATGGGAGAGAACTATTAAACTGTTTAAATTGTCAATGAATGGGAGCAATGAGGAAAATGAGGAAATGGTCTATCTCCAAGCTCTGGTCCAAGATTATGGGAAGCAATGTCCTCAAAGCGTAGCCAGGTCTCAGAGCATGACGCTGAAGAGAATATTCACGTAAGAGGATACAGGAGATTTTGTTGATGATCATGAGTCTCATATGTGACACAGGTAGAAAGGTTTGGGGATTGAAGGAGCTGTGGAAAATCAAAATAAATTTGGGAATTTACTGAGTCATACATACCATTTGGGGGCATAAGAACCACAAATGTGTCAGAATTCCATAACCTTCTATCTCATGATAATGGAAAATATTAGAATGGATAACAATAAATAGCCATTTAGACAGTATGCTTAAAAGACAAAGGATTCCAATTTCTTGCATTTTTCTCTTTATCCCTAAGCACAGAATTTAATTGATATCCAGCTTTATTAGCTGCTCTAATATAAATTTTAGAGGTTGACATGTTATCTCAATGGACATTAAGATTTCAGATTTCAGATAGCAGCCACATTTCCAATTGATAGAAATTTTAGGAGCTGAAAGATAAAACTGACTCCTCACACCCCAACAGCGTGTGTCAGCTTAGCCAGGAGAACTTCTCCAAGATGCCTTATATTGCAATGCCAAGAGCACATCACCCAAATGCACTGACTTTTCTATTTTGGTGAACAAAAGGAGGAAACATCACCATCAGATAAGATAATATGATGAATATTCCTGGACTACACACGTACTTTGTGAGTCCTGGAGCTCTAAAAGTTTCTTGACTTAGCTGAAGCCTCAGAAATTGGTTGGAACTCAAGTTGCGTATGTAACGTGAAATGGGTCAAGCCTCCCCCTCTCTCAGCGCCTCAAATATGTTCTTCAAACCTATCAGCTTAAATTGCAAAGTGAGTTCACTCCACCAAGATGACAAGGTTCATGCTTCTCCTTTAAACTTCAAACATAGTTATTGACAGTGTGTGAGGAGCCCAGGTCCTTATCTCCAATTGTTTCATTAAGGGATTCCATCCTTTGCAGTGGAGTGCACTGAGCTTCTGCCACAGTTAGGAAAATAAAGACAAAGAGTAGAACAAACAGAAGGAAAAGAAAATAGAAATAAAAACTAATCAATACAGCCATGAAGTAATGAGGAAAGAGGGAGAAAAGCATAATAAGAAACCAGGGGTAGTTTTACAGGGCAGGTGGTGCCTTTCAAGTAATACAACTAATGATTTACTTCATGTTGCGTATTACTCTGCTTATAGTGAATTATGAGGCTTGTTTCTGAGCATCACTACAAAGGATTCATTAGCAAAGAACTTCATACACACACAGCCTGAACCAGATAGGATGCCATGAAGCTTCTTCCTTATGCTTATTGAAATCTGTTAATTCACTATCAGGAAGAAAGGGTAGAAAAAAATCCATTTAACTTCGCAGTTAATATAAGGATTGTTTTGTGGGCTAACTATAATTATTTTGTGCACAGATATGTGCCATGATATCCTCATTTCTGTCTCTCCTGAAACAATATAAACACATCTAGGGAGAACGCCTTTTTGTATGATAAATGGTGTTTTCTCCCTGTTTTTTCTACCATTGCCTTTGCCCATTCAGAATCCTTGCCACCAGTAGAGTTTTTGCCAAGGATTTCTGGAAAGGACCATGTTAACAGCGACTATGGACATCTCAGCAGTAACCAATATGGAGAGAAGACCCAGGAAAAACCTTGAGGGTGAATTTCCTGCCAGCTTGAAAGCAGAGAAATTCAGAGTCATAATACGCTGACTTATTGATAACAAAGAATCTTTTGAGTTTGTGTCCTAATATCCATAACTAATATACATATCAGTTTCTCTGCAAATATATATAATATGCGCGCACACACACACACACACACACACACACACACACCCCTACATTTGTGTTTTATCATAGAAGAGTGTCCTGGAACTGTAGACACCAAACTGCTAACGAGGCTACTTTTGAGGAAAGAGGTAAGAGCGCAAGGGCAAGAAGAAGAAAGGCAACTTTGATTTTGTTGCATTTCTTATTTTTTTGATCAAAAAACTATAATAGGCAGTTATTACTATCACAATTTCTAAGAGAGAAAAAGACCCATGAACATTTCATACTCGTTTTCATTTATAATCCAACAGGTTCTCCAACTGGCTTGAATTTCTTGGTGGTTACTATGACAAGGTGCTGGACTCCTCAGGAAGTAAGTGTGGTCCTGAACCACAGCAAACAAGCAAGATTCACTCTCTCTCAACTCAACTACTTAGACTGGGGCCCTGTTCCTTCCTCCTCTCATTTTTTCCTCCCTCCATCTCTCCTCCCTTCCATTCATTTTTTTTTACAGCTTTATTGAGGTATAATTGATATACAAAGGACTGTACACATTCAATGTGTACAATCTGATGAGTTTGAACTTATGCAAACACTCATGATACCATCACCACAATCAATACAACAAGACATATCCAACACCTCCCAGCGTTTCCTTGTGTCCCGTTGGTCTCTTTTGTTTTCACTGCTGTTGTTTTGTGGTAAGAACACTTAACAGGAGATCTATCCTCTTAATAAATTCTGAGGTGCATGATACCATATTGGCTGAAGGCACTATGTTATATAGCAGATTTCCTCATCTAGCATAACTGGAACTTTCCTTAAAAGAGTTCAGTACAATTACAGTAACCACTCCAATATTTTAATTTAAAACCTAAGTCATTTCAAAGGAAACAACAAATCTCATTTAATAGTGAATGAGGGCCCCTCATGGGCCTGGACAACTTGAAAGGCACTAGGCATACAGAGCCATGCAAGACTGACTCAGTGATGTGTCCCTGCTCTGATGGAAATCACATTCTACTAACACATTGAGTTAAAAATTTCTGAGTTCGAAATAGGAAACTTCTAGAACAAAAAGATGTGCTTATCAGAACTTGCTGAATTTTGCTTCCATGAATGGAAAAAGTAGGCCTAGGATGTCTGCATCGTACATGTCAATCTATTTGCTGCCAGAGCAAATTTTGCCTTTTATGCTCCAATCAATGTAGCCATGGCCTCTGTTCATACCCTAACCACAAAGGCAGCACTATGCTGTTAAATGAGGGTGGCTGTGGATTGGTGTGGGGCTGGCTGGTGGCCTAAGTAGCCTGACTGAAAGAAAAGTATACTGACATTGAGATTCCTTCCATTAGACATTAAAATCCAAAAACAACTTTTCCAGAAGGTAACAGAATAGAGAGAAGCAACCCTTTGCAGTGGGGCTGAGTCACACTTACAGCAGAGCCCTGGAGTGAAGAGCCTTGAAACTTGCAATTAAGAGCTCTAAGTCTGGTGCCAGGCAAACTTTCTTTAAATCACAGTATCCAAGTTGCCTAGGCCAGAAGTCCTTATATATTCCATCTTTCCTGATGCAGCAAGAAGCACAATCATAAAGTCAATCAAAAAGAAAGCTAAATATGCATACTGCATTTATACACAGAGTACACTGCAAATCAACCCAGAAAATTCTCATCTCCATTTATCAGAACTTAGGAAAAACATATATCTTCAGAGATAAACATGCTGATGGAAAAACAATCTAGGTGATTATACTGGTTCGTTGTTTTTCCTTTGAAACTGAAGGAAGCAATGGACATATGACATAATAAAGGACTCCAATTCAGTTTATACTATTTATAAGAACTTGAATTAATGAGAACAGTTGTTACTTTTGTTTTATTTAAAAGGCACTTACAAAACACCTACCAGGTTCCAGGCACTTACTATGTGTTAGGGCTTAACAAATACTCACATTTAGTACTCATAACTACACCATTAAATAGACACAATTATTTTCTCCTCTTTATAGATGAGAAAACAAGGCACAGAGAGGTTACAAAATTGGCCCAGGGTCACACAGCTAATAAATTCCAGAGTTGCAGAGCTGGGACTCAAATCTGGGGATGGAACCATACTTTTAATCCCTATACTATGCATCCCCTTTGCTATATAAGGGCCAGGGTCATCTTTCTCCATATCTTCTAAGGGCAAGAATAAGTAATATCAACAAAAATCTGTAGCATTTTTTCTGGGAAGTGAGGCACTGAACAGTTACTGTAGGTTAGGGAACCTGTTCTTTGAGGAAATCTTCTGGGATTACCACCAGTGTATTATTATCTGGCCAGGATGCTAGATACTCCTTTTGCAATAGACAAGATGATATCCCAAGATCCATCTCTGCTCTCAAGAGTCTGCTGTTATATTCATATTCCAAAGCCAGCATCAGCAGATTCAGGGGTATGCTGTTCAGTTTTTAAAAAGATTTCAAACTTCTACATAAATCTTTCAGCTTTAAATCATTTTTCTTTTATTCATTCTTCTGAGGTTTCTGAGGGATTGCCAATACTTGACTTTGCTTTGACAAAGCTATCCTTGGATATCAGATTAGATAAGACAATGAATTCGATTTAAGACTCCACGTAAGTTAAAAGCCCAGGAGTTTTAGTGGAAAACTTTCTCAAACACAGTTAAATCTCAAAGCCTGCAAAGAATGGAGGGGGTTGGGTTACCTATAAAATAATCCAATTCATTAATGTTGTTGCTGGGATTATTGAAACCCAGCAACAGAAAGATTTTCTACATTTTTTTCCCCCAATAAGCCATACAGACAGCAGAAATCCCCTAGGTCATTGGGAGAAAAACATTTTATTCTAAATGGAAAAAGAACATCTAGATTATAACCAGAGATAAAATTTCCATACTTCACAGACTCTAAAATGTGTATTTCTCACCTTTTTACTACATCTCTAAAATTGGATGCATATCATAATCACTGTTGGCCAGGGGTCAGTCAGTCACAATGTAGTTGTCATTGTCTGTTAATGGGCATCAACATGTGCATAATGGGTGTCAATGGCTTGCAAGAAAATCGTGGAGACAATAATAGATTCTCTTTTAAGCAAAGTATTCATCACCCAAGACTTAGTGGTATAGAATGTGCAGGCATTGACAACCCAGATGAAATGTTAACTCAAAACATCTTCAAGACATTAAAAGTGAAGATATTTTAAAAATTGCCTAACAAATATATTTCAACTATATTTTCTTTTCTATGTATAATAATGGTGTGTCTAAATGAGTTTAAAAGAAAACTTTCAATAGGTATAAAGTGAAAGTTCTGAGTGATAAAGCACACCAATTTAATCGTCACTGGTTTTCTTTAATGTCTTAATCACATGTAAAAGAACAGTTTGACTTCAATCAGTGGTGCCTTAGATAGGATGAAATTCTGATAAAGTTCAAAATAGTGTAACACAATGCTTATGAACTCTGGTTTTGGCAGCAGATAATCTGGGCACAGATTTTGAGCTTGACAAAGTATTCCTTTGGTTGATTTTCTCAAATTATTCATCTTTTAGAAGCCTCCGCAGCTCATCTACAAAATGCAGGTGTTAATTTCATAATAATGATGACTGAATGGGAAAATGCATATAAGACACTTAGCAGAGAACACACAAGCATTTAATATGTGAAAAGCTTCAGCAGACGCCTCACAGCATCCTGTCCTTTTGCCTTTTCCCTTGGAAGCAGGAGACTCTGAGAGAACTGTGCTTGGATTTTATTTTATTTTATTTTTTTACCATTTCTGCAAGACCATTTTAGAGGCCAGAAAGGAGAAAAATACACTAATAAAAACTTATTAAGTTGGGCATACATGAACAGTGCAACCTTCTTTCATCACCCTGGGATATATATTTACTGCCACAGAGGGCCAAATGAGGTCACCTGGAAGTGGAAGAAAGGGTAGTTGTGTCATCATGGGACGAATATTAATCAATGGGAAGCAAGAGACGGGGGAAGGCAAACAGATAACTTCCCCCTCTTTTCACCATTTTCTGTGGTTCTTCCCTGGAGACCTTCTGGAAAAGTCCAGTGTGCCAAACAGATTTACTCACTGAGGGACCTGCTGTGTTACACTGTGGCCTATTGAGGGAACAGTGTTCCTGATGGGTGGCCAGTCCAGGAACCCATCTCCTCAGATGCTTTGCATCCTTTCCTTTTGCCTCACCTTCACCACTGTAAGTTTGCAACTCCCAAGCAAAACATCAGTACTTAAATCTTTGCCTTGCCTCTGCTATCCAGAGTACTCAGCACTTTTCCCATGACCCACGTATTGGTTATGCTGTAGAGTTCATGTGGAGCCTTGGAAATGTTGGTCTGAAGTGCTTCTAGAACCAGGCAATGTGGTTTACTCAAATACAGATGAAATTGTGCAGCCAGGTGTCCTAGATTCAAGCCTTGGCTCTAGTTCTTATGAACTGTGTGACTTTTAATCTCTTTCATCAGCCTAATGGAAATGATATTACCTGCCTTCCTTATCTTGAAGTGCCATCATCAGGATCAGGTGAGATAAGATTTGAGAAAGCAAAGTGTAAGCCATAAAGTACCGTACAAATTGGTAATTATCACTATCAAATGTGAATTTGGTCCAATGAATTCTGTTGTCTTTTTAGTCAGTACAAGATCAGTGTTAAAAATTTATAAAATTGTGAAAACTTCAGGTAGGTTATGTGTGTTTTTTTGGCTTTTATAGAAATAATACCCTACTAGAACAGGGGTCATTAAACTATGGTCAAATTCTGAGGGCTATTATCATTTCTATCTTTTACCTCATTCTTTTTCACTTCCATTTTAGTATATACTTTGGAAACAAAATGTATCAGTATGGCTGAACATGTACATAATGTATAAATAAATATGTATACACAGAAGTACATTCAGGGCGAATAGCTGAAAGTATTTATAAAAACAAGTCTCTGAGATCTAGCCATGTTACTGCATATAGTTATTTTGCCTGAACTCCTATTCGGTGCTACATTATTTGAATATACCACAGTATATGTATCAATTCCCCTTTATTAAATTTGGGCTGCTCCCAGTTTTTATAGCTACAAACAGTGAGGCAGTAAACATGTTATGATTTGCTTTCTTCCAGACCCATGACTACTTGGCAAAACCCATGATGGGAACTTATTTTGACCTTGTCCAGCTTTGTGTACTGCATAGAGCTAGTACTCAAAACCCAGACCCAGACACAACTGGGCCATTGCTAAATTATCCTTGGCTGACTGCAAATGTGCTTTATCTGTCTTGATGACAAATGGAATACACTGAAAATTTTCATGAGTTTCAGAAGACAAAGGAGATAGAAATGTCTCAAAGACTCTACTAACCTAGGAATCTATAGGAAGAAAAAAAAGCTAATTTGAGGTGCCTCAGGCTCCCCTACTTCTTACTGTCCCCACTTCTTCTTGACATCAGCCAGGACTCTCTCCCTGGTGCTTTGGAAGGTGACCCCACCTCACTCTCCCACCCCACTCAGGCTGGCTGGCTTCTACACCCTCTAATTAGACTGCAGCTTTCCCTGCCTTCTGTATCTTTGATTTTATGCAGGATTCTGGAAGCTCTGTGAACCTGTACTCTGATTTGAATTATTAAAGCAGGTCAGTGTTTGTGCATTTAGGAGCAAGATTCTCTTTTCAACCATCCCCTATGATATGAAAAAAGAAAATTTTCAACCATCAGTTACCCACATGAATAGTCTTTTTATCCCCTGGCAGTTTCTCCATTCCTTAGCTTTTCTCTTTTTCCCGCATCCCCTTCTATCTTAATATAATTTACTGGGCTGTGAGCCAAGGAGCATTCTATGGCCTGTGGGAACTGATTCACATCAGGTGTGTGCATGTTGCTTTTTTTCCTTTTCCTCCTTTTGTCTGAGTTTTAGGTTGATTTGATCCATATCATTTTCAACCTTTACCAAAAGTGAAACACTGGTTTGACCTATAGACCCGGTGTTTTAGTTACCATAAAACTGTAAGTTTTCTGAGGGCTTCTTTTAGTCACCATTGGAACTCCACACCTAGCATATAGTCGATGTCCGATAATATACATTGACTGGATGAATGAATAAGCAAACAAGCACTGAGGTGAGAGGTAGCTACAATCCAGCAACCAGCCCATTCAGACTTAGTATATAGGAGAAGAATCCTAAGTGAGAAATTCCTCAACCATAAAACTTGGACACTAAAGTATAAAGAGACTGGGGAACCATCCCTCACTATTCAGATTATATTTTTAATGTTGTTTAGTTGCTAAAGAGATGGGACTGTTATTGCACACAGTGTTTACAGAATTAAATTGAGAATAAGAAAAGTCACTGTGAGATTTTGATTCAGAACAGTAGAGTTGGAGTCTCATATTCCCCCATTATACTGAGTCTTTAGACATTCCCTACCTGTCTTCTCTTTGTGTGTCTCTGTGTCTCCAAATCCTTTTCTCCTTATAAGGAAACCTGTCATTGGATTTATGATCCACCCTAATCCTGTACAATCTCATCTTTACTTGATTACATCTGCAAAGATCCTGTTTCTAAATAAAGTCACATTCACAAGTACCTGGGGTTAGGATTTGAACATATCTTTTTTGGGGGGATACAGTTCAACCTACAAGAGTTGTGAAAGCTCTTAAAAATGTTTGTGTGTATGTATGTGTATGTGCATGTGTAGGTGTATATATACCTATATATAATATTATAGATCTATGAAGCTAACAACGTGAAGAGAAGCACAGTTCTTATTAATAAGCAAAATAATCTAGCTCTTAGGAATCTTTTCCCAAGATCCATCTTCAAACTGCCATTCCTTAATTCCAAATACCCTGCCCCCAATATATCATAACTTAGCCATGTAGGAGTCATTTAATTCTGTGCCATGAACCCATCCTTTAAAGAGGTCCTTTCAGCATTCCTATAACTGAATCATCTTCACAAGGGAAAAGAAGGAAAAATGGAGAAAGAAACTCAAATTTATTGAACACTTATCATTACTCAGTGTTACAGTAATTCTTTCATTTGATAATTGTAACCTACTTGTAAGGGAAATGCCATGTTTTTGTTGTTTTATAGATAAACACACTGAATCTCAAGAGTAGTGTCATGTCTAAAGACTCAGTATAATGGGGGAATATGAGACTCCAACTCTACTGTTCTGAATCAAAATCTCACAGTGACTTTTCTTATTCTCAATTTAATTCTGTAAACACTGTGTGCAATAACAGTCCCATCTCTTTAGCAACTAAACAACATTAAAAATATAATCTGAATAGTGAGGGATGGTTCCCCAGTCTCTTTATACTTTAGTGTCCAAGTTTTATGGTTGAGGAATTTCTCACTTAGGATTCTTCTCCTATATACTAAGTCTGAATGGGCTGGTTGCTGGATTGTAGCTACCTCTCACCTCAGTGCTTGTTTGCTTATTCATTCATCCAGTCAATGTATATTATCGGACATCGACTATATGCTAGGTGTGGAGTTCCAATGGTGACTAAAAGAAGCCCTCAGAAAACTTACAGTTTTATGGTAACTAAAACACCGGGTCTATAGGTCAAACCAGTGTTTCACTTTTGGTAAAGGTTGAAAATGATATGGATCAAATCAACCTAAAACTCAGACAAAAGGAGGAAAAGGAAAAAAAGCAACATGCACACACCTGATGTGAATCAGTTCCCACAGGCCATAGAATGCTCCTTGGCTCACAGCCCAGTAAATTATATTAAGATAGAAGGGGATGCGGGAAAAAGAGAAAAGCTAAGGAATGGAGAAACTGCCAGGGGATAAAAAGACTATTCATGTGGGTAACTGATGGTTGAAAATTTTCTTTTTTCATATCATAGGGGATGGTTGAAAAGAGAATCTTGCTCCTAAATGCACAAACACTGACCTGCTTTAATAATTCAAATCAGAGTACAGGTTCACAGAGCTTCCAGAATCCTGCATAAAATCAAAGATACAGAAGGCAGGGAAAGCTGCAGTCTAATTAGAGGGTGTAGAAGCCAGCCAGCCTGAGTGGGGTGGGAGAGTGAGGTGGGGTCACCTTCCAAAGCACCAGGGAGAGAGTCCTGGCTGATGTCAAGAAGAAGTGGGGACAGTAAGAAGTAGGGGAGCCTGAGGCACCTCAAATTAGCTTTTTTTTCTTCCTATAGATTCCTAGGTTAGTAGAGTCTTTGAGACATTTCTATCTCCTTTGTCTTCTGAAACTCATGAAAATTTTCAGTGTATTCCATTTGTCATCAAGACAGATAAAGCACATTTGCAGTCAGCCAAGGATAATTTAGCAATGGCCCAGTTGTGTCTGGGTCTGGGTTTTGAGTACTAGCTCTATGCAGTACACAAAGCTGGACAAGGTCAAAATAAGTTCCCATCATGGGTTTTGCCAAGTAGTCATGGGTCTGGAAGAAAGCAAATCATAACATGTTTACTGCCTCACTGTTTGTAGCTATAAAAACTGGGAGCAGCCCAAATTTAATAAAGGGGAATTGATACATATACTGTGGTATATTCAAATAATGTAGCACCGAATAGGAGTTCAGGCAAAATAACTATATGCAGTAACATGGCTAGATCTCAGAGACTTGTTTTTATAAATACTTTCAGCTATTCGCCCTGAATGTACTTCTGTGTATACATATTTATTTATACATTATGTACATGTTCAGCCATACTGATACATTTTGTTTCCAAAGTATATACTAAAATGGAAGTGAAAAAGAATGAGGTAAAAGATAGAAATGATAATAGCCCTCAGAATTTGACCATAGTTTAATGACCCCTGTTCTAGTAGGGTATTATTTCTATAAAAGCCAAAAAAACACACATAACCTACCTGAAGTTTTCACAATTTTATAAATTTTTAACACTGATCTTGTACTGACTAAAAAGACAACAGAATTCATTGGACCAAATTCACATTTGATAGTGATAATTACCAATTTGTACGGTACTTTATGGCTTACACTTTGCTTTCTCAAATCTTATCTCACCTGATCCTGATGATGGCACTTCAAGATAAGGAAGGCAGGTAATATCATTTCCATTAGGCTGATGAAAGAGATTAAAAGTCACACAGTTCATAAGAACTAGAGCCAAGGCTTGAATCTAGGACACCTGGCTGCACAATTTCATCTGTATTTGAGTAAACCACATTGCCTGGTTCTAGAAGCACTTCAGACCAACATTTCCAAGGCTCCACATGAACTCTACAGCATAACCAATACGTGGGTCATGGGAAAAGTGCTGAGTACTCTGGATAGCAGAGGCAAGGCAAAGATTTAAGTACTGATGTTTTGCTTGGGAGTTGCAAACTTACAGTGGTGAAGGTGAGGCAAAAGGAAAGGATGCAAAGCATCTGAGGAGATGGGTTCCTGGACTGGCCACCCATCAGGAACACTGTTCCCTCAATAGGCCACAGTGTAACACAGCAGGTCCCTCAGTGAGTAAATCTGTTTGGCACACTGGACTTTTCCAGAAGGTCTCCAGGGAAGAACCACAGAAAATGGTGAAAAGAGTGGGAAATTATGTTTGCCATCCCCCTGTCTCTTGCTTCCCATTGGTCTCATTGATTTAAAATAAACTAGAAACTTATAAGCTCTCCTTTAATCCTGGGGTTGATTTTGAGAAGAATATCAGAGGGACTTCTCTTGTGATCTCATGGACAGTTTCTTCAACTGTATCCCTATAGGATATAAAATGATACATATTATAGGATGAAACTGTCAACTTGCTTTGCATGTGTATTTTCTGTGAAGGATACAGAAAATCACAGAAGATAATGTAATAGCTATCAGTGTATCTGCCTTGTTTGCTATGTATCTTTTTTTAAAGAAATAAAACATTACAGATAAACATGAAATAGCCTGTGTTTCCCCTGTTCCTTAAGACAATCGTTCACCTAACTTCTGAGTGTATTTAGTCCATGTTTCATACTTTTTCTACCATACTTATTATATACTATATGTAAATATGCATATATGTATATAGTAGATATATAGTACATATATACACTACACACCTCTGTGTGTATGTATGTGTGTGTGTGTGTATATAAATGAGAAAAACTCGAATACTCAAATGCTAAATAATAGAGTACTGGTTAATAAATTAGAGCCATGAAATACTATGCAGCAATTTTTTAAAAATTGAGACAACGCTACACAGTCATGGAAAGTTATTTGAGATTTACTATCAAATGAATCAAAGCAAGTTCCTGAACAGTGTGAGTTGCCTGATGGCCTCTGTACACTACACTCCTTACATACATGGAGTATGTCTGGAAAGATACATAAGAAACCATTAGCAGTCTGGGATTGGGAAAGTCGAGAGAGAAGATTTTATTTTTCTCATTATATCTTGCAATCCTTAGAAAAAACTAGAATGCATTACTTTTCTAATTAAAAAATACTAATAAGGGCTTCCCTGGTGGCGCAGTGGTTGAGAGTCCGCCTGCCGATGCAGGGGACACGGGTTCGTGCCCTGGTCCGGGAGGATCCCATATGCCGCGGAGCGGCTGGGCCCGTGAGCCATGGCCGCTGAGCCTGCGCGTCCGGAGCCTGTGCTCCGCAGCGGGAGAGGCCACAACAGTGAGAGGGCCACGTAACCCAAAAAAAAAAAAAAAAAAGCAAGGTCTGCAGCAGAAGTTCTCCCAGTAGGGGCAGCAAAAGAGAGGACTGAAGTGAGAGAAGAAGCATGGTAGAGTAATACAGGGGGATGGTGCAGTTTGAGGAATCAAGAGAAGTGAACCTGAGTCTTGCTTCTGTCATTGAACATGAGACGTCCCTGGGCAAAGCAAGCTCCTTCACTTGGCAAGCAAGTTCCTCCCTGATCCATCTTACCTGCCTCTCCTGATCTTGCCCCATCTACCACCATGGCTTATCAACTCATTGCCCACTCCATGCTGTTTCCTCTCTTTGTGCCCATACTCACAGCTCTTCTCCTGGCCTGGATGCCTTTCACCACATCATTTGCCTGACTAACCATAGATATCATTGCCCTGAAGCAGCTGGAAGACCCTCCTCTGTATGCCCAGCACACCTGCTGCATTCTGCTCCCTTCCAGAGGCATTACCTGTGCATTACCTGCTCCCCGACTGAACTCTCAGCTCCTAGAAGATAGCAGCTATGGCTGGTTATCTTTGTGCCTGGCCTAGAGTACATGTTAGTAAAAGTACTTTTTAACTAAATATTTAACCATGTCCCAACCACCTTCTCTATAAAACAAGGAAGCTGCATTATATGTAGTTCAGCTCAGCAAATTTATACCAACATCTTCACTATCCTAGGCACCTTGCTTGGCTCTGTAAAGAACACGAAAATGGATGCAGCCCTCTGGTGGGAAAGATGAGCTACGGTCCCTAAAAATCCAGTTTTCTCACAATCAAAATTTAAAAGGTATAAGTTCCATTTTTGGCTCTGTCCTGACTGCTGAATGATCCTGGAAATACCATTTTACCCACGTTGGGAAATGGTGGGAAACACTAAATGAGGTAGCCTGACCTCCAAGGCATGGAGGAGGGGCGTGCTATTTTTCCTGATATTACAACGTACTGTTATAAGGTTTACTGCTCTCTAATCATGAAATCTACATAATTTATCCTCTTAAAATGAGCCATAATCCCCAAAGAATGCTTCTCGATTGATATCAAATATAAGAGGGTATTTTTAAGGACACGGCAGCACCACTGCTATACATTAACCTACACAAAATCAATCCATTTCCAAGTTAAGCACAGCCCTAAAAAATCACTAATGGAGCTCTGTGTAGTTTGTTCATGCGATGTGCAGTCAGGAATCATGCATAATGTAATAGTGCAAATGCTAAAAGCAGCTCCCACAAACTAATTTAATCTTGGTTTAATGGACACAGGGAACTGATCTTCAAAAGAAACTGCCAATGAGATTCTTGGGGACCTCCCAGCAGCCTAAAAGCAATCTCCAATATTAGCTTTTGGTTAGTTCCCCCCTTTCAACTAGCGCATATTAAAGGCAATCCAATATTGTCATTGAAATTATGAATAACTTGTGTCAACTTTCATGGCCTATGTAATATAGATGTCTCCATGCATTTGCATAGATCTCTGGGATTGAAATTTTGCTCTCCGTGCCTTTTAGACCATGGGCTTCTACCTCAGTCAAGGAAATCTTTTACACTCTGGAAGATCAGAAAGCTCAGCAGTACCCACAGCCCCCAGGCCATGCCAGAGAGACAGTGTATGAGCAAAGATCTAGGATGTGAAGCCTGTATACAATCAAAGGGATCAGAATCACATTGCTGTAGCTTGTCTCTGAGGGGCCTCTGAAGCCCCTAAACATGCAACTCCTACCTGACATGATTAGAGAAAGAAGAGCACTCACCCATGCAAACACGAGCATGCACGCACGTGCACACATGGACACGGACAGACCGCTGTAAACTTGAGTTTCTATCAGATGATCTAACAACAAATCTAGCTAAGTAGATAGCAGAAGACCCAAATTTAGGAAACTTTGGAGTGCTTTTAGTTCAAGCCACATACTTTGTTTCAAATGAATGTCACTAACCGGCTTCAGACTTTTAGGCTAAACTGTGAAGTAAGCATAGAGAACACAGCTTCGGTGGGCAGACAGAATATACAATGTGTGGGAAAAGAGCAGCAACAGAGGGTGGGACTTGGAAATGGGAGGAAGAGATAGAGGGGAGGGTTGAAGCGCTGATTTTGCAAGTCCAGGGAAAGTTGATGAAATAAGAAATGGAGGTTAAACAATGTTACTTAGAGTTAGAGAGGCAATTAATAGAGTGTAATAATATAAATTTCAAACACTAGGAGGAGGATATAAAGGGGAGAGGTCAATGTGGGTGAGCTAATTCTCATCTTCCATATTGAGAAGTTAATAGATATTGACTGAGTGATAAATCAAGAAATGGAGTTGTGGAAGCAGTCACCAAAAGAGCAAAAACTAGAAACATTAAATAGATTTTGTCTCTATAATATAGGACTAGAGATGGTCAGGGGTGCTTTTCTTGTGCTTCTGCATTATTTAGTTTGTTACAATGCATAAACTATAATTTGATTTAAAACATGGTAAGTAGGTGCTTCTGGGAAGCTGAGCTGGGGATAGGAAGGGATGGAAAAAGGCAATGTGGCTTTTCCTTAAAAGCAGCTGGACTATTTGTGTAAAACCATGAGTATGTGTCTATGACAGATTATTATTTCTATGTGCAACTGAAAAAAATGTTGAAAAATTATATGATAAACTGTTAACAGTGAATACCTCTAGAGCAATAGTGCCCAACAGACTTCCTATGATAACAGAAATGACCTATTTCTCCACTGTTCAATACAGTAGCCACTGGCCACCTGTGACTATTGAACACTTGAAATGTGGCTACTGAAACTGAGGAACTGGATTTTTTAGTTTATTTTAATTAATTTAAATTTAAATATAAACATGTAGCTAGTGGATACCATATTGGGTAGCACAGCTAGAGAATCATATGGAGGTGTGAAAGACTTTTTATTACTCTCTATATTTCTGTGTTGTTTGAAATTCTTGCAATATGAATATGATACTTGCATAATTTTAAAGCCTCAAAACTTTCTAATTTGAAAAAAAAGAAGCAGCAAGAAAAATGAAACAATCATAAAGTAATTCATTGGAAAGTAAGAATTCTACAAAATGGATTAAAATATTTTAAGAGTAGAGTTCCCTGTGCTATATAGTAGGTCCTTGTTGGTTATCCATCTTCTGTATAGTAGTGTGTGTACTCTACTCATTATTCTATGATAACCTATATAAGAATCTGAAAAAGAATGACTGTATGTATATGTATAACTGAATCACTTTGCTGTACACCTGAAACTAGCACAACATTGTAAATCAACTATACTCCAACAGAATTTAAAAAAATAAAATATTTTAAGAAAAATAACTAGGTAGGTATAAGTAAATAAGTGTTCTTCAGAATGCCTTCATCTTTGAAATTTTACATGAATCTCCAGAGCAAATATCCTGGCATTATCTCCTTACACCACAAGCGCTTAGATTACAGTCCTCTCCACTCTGCTAAGGTAATTACTGCTCTATGTTCTGCTTTCAATCTTTCCGAAATGCCTCGACACCTCTCATTTGTGGCCTCTCTTTTCTGTCTTTACTGGCATAGATCTAGGTCTAAATATAGGTAGATAATTTTTATTCCTGTACTCTCATGTGAATTAGAGTGTAAATACATGTGCATTCTGTTTGCCGTATTTACTCTGACCCAAGGGGAAAAAATTGCCAAGAAGTAGCAGCAATATGATCCAGATCATCTAATCCCAAACCTGGTCCCTTTTCATTCATCAAGATTCTACCATCTGGAATCTGATCATCTCTCAATTATCAGGCAACACAATGAATTCCCCTTTTTAGCTGTGGAATCCTAAATTACTTAATCAATAAGTAACAAACTCAGTTTCCTCATCTATAAAATTAAAATAATAATTGAACTGACCTCAGAGGATTGTGGGGTAGATGAAATAAGATACTGCACAGAAGCACAGACTTGTCAAATAGAAAGCACTCGATGTGTGGTAGCTCTTATTTTATATATAACAAAACTAAGAATTCTCTGCCCTGGCTGTACAAGGCTAGAGATTTCCGGTCCTCTAGCTCTTAAAAGTATCAATCTATCTTTTTCTCTTTTCTTGTGTGGACTGTCAAACCACTTCAGTCTTATTGTAAAATTAAAGGTAGACTTGCTTTTAGAGAAATGGCAAATAATACTAAAAACTTGTTGATAAGCAGTATTTTTCAGTGCAAAATGATTTACATAAGTAGGAAATGGCCTGTTTCACATGTAGCACATCTCCTTAACATCTCCTTACACACAGAGTAGACACAATCAGGCTGTAAGAAAGTGTATCCATCACATAAGGAATGAGGCCATTAGAAGAGTCCCTTATCCACATCCAAACGTGAAGGCCATTCCTAAACATTTTCTCCCTCTTTTTTTTGGAAATAGCTTTCTTTTTAGTATTAAAGTAACACCTAAACGTGAGAAGTAATTCAGAAAATAAGGGTCAAAATGAATTTCATTTATAATCCTACCACCTAAAACCACCCAAGTATAAACTGTTAAAATTTTGATATATAAAAATTTGGAAAGGATATGTATGTATATATGAATTAAATCTAATTAAAGTCCAAATAAATATATATAAAATATAATAATATGTATGAAAATATAATTAGACATTTTATAATCTACAAATTATAATTCTAAACTCTAAAAATATGTTAGTATATATCTTCACAAATAAAGACACAAATAGGATATACAGTCTCTAATAATCTAAAACATCCTTTTATTTAACTATATACTACAGATCTTTCTATGTCAATAGGTTTATATATGTATCATTTAAAACTAGTATAATGTTCTCATATATGCCATGATTTTTTTATCCATCCCTTACTGATGGACATTTAGATTGTTTCCTGCTGTTGGTTGTTTTAATTATTTAACCTTTTTTCTCTGATGAATATATACATACAATGATCTTGGTGAAATCACTGGGTGAAAGATAAGCACATTTTTAAGGCTTTTGATGTTTATTGCCAAAAACCTCAGAGATATAGCCAGTTACCTTTCCACTGGAGGTCAGCGAAAGTGCCATTTCCCCACTCTCACCTACATTTGATATCATCAGTCTTCATATTGTGGCCAAACTGATGGGTAAAAAAGTAACATCTGCTTTTTGTTTCAATGTTGATTCATTTTGATTTGATTATTTTGCTTACTTGTGGGAGTGAATATCTTTTCTTTTTTTATAAAGTTATTTATTTTTGGGTGTGCTGGGTCTTCACTGCTGCACATGGGCTTTCTCTAGTTGCGGCGAGCGGGGGCTACTCTTCGTTCCGGTGCAAGGCCTCCTCATCACGGTGGCTTCTCTTGATGCGGAGCACGGGCTCCAGGCACGGGATTCAATAATTGCGGCATGCAGGCTCAGTAGTTGTGGCTCGCAGGCTCTACAGCACACGCTCAGTAGTTGTGGCCCATGGGCTTAGCTGCTGCGTGGCATGTGGGATCTTCCTGGACCAGGGCTCGAACCCATGTCCCCTGCATTGGCAGGTGGATTCTTAACCACTGTGCCACCAGGGAAGTCTGTGAATATCTTTTTATATGTTGGTCATTCCTATTTCTTCTTTTTTTGCTAAAGACTTATGCCTTGTTCTCCATCTTGGGGAGGTGAAACACGGTATGCCTCGCACACTCCTAGACCTGCTTATCTCAATATTGCCCATCCTCTAATGCTAGTTAAAGGGACTCTACATCCATAAAGTTTCTTCCAGAATTTCTCAGCTATAAGTAATCTCTTCTAATTTCTCAGAGGTCCTTTTGTGAAACTATCCTTGCAGCTTTAACATTTTGCCTTGTTCTACAGTTACTTGTATCATCCTCTTTCTTCCCTGCCCCCCGCACTTTTTTTCCTGTTCAGTTAGAAATACTGAAGAAGAGAATGGAATGGTCAGAAGATTCCATGCCATTTAAGTACATACTTATTGTTTATCTACTGGTAGCAAAGTAAATATATATAATTACAAAGACCAACACTTACTGATTTATGTATTAGGCCTAGCTCTGCTATGTGCAGTAACAAATTAAGAATGACTGCCAGCAGCTAAACCCAACAAAGTTGTATTTCTTTCTCGTGGGAAGCCCAACGTGGGACCAGTGGCCCTTCTTTATCTTGTAACTATTCTGTCTGGAACACATCGACTCCAAGGTCACCTTGGCAGGGAATGAGAAAGATGGAGGAGGCAGACAGGCAGTTAAATATCTTGGCTCAGAAATGACATGCAGCCCTTCTATTAACAATCCATTGGCCAGAGCTAGTGACACGGCCCCAGCCCAAGTGCAAAGGACTAGGAAACCAACAGGAACACAGGGATATGAATATTCAGTGAGCATTACCTGTCATAATTAGCTTTAATGTTTCAGGAATTTTATAAGCATAAACTCATGTCCATCTATGATCCAGGTAATTACAAATATCTCAGACTTCCAGGTGATGACAGTAAGTCCAGGGAAGTTAAGCAACTTGCCTAAGATCTCTCAGCCAGTTAAGTAGTTGAGCTGGAATTTAAACCCCATCAGAATGATTCTGAACTCTGTACTCTTAATGAGTAGATTATGAAAATGTGAATAATAAATAGCTAGCATGAGAGAAGCTCCAATTTAAGAAAAAAAAAATGTGGGGAACCTTAGGTCATGGAAATCTAGCCATACATGGGTAAGGGATCTCTTACCTACAAAAACGCACTGTTTAGCTCCTCTGCACGTACTCTGTACATACTCATGGACTGAGTGCTAAGGTCCAAATCAGTATGTGCATTTAAAAAAATAAATCATGATTCTGATTCTATTAGGAAACTGTGTATCCATCTCCTGATAGCAACTAAAGTGAAAATGGCTGAAAGCAATAAAAATCCATTTTGCTATTTAGTACAGTTTGTCAGACTAGAGAAATGGGATTGAATTTCAAAGCCACAGGCAAGCTGGCTACAATCTGCAGCTACACAGTTGATGGGTTTTTTCCTTCTTTATTTACAACTCTTTTGATAAGCCTTCAGCAAGTTACATAGGTTCTTCTAGTTGTATCTCGTTTGACTGGATTAGAATACTTGATGACAGTTTGGATAAGTTTGAGGCAGATGGTTCTTGACATTTTTCATGGCATCAGTTACAAACCATGCAAGAAACTCTTTCATCCTTTGTTTATCCTTCACTTAGAAGCCACTATAGTAGATCGTTAAACTTTCATTTTTCACAGTGCTGATTAAGGCATACTACAAGGCAGATGTTATTCCGTACCATTTTTAACAATTTACATTTAGCACCAAAGCTGCCTTTGTACTTGTTCCAGTGGATCAATTCACTTTTTCAAAACTTCAAGGTCAAACTCTGAAATACTGTGACTCCCTTAACAAATGTTTTGCAAACTTCTCTTGGTTACAGGAGCCCAGCTACTATTCCATTTACGTGTGTTTGCTAGTCAACGCACACATGACAATTTAATAGTTCTCTCCTCAACAGAGTAAGAGCATTATTTAAGAGACAGTTCATTAAACAAAGAAGAGTCTCAAAAAAAAAAAATACAATCTGAATATAACCCATCAGAATATCTTAATTTCTATTAAAGCAGTTCTAGAATCAGAAATGAATGACAGTCCTGAAGCACAAGATTCCTTGCACTTCATAGCTGAGATGCAGAACAAAGAGTAAGAAATATTTCTCTTTTCTTTTCCATGTTTTGGTGATACAGTAAATTACATACTATTTAGTTCAACCTAAGACAAATGAGTGGATAAAAGCATCTTTAGATACAATGTGATGTTGACAAATAGACTCACTGAACCAAAATTTTGACAAAATTTGATTGGGCCTTAGGAAAGCACAGTCTTTCACTTTTTCTCTTCTAGAGTAATTGAAAAGTACATCCCCTTCAGAGACAAAAGATGACATCCTGCTCGGGAAAACAAGTGTATGGGGAATTCAGAAGACAGTCTACACGAAGTGCATCTCCTACCTCACTCGAAAATAAGGACTTGAGATAGGATTATGGGTCAGGCAAGCTGGAATGCTATTTCTTCAAAAACAAAGGAAACAAAAATACAAGCAACATGATGAGTAAACAACAGTGTCCATGATCTTCATTCTACCATTCTCAGAACCAATCCACAAACAAGCCAAGCAACTTTAAGGGCTAAGTAGGACCTTGAAAGATCATCTGACCTAGCCCTTTGACTAAAATAACTGGAAACCAAACCTCTTTCTTTCCCTCCTCTCTACTTGCAGGGGCAAGAGGTAAGAAAGGTGTGAACAACGAATAATCTAACTTTTAAAAGTAGTACTTCCAGAGCTTCAGATCAGTCTTTGTATAGCTCAGGGTAACCTGAGTTATATGGGGTAGCCTGTTCTCTAATGAGCCCCATTTCTTAAATACTGATGAGTCAAACATAGAATCAGAAAGTTGTAATGAACAAAGGAGAACTGATGCTTATTTGCATATTAATAGTCAGGGGAATCTGCCCAGATCAAGTGCACTTACAAAACTGTTTCTCTTTCTTATTGTGAGTTTAGCCTTTGGGTCTCTGAGAAATAAAATTTTCTTCTGGTATGTGCAGTCATAGCCTCTCATTTAAAAGTATTGAGGGGACGTAGTACAGGAAGAAGGCAAGCAGGAAAAAAGGGAGTTGCTTTAATAGAGGTTTTGTTACTACTCAGGCGTGGTAAGGCCAACAGATTATAAGACAATTGCCATTGAAAAGATAATTAGTTATGTTAGAGATTCAAACTCCAAGAGGAGGGGGCACACCCTGCAGTGGGGGACACATGGGGAAGCACCAGCGTCAGTCAGGAGGCAGAGGAAGAGGGAGACTGTACAAGAGCCTTTAATGTGGTTTCTTTGGGAAGAAATGGGTAAGGCAGGGCAAGCAGGTTTAGGATTGGCTGGTTTGAATAATTTCAGTGGGCTCTGGAGTGCAGAGGCCATCCTAATTGTCTGGTACCTGGCCCTGGGGTGATTAGGACAGGAGGTTAGTACCCAGAGTATAAGAGCCCAATAAAGGAGGCAGTTGGGGGTGTGGCTCTGGGTGGGTTGGTTTGCATTTGAAAAGAACACACTCCCCTGACAGCTGTCTACTGCCTCTAGAAATTCACTAACCCGGAGATGAGCAGTCCCTCCAGGGTCAGCAAGGCTCCAGATATCAAAGCATTAGAATACAGAAAATAAAAGATGTGGTTAATACAGGAGTGTAGCTTTCCTTGACCTGTCTGCTAAGATAGACCAAGTACATTGAGACAAAGAATTCCAAGTTCCCAGTGGTGGCCAGTGATGACAGAGGGGTGGTGGATGGCTGAGCCAGGAGCAGGAGGCTGAGCACAGCACCAACTCCAAGAGGATAACTCAGGAACTGTATTAGGTATTATTGCTGTGTAACAAATTATTCCACAACCTAGCGGCTTGAAACAACAAACACTTATTTTCTCACAGTTTCTGAGGGTCATGAATTTGGGCACAACTTGCTTGGGTGCCTCTGACCTGGAGTCTCTCACAGTCTGCAATCAAGTGTCACAGCTGGGGGTGCTGTCATCTCTAGGCTGGACCTGCACAGGGTATGCTTCCAAGCTCACTCAAGTGGCAGGCAGCAGGCCCCAGGTCCTTGCTAGTTGCTGGCCAGAGACATCAGTTTCTTGCTCCATTGACCTCTCCATAGAGCTACTCATGACATGGCAGCCTGCTTCCCCCAGAGCTAAGGCTCTGAGAGAGAGAGAGAGAGAGAGAGAGAGAGAGAGAGACAGACAGACAGACAGACAGAGACAGAGACAGAGAGACAGAGACAGAGACAGAGACTTAGAGATGTGGAGCAAGATGGAAGCCAGAGTCTTTGGTAATCTAGTCTTAGAAGTGGATCCCATCACTTCTGCTGTATTCTATTAGTTGGAAGTAAGTCACTAGGTCCAGCTGACACTCGAGGGGAGATTATACAAAGATGTGAATACTAGGAAGTTTGGTATCCTTGAGGGGCCTTTTATAGACTGCCTACCACAGAAGTGAACAGAAATTTTAAAAGCAAACAAAACAACACAAAACCAAAACAAACAAACACAAAACCTCCTCTTTCCAATTACTGTACATAACAGAAGGAAGTAGTCCTTATGGCTGGGCTGGGTTATAATTGCTCCCATTTTACAGATCCATCTAGGGAGAAGTAGTAATTAATCCCTTTAGGGACTAAATGCCAGGCCTGCTAACTTCCAGGTTATATAATCTCTTTAAAATACAATGAAAATGCAAACACAATGAATGGAAGCACATAGTCTGAACATTCATAATGTTCTGTGCAAAGGGCTAATTAACGTGTAACAATATGTGCAAACTCAATAATAATCTTAAATACACAAATAAGAACAACAAATGTTAATGCTGTGGTAGTTCTAGCCTTTCAGCTTGGCAAAGATTAATTGGGTTGATATTACTCAGTGTTAGGGAGCATATGGAGAAAAGACACTCTCGTACCCTGTCGAACGGAATATAAGGGGTTTGAAATTTTGGCAGGCAATTTGGCAATACCTACCAAAAGTTAAACTTGTGCCGAACCGTTGATCCAACAATTCTACTTCTGGGAATTCAACTCAAGGAAATAGTCAGACAAGCACACAGAAACGTATGTGGATTGAAAAGATAGACAGATAGCTAGATGGATAGCTAGATAGTTAGATAGCTAGATAGATGGATAGATAGGTAGATAGGTAGATAGACAAAAACAATCATGGTGTCTACAAATGGTGGATAGCTTAGATAATTATAGATTAGTTAAAATATAGGCATCTATTAAAATTGACATTTTATATCTGTATTTATTGACAAGGAACAATGTCTGTAACATATTGCTGGAAGAAAACAATAGGAATATGAAAAATACCTATGTAACTGGAAAGTTTTGTTGTGAAATGTTAACTTTGATTGTCTTCTGATAGAAGGATTTCCGGTGATTTAAATTTTTTCTTTTTGTCTGTATTTTCTTACATTTTCTCCAATGGGTATGCATAAATTTTGTAACAAGAACTAAACAACAGAAGTTAATTATTTTTCATGGCTTCTCCTTTAGCAATATGGTCCTTAAACTGAGTACAGCAGCTGATATTATTTTTTTCACTTTTAAAGGAAAGTTCAACATAGTAAACATTCACTCCCAGTTTATTAAACATAGTAGAGACAATGTTTGTAATGAACAAAGGGCTTAGGGCCCCAAAGGGTAAGCCTTCTCTTGGCCAGAGCAATAGCAATGCTACTGTAAGTGGAAGATCTAAGGAAACTTAGCATAACTCAACCACCACTGAAAAGCTTTACCCACTCAAAACGCATATTTAAATCAGTTTAAAAAGCACGCTCCCAGACAATAACTTGTTGCTTAAATGTTGTGATAATTACTTTGATAAACAATTCATTAAACCTGTGTATTTGGTTTTTCAGCTCTCCATGTATCTGGATCTTTCCTATCCCAGACTCAGCTACAAAATGGGCTTCTTTCACTCTGAACCCAAGCCAAGAAGACATCTGTGCCCTCAGCCCTTCCAATATATTCCATCTGCTTATTTCCCTAAGTCCAGAGCAATATGGAATTTATAATGCTGGCTTTTGTATATACCCTTAAGTTGTATTGTTTTTTTAAATGTGACTTTTCTAGGGTTACTAGTTTTGTAAGGAAATCCCAGCATTTGAATGTTCCCATTTGGACAATAATAATTGGAAATCAGGTTGGAACTATTGCTTTAACTAGCACTGACATCAAAATTTACCTTCTCTGCAGAGCTCTGTGAAATGAGCTTGCCGTCAGAAGGTACTCCAGTCAAACAATTTCCTGCTGCTAAGGTAAGCATCATCTTCTACCTAAACAGAATAGAATGGTGTCTTTGGAATGAAGGAGACATTTGTTTGGCATTCAGCTTGCCATGCAGAGAAGACATAGGTCAGGCTGTCCTTTTGACAAATCAGCCTCAAAAAACAAATCTTAGAAACAATAAATATATCACGTGTTCCATAATGGAACAGAAAAATGGCCCTACTCTTCTGTCTGCTTTGTAAATCAAAAAAAAACAAAAACAAAAACCACCTCTTATAGAAAAGGAAGAATTTATTTTCATGATTCGATAACATTCTCATAATTTTTCAAGTTATCATGAGACAATTTTATGTGGATTAATGTATGTCTGGCTTTTATCACCTAGATGAAAAGAGTATCAGCAGTAAGATGGGTATAGGAGACATCCCATGATTTAATTATTCTAAACAACCTTGTGCTTTACTACACAAAGATAACAGTTAACATACTGCTAAACATTTACCGATATGCAAGTCAAGACAAAGATAAAAAATTTAATTCCAAAGGAAAAATACTCAAGGAAAAATTGCTGTTACGGGGTTTGGAAACAGAAGTTAAAGAAACAAAATTAATAGTGGAGATGTGAAGGGCTTATATAGGAAAATGATTGGGGACATAGTTTCTGCTTCAAAATTCCATCTTCTTCCTCCTTCTTTATCCTCACAATCTAATAAGTTCCTGCTTTTCCTTCCCCTAATGGATTCATAAGAGCAACTTATGTTCATATCCCATGCTAATCTTATTTTACCTTTAGAATGGGCCCTATTTCCCTCATTTAATACACCCTCAGAGAATCTGTTCTCCCTAAAAGTGTGTCTTGCTGCAATGAAAATGTGTGAAACCTCATCATGGCCAAAGTCCATTTGGGTGCACAGCCCTTTTCTTTTTCCCCATGCTTGATACATCCTGTGTTTGGGGGAGCTAAACTGAGTCCATTCAAATCATGGTGAACTTATGCTCTAAGGTTCACTCTGGTTAGATGGAAGTCTTTTCTGTTAGACAGAAAAGAGGTACCAGCAGGTTCCTGCTAGTCCTAGCTTTCCCCAGCACACAGCTCTTCTTCCTGACCACAGACCCAACTGACTATCAGTAACCCTGGTTCACCACGAGACACAGAGGCAACAACCTTCCAGAAACTTCTTTTCCAGATCCTTTTTGTGGCCCTGCTCTGGCAGCTGGACATGCCTGACTTTCCAGATTTTCCTACAAGTTATGACTTGTTCCCTGTGCTTGTGCCTTGGGAGAGCTGGTTAGTGATTTTCTCTGATCTGACAACCTCCCTTTCTGGACCTTACTTCTCCAGCGCCTCTTACATTTTGTGAAATCTAATCCCACAGTAACTCCACAGTTCATAATACTCATAGTGGTTCTGCTCCCTGATTGAGCCCCACTGGGTACAGCCATCACCTGGTGCTGACCATGATTAACCCAACCAAGGAGACTAAAGGAGCAAAGGGTATGCAAATCAAGTCATTTTCAAAGATGCTGAGAGCACAGGGAGTGATAAGCCCGGAGAAGGGACGATTTGGGGGAGACATGAGAGGTGCTTCAGGAGGAGCTGTGGTTAGTTGGCTAATGCATAGCCAACCCCACCCCCTTCCCTCTTGCCTATATCACTTCCCCATCTCACCTTGCACTGAGTATAGCCCTTTCACTCAGTCTGGCCAATGAAAGATAAGAAAAGTCTGCAGGGAGGCTTCAGGAAACACTATTTTCCTTCCTGAGAAAAGGAAAGGGAATGGAAAGGAGTTACAGATGCCACTCCTTCCTCTTTTTTTCTGCCTTGAATTCATCCATGGTGCCAGGAGCTACGGCAGCCATCTTACATCTAGAGTGCAGAAAGCATGAAGAAAAAAGCCAGTAATGCTAAGAATGGTGGAGAATTGAGGTAGAGCCTGGGTCCTTCATAAGATCAATAAGTTACCATACTTAGCCTAAGGCTGCCAATCTTTGAGCTTCTTAATAAATAAATAATAAATGTCCTTATGATGAAGTCAATAATATTTGGGTTCTCTGTTACTTGTAGACAAATGCATTCCTTACCTATAGTTGCCCTCAGACTCTTTCAGTAAACATGAGAAAGAAGATGGGACAGAAAAGAAAAGTTATTGACCACCTACTATATATATGTTGGGCATACGTTAGTCGTTTTCACACACATTTTCCTATTTAATCCTCACAATGATTCAGTGAGGTAGGTGACTATCTATATTTTACAGAGGAGGAAATTGAGTCATAGAAGTTAAAAATTTGCCCAAGATCAACTAATTTGTGAAGCCATAACTTGAATCTTCTGATTCAAAGCCCGATTTAGTTTTAATTAGCCATAGATAAGACATGTTCTTAGGATTACTGGAAAGATGTTAGAACTGTAGGTTTTGTCTCATTGAAGGTTATGGGATAAAACTGGTATGAATAAGTAATGTCTAATAACCAGAGATAACTAAAAAGCAGAATGGTCTGTCTTAGAAGGTACTATGCTTCTCATCAAGGGAAATATTTATGTGCAAGTGAGATATATAATCATTTTTCAGTGCTATTGTAAACAAATTTCAGCCCTGGGTAGGGGAGTGACCTAAATAATTTCCAAGGTACCTTCTAACTCTTAAGATCCTATGACCTTCCAGAGATAGCAAGACGTTTTCCACTTTATTCTGACTACCATATGTTCCTGAAATTGGACTTGTTCTCTCTACTGCCTTAGTCTGGAAGATGCTATCCCCAAGGGAGACAGCAAAGATATTTTCTGGTATCTGGTTTAGAAAATAAAAACCTCTCCATGCCTTAAGGCCAGACCTTTGGGAAAAATCAAGATAACTAACAACTCTTTAAGTTGGTAAAATAGCACTAACTCAGTTCAGAGTCATGGAGAGGTGATTATACGTTGGATATAGTCTACAGTCCATATATTTCACTAAAGAAAATTTCTGGTCTACCAAAACTATACTCTCTTTTTCCTGTTAATAAAAAAAAAAAAAAACCCAAAGGCCTGAGGGAACACAAAGGGAAGAAAGTACTTCCTCTTTAACAAGACTTTAAATGATTTTAAATAAAGTTTGGCCTAAGGATGGATTCCACCCAACCAGAATTGGATTAGTAGATAATGGAAATCTTTCTTTCTTGGTACAGAGTAAAGATCTAGCAGAGAGGCAACTTGGAAAAGTAAAACCGCTTTAATATTCAGTCCTAAAGATCATTTTGGAAATAATTTCTGTGTTTTTAGAAACTCCCCAGAGAGGGTATCAATGAAATTTAAGATGTCTTTGAGACAATATAAGGAATTCCTTCTTCCTGCTTTGGAGTCCACAGATGCTTGATTCAGTGTGTTAGTTCCTACTACATGATAGGAAACTGAAAGCTGCCCCAAAACCTGAAAATCAAGAATATGAACATAGACATCATATATATAATGAACAATGTGATAAGCGAGTATAGAAGGCTTTCAGAAGCAAAAGAGATCATATATATTATATTTCCCCTGTGAAAACATCTTTACACTTAGCCTCCCTCATCCTTTGATATGTTTCTCAATTTTTTTCACTTTTATATCTTAAGATAAATGCCATCTCTGATCACCCTATTCAATTTGGGTGTTGTTTCTTTATTCTCTTTCCAGATATCATGTTTATTTTTTTCTAGCATTCAATACAATTGTAAATTTTATATTCATTCAATTGCTTATTTATTTTCCATCTTCTCTTTATAATGTTATCTTCAAGAGAGCAAGAATAATATCTGTACTACCTGAAGTTCCACACAGAGTTTGGCATTTAGTAACCATTCACTGAATGATGAATGGATAGATGGATGGATAAGATGAATGCTGAACAAATGAGAAAAAGTGTCATGGAGGTGATTTAATCAAGATAGGTCGTAAAGGATGAGCAAAATTGGTAATTGAAGACACTAAGAGCTGGGAAAGGAAGAATTCTAGGTGTAATAGACAGCATGAAAAAATGGCATAGATATGTAGGAAAGTAGGTCAGCGGCATTAGAGAAACAATGATTCCTACATGATGTGATTAGATTCCCCTCCCCAATCCACTACTACTGTGGTTATTTGGAACCAGCAGGAAATAGAATAGAGCAGAAAAGGGAACATCAGTCAATTTGTCATTGGTTAGTGATTTCATTTGTCAACTACAATCTTTTTGCAGTTTTTCAAAACTACACAAATAATGCATGGATACATTTTGGCAGGAAAAAGATGCCAAATTTTTAGAATTGTATAAGGCTAAAAATGAAACAATTTATTTAACCTTGCTTCATTCCTTCTTTTCTTCCCAGAGTTGAAAACTTAACCATTGCGAGGGTACATACTCGCAAACTTCTCCTATGCAGTTACACACACTCACGTCTATACATATACATTCACACATACACAAAATCCACAGATGCTCAAGTCCCTTATACGTATAAAATGTCATAGTGCAGTAGACCCTCCATATCTGTAGGTTCTACATCTGCAGGGATGGAGGGCTGACAGCTAAATCAATGACAAAGCTGTAGCAGGAAGAAAGAAGCTCAATATTCATAGCTGAGAATGTGGAGGCTCCCATTCCATTCACTATGGGAATTCACCACAGGATCTGGGCTATATCATTCCCCGCTCAGAAACTAGGGCTTCCCTCCTGAACCTCAGAGGTCCTCAGCTTTCCTAGATAAGATGGAAAGTGTGACTTAAGAGCAACACACTTAGGGGATGCTGTGGAACTGTATTCAGAATATCTGTACACATGAAGGGCTTTTCTTTCAAGTCCCATAAAAGTTCTCACTGGCTCTTCCTGAACCTCCAGTCCCATCTTCATTTAATGCACTTGCCCCTGTCAGAAATTCTATAGGCTGTAGCCATTCAGAATTTCCTGAGCTCCTCTGCACAGAGTGTGCTACATGAGGCTGCTGCCCTCCAGTCATTTTCCTTTACCAACAGTAACCTTGTCCTTCCTCAGTGCTTTGTCCCAACAAAGAGATTGCTGGTCTTGGAGGAGAAATGAGAGGGGCCCCTGAAAACAGACCCCCAATGATGGGCGAGGTTCCCATGAGTTCTCTAAACATTGTGCACTCTCTGCTACATATCAGCTGCCCAGAACAGACACAATTTAAAGCCTCAGAAACAAACCCAAGCTCTTCTAATAAAACAAATATTTCACAGTTCATTTAATCCAAGATATTGAAAAGACCTGCAGAGCCTCAGGGTTACCCTCTCCCTGGGGATGCTGCTGTGTTTGAGTAATACAGATGCTGCCCCCTTCCCAACTCAGCAGCTGCTATGCCAACCCCAGCCTCCCTGCTCTTCTGTTTGTTTTCTGGAATCATCACTGGCTTCAATCCAAAGGAGGCCCAGGTGGGACTCTCTACCTGGGGGTGACTAACCATGGAAAGTCATAGGAAAGTATGGCTGTGGGATAACTACAGCTGTCCAAGAAAAAATACATGAACTTGACTGGTCATTCGGTATTTGCTGAGTGCCTACCATGTGTCAGGCATTGCTCCAGGTGCTGAGGATACAGCAGTGAACAAGACAGACAAAAAAAATTCCCTGGCTTTGTAAAGCTGTTGTTGTAGTGAATGAAAGAAGCAACAAATACATAAGACAGAGTATGTCATGTGGTAATGTTTGCTATGGATAAAATTATTGGGAACTATTGGGAACTCTGGGATAGGAGAAGTACAATTTTAAATAAGGTGGACAGAGGGGGATTCACTGAGAAAACAGTATTTCAGCAAAGACTAAAAGGAGGTGAGGGAGTGAGCTTTGTAGATTTCTGGGGCAGGACTTTTCCAGGCAGTAGTAACAGCAAGTTCAAAGGCCTTGCCTGGGGAGACCAGCATGACTAGAGGGGCATGAACATAGAAATGATGTGCAGTGATGAAGTTACAATGCAGTAATAGGGAATTAGTTATACGAGGGCCATTTATCTAATTTTAAAGACTTTGGTTTTGGTTCTAAATCTAAATTATCCTGGCTCTATAACAATATCAAAAGAAAAGTTTCAAGGCAAGTCTCAGCTCTGGAATTAACATTATTCATATGCACTTCACCCCATCCTTCTAGGAACTGTCATCTGTCCTCAATGATGGCTGCTAGAGGAGCTGCCATGTACTTACATGACCCTGGCCACATTGGATCCACTCAACAGGAGACACCTGACCAGGAACAGACCACTGAGCCTCCTCCCTGGGAACTTCTTAGATGTGTGATTCAGAGAACAGAAGTCAAACCCTCTCATGGCAGAAGCTCTCAGGCTGACATTCAAGAGTTGTGAGAGTCCCTGTTTTCTACATTGTGGGAATGATGGAACATAAGACCAACAGGCAGAGAGCAGGAAAAAAAAGAAAAGAATATTTCAAGTTGTATTCAAGTTCCTGGTGAATCCTATTTATATCCCTACCCCTACAGTTGGCTTATTTAATCCTTCCTTGGCTACAGTGAGACATGGAATAGAGCAATTAGAACCTGCTGAAGACAGAGGCCAGTTCTCATAGAAAGAAAGCAAAGCACAGCACAAATCTATAGCGCAACTGCAAACTGTGTTGCAATTCCTGAGCATAGGACACAAAAAAACATTAGCCTGTCATCACCAGGCCTTCTCTCTGCAGATAAAATAACTGAATCCAACACTAATCATATCCACCTCAGTGTTTCATTGCCCTGAAAAGGGGATCCATAGATGCTGTAGCCAAAATGAAGCTGGAGCTCATGACGAACTGGATCTAGGTAGCTGATCCCAAGACCTACAGATCATCTAAACTACCTGGGAAGCTGTCTATAAAGACAGGTACCTGGCTATCACCCCAGACCTGCTCAACTGGAATAGCTTGGGCAGGGATTCGAGCATCTGTATTTTCCAAATGCTCCCAAGGGTTAATGATAATTCAGCCAGTACAAGGAAATGTTAATATGCACTATGTTAGGTCAGATCTTAGGCCTTCACTGTGCAGAGAAAAGGTGAAAAACAACTTGGACAAACAGTTCATTCCAGCACCCTGGCCTGCTGTCCCCTGAACATGTCAGCTCAGGGCTTTTGCATTTGCTCTGCCCTTTGCCTGGGACATCCCTCCACTAGACAAGGCTTGGTCTCATTCTAGGAAATACCCAAAGGAAGCAGCAACCTTACTGTGAGGCCTTCCCTGGCTTCTCTATTTACTATTTCAAATTCCCTCACCCTCATCATTTTCTTTCTCCCCAGATTTTTTCCTTCATTAGCACTTATTTTATTTATCAATACTATACTGTTCATCATCATCATCATCGCTCTCTCTCTCTCTCTCTCTCTCTCTCTCTTTCTCTGCCTCAGTAGAATGTAGGCTCCACAGGGAAAGGAATTTTTGTCTGTTTTGCTCACTGCTATATCTCCAGGATTTTGTTGAAATAACAAACACCTTCTTGGCTGTGTTTTTGCAATGGTTAATGATCCCATTCTCATAGATGAATACTGAAAATTCATTTTGATTCCTACAATTAGGAACCAGATTTCCAACAAGTTAGTTAACCTTCTACACAGTGCCCAGACACATGCCCTCTTGCATCCAAACTGACTTCTACATGCCTGAAAAAGCACAGGAAAATGTTATCTGGCTGAGAACTGACAGACACTGGCCAAAGCAGAGCTCAAGACCAGATGGTTGTAAACTGGCAGGAAGATGGAGTGAAAGTACACACCTGTGTCAAAGAGATCCAGTGCAGGACCTAGACGCCCGCCTCAGAGCCTCCACGAGCCCTGTGTCTTAGAAAAATAGAAAGTGCTTCCTCTCTGTCAGCTCCCCAGAAAGTTTCCATTTCATTTCAGAGTCTCTCTAACAGGATGAAAAGCACCGGGGGAAATGTGTGCTGAAGGGTGTGGGGGGGGGGGATTTAAAAGGAGGTGTCCCACATGTGTGTAGAGAACTTAGTGCTATCCAAATGTTTTTCAGACACCACAATAAAAACACAGCCTTTGCACGAGGGAATTGGGAGGAAAAGGTGATTTTTCTGCCTTGGAAATGAGAAAAAGAAATTACTTCTATGAGTGCTTGGCCCCCATTTTTAAATTTTTTTCTGGTCACCTCCTCCTCAAGGGAAGACCCTAACACACATGAAGAAATCTATCTTTTCTCAAGTTTCCAATGAGAAACCAAAGGTGGGAAGTGAATCCAAAATGGGGTTGAGCCTTCAAGACTAATAATTCACTTTTCTTTTTCCAAAATGTAGATGGGATGCAGAATCTTGGTGATTTATTCTCAACAGCAAAGTGGTGCACACCTACAAGGCTCAGCTCCAAACTGGAAGGGCTACAGGACCTAAGGGTTGATTTCTTATTACTTCCATCCCAGGGGCATCTGGATTAGCCAATAAACCATGCCACCAAGTGGCCCAAGGACAAGAAATCCTGCCCCCCGGCCATTCACCTCTCAAGGAATTTGATGCTTCAGTATTAGATTCTAATACTGATTCCTGTCCATGCCTTCCTCTGCATTTCCTCAACCCTTGCCCTTCTCCTGGCTGCTGTTCTAAACAACTTATTACCAGAAACCTCAATGTAGTCTTCTCTATTCTTCTCTTTCACCCACTGTGTAATCTGAACTGTCACCAAAATGATCCCTAAAATTTAGCAGATTCTCTAAACTCTCCAAATCTTCCATGACTCTCAATTAGCTCCCAAAGTCAAAACACCTTACCTGACATTTCATCTTCCTATTCTTCTCCTTTAGGTAGGGTGACCATATAACTTATTGTCCAAACCGTGACACTTTTATCTGGGACAAGTATTACCTTGAGTGGGATTCTTGAACAACAGGCATAAGTCAGGAATTTCCCAGGAAAACTGAGGTGCGAGGATTACCCTGCCTGTAGATACATCTTAACTCCCAGAAACCTGGGCACTCATCATTCACTAAATATGCCCTGAACTTGACTGCCTCCATCTTCACACATGCCTTCCCATCTGCAGAGAGTATTCTCCACCATACTGCTGGCATTTCCAACTCTGCCATTCTTCCAGATCCAGCAGAGGACCTACTGACTCAAGACGTCTTTACTGACACCTTTCCAATGCCAGTGTGGAAAGTTATTAACTCCCTTCTCCCTCCCACTGAACACTATCCATAACCGTTTTATGGAATTTAACTATAAAAATATAGGGGTTGGAGGGAGCTTCCATGGCCAATTCATAGGTGTAGCCCCCTATTTTTATGAATGCAAAAAAAGAATTGGTGTTCAAAACTGAGATACATGCTTTAAAAGAATCAAGTGATGAGTGATTTAAAATGGCTATCACATTAGGCTGCAAAAATATAAATGGGGTCTGCTCTGCACTCAATTTCTCTTGAGCTCCATTAAGTTCTCACTCCTCTTTAAAGAAAGTGAATAGTTTCTTTAGTCAATATAGTCAATATATACCACAGTTACAGTTTAATGCAATAAATGCAATGTGAAACTGCAATTACAGAACCCATACCTAAAGAAAAGGCCTTGGTAGAGACCTTCAAGATGGTGAAGAAGACGAGATCACCTTCCTCCCTACAAATACATCCAAAATACATCTACATGTGGAACAACTCCTACAGAACACCTACTAACACTGGCAGAAGACCTCAGACTTCCCAAAAGGCAAGAATACCCCCCACAGACCTGAGAAGGGCAAAAGAAAAAAGAAAAAACAGAGACAAAAGAATAGGGATGGGACCTGCACCTCTGGGAAGGAGCTTTGAAGGAGGAAAAATTTCCACACGCTAGGAAGCCCCTTCACTGGCAGGGATGGGGGTGTGGGCAGGGGGGAAGCTTAGGAGCCATGGAGGAAAGCTCAGCAATAGGGGTGCAGAGGGCAAAGTGGAGAGATTCCTGCACAGAGGATCGGTGCCGACCAGCACTCACCAGCCCAAGAGGCTTCTCTGCTCACCCGCCAGGGCAGGTGGGGCTGGGAGCTGAGGCTCAGGCTTTGGAGGTCGGATCCCAGGGAGAGGACTGGGGTTGGCTGCATGAAAACAGCCTGAAGGGGGCTAGTGCGCCACAGCTAGCCGGGAGGGAGTCCAGGAAAAAATCTGTACATGCCGAAGAGGCAAGAGACCCTTGTTTCAGGGTGCGTGAGGAGAGGGGATTCCTGTTCTGTGTGCGCACTGAAGGCTGAGCACCACCTAAGCAAGCTCCAGAGACAGGCGTGAGCCACGGCTATCAGCTCAGACCACAGAGATGAGCATGAAACACTAACACTACCGCCGCTGCCACCAAGAATCCTGTGTGCAAGCACAGGTCAACCCACACACCCCCAGAAGCCTGTGCAGCACACCTCCGCCAGGGTGCCGAGATCCAGGGACAACTTCCCTGGGAGAACAGAGCACGCCTCAGACTGTGGCAATATCACACCAGCCTCTGCCACTGCAGGCTTGCCCTGCATTCCAATTAACAGTACCGTACCCCTCCCTCTCCCTGGCCTGAGTGAGCAAGAGGGCCCTAATCAGCTGCTGCTTTAGCCCCCTCCTGTCTGGGTGGGGAACAGATGCCAGAGGGAGACCTACACACAGAGGCAGGGCCAAAACCAAAGATGAACCCCAGGAGTTGTGCAAACAAAGGGAAAGGGAAATCTCTCCCAGCAGTCTCAGGAGCAGCAGATTAAATCTCCACAATCAACTTGATGAATGGAATAGACAATGAATGTTCACAAAATTGAGGCAGTGGACTTTGGGAACAACTGTAGACTTGGGGTTTGCTTTCTGCATCTGATTTGTTTCTGGTTTTTATGTTTATCTTAGTTTACATTTTAGTGCTTCTTATCATTGGTGGATTTGTTTACTGGATTGGATGCTTTTATTTTTGTCTTTTTTCTCTTTTTGTGAGTGTGTATGTATATGTCTCTTTCTGTGATTTTGTCTGTTTAGTTTTGCTTTTACCATTTGGATTGGGGTGCTGTCTGTTTGGTTTTGGGGTTTTTTTTTTTTTTTCCTTTTTTTTCCTCCATTTCTTCCAAGCCGTGTGGCTGACACGGTCTTGGTGCTCCAGCCGGGTGTCAGGCCTGAGCCTCTGAGGTGGGAGAGCCAAGTCCAGGACATTGGACCACCAGAGACCTCTCGGCTCCATGTAATAACAATCGGTGAGAGCTCTCCCAGGGATCTCTGTCTCAACACTAAAACCCAGCTCCACTCAATGACAGCAAGCTCCAGCACTGGATGCCACATGCCAAACAACTAGCAAGAAAGGAACAGAACCCCATCCAGTAGCAGAGAGGCTGCCTAAAGTCATACAAAGCTCACAGGCACCCCAAAACACACCACTGGACGTGGCCCTGCCCACCAGAAGGACAAGATCCAACCCGACCCACCAGAACACAGGCACCAGTCCCCTCCACCAAGAAGCCTACACAAGCCACTGAACCAACCTCAACCACTGGGGGCAGACACCAAAAACAATGGGAACTACGAACCTATAGCCTGCAAAAAGGAGACCCCAAACACAGTAAGTTAAACAAAATGAGAAGACACAGAAATATGCAGCAGATGAAGGAGCAAGGTTAAAACCTACCAGACCAAACAAATGAAGAGGAAACAGGCAGTCTACCTGAAACAATTCAGAGTAATGACAGTAAAGGGGATCCAAAATATCGGAAATAGAACGGAGAAAATACAAGAAATGTATAACAAGGACCTAGAAGAACTAAAGAGCAAACTAACAATGATGAACAACACAATAAATGAAATTAAAAATTCTCTAGAAGGAATCAATAGCAGAATAACTCAGGCAGAACAGATAAATGGAAATAACTGCCACAGAGCAGAATAAAGAAAAAAAAATGAAAAGAATTGAGGACAGGGTCAGAGACCACTGGGACAACATTAAACACAATAACATTCAAATTATACGGGTGCCAGAAGAAGAAGAGAAAAAGAAAGGGTCTGAGAAAATAGTTAAAGAGATTATAGTTGAAAATTTCACTAATATGGGAAAGGAAACAATCAACTCCAGGAAGTGCAAAGAGTCCCATACAAGATAAAACCAAGCAGAAACATGCCAAGACACATACTAATCAAACTATAAAAAGTTAAATACAAAGAAAAAATATTAAAAGCAGCAAGGGAAAAGCAACAAATAACACACAAGGGAATCCCCATAAGGTTAACAGCTGATCTTTCAGCAGAAACTCTGCAAGACACAAGGGAGTGGTAGGACATATTTAACATGATGAAAGGGAAAAACCTACACCCAAGATTACTCAACTCAGCAAGGATCTCATTCAGATTCGAGGGAGAAATTAAAATCTTTACAGAAAAGCAAAAGTTAAGAGAATTCAGCACCACCAAACCAGATTTACAACAAATGCTAAAGGAACTTCTCTAGGCAGGAAACACAAGAGAAGGAAAAGACCTACAAAAACAAACCCAAAACAATTAAGAAAATGGTATTAGGAACATACATATCGATAATTACCTTAAATGTAAATGGATTAAATGTTCCAACCAAAACACACAGACTGGCTGAATGGATACAAAAACAAGACCCATATATATGCTGTCTATAAGAGACCCACTTCATACCTAGGGACACATACAGACTGAAAGTGAGCGGATGGAAAAAGATATTCCATGCAAATGGAAATCAAAAGAAAGCTGGAGCAGCAACTCTCATATCAGACAAAATAGGCTTTAAATTAAAAACTATTACAAGGAACAAAGACGGACACTACACAATGATCAAGGGATCCATCCAAGAAGAAGATGTAACGATTGTAAACATTTATGCACCCAACATAGGAGCACTTCAATACATAAGGCAAACGCTAAGAGCCTTAAAAGGGGAAATCGACAGTAACACAATCGTAGTAGGAGACTTTAACACCCCACTTTCACCAACGGACAGATCATCCAAAATGAAAATAAATAAGGAAACACAAGCTTTAAATGACACAGTAGACCACATGGACTTAATTGATAATTATAGGCCATTCCATCCAAAATCAAGAGAATACACTTTCTCCTCAAGTGCTCATGGAACATTCTCCAGGACAGATCATATCTTGGGTCACAAATCAAGCCACAGTAAATTTAAGAAAATTGAAATCATATCAAGCATCTTTTCCGACCACAGTGCCATGAGACTAGGTATCAATTACAGGGAAAAAAACTGTAAAAAATACAAACACATGGAGGCTAAACAATATGCTACTAAATAACCAAGAGATCACTGAAGAAATGAAAGAGGAAATCAAAAAATACCTAGAAACAAATGACAATGAAAACACCATGACCCAAAACCTATGGGATGCAGCAAAAGCAGTTCTAAGAAGGAAGTTTATAGCAATACAATCCTACCTCAAGAAATAAGAAACATCTCAAACAAACCACCTAAAGTTACACCTAAAGCAATTATAGAAAGAAGAACAAAAAAACCCCAAAGTTAGCAGAAGGAAAGAAATCATAAATATCAGATCAGAAATAAATGAAAAAGAAATGAAGAAAACAAAGATCAATAAAACTAAAAGCTGGTTCTTTGAGAAGATAAACAAAATTGATAAACCATTAGCCAGACTCATCAAGAAAAAAGGAGAAGCTCATATCAACAGAAACAGAAATGAAAACAGAGAAGTAACAAATGACACTGCAGAAATACAAAGGATCCTGAGAGATTACTACAAGCAAGTAAATACCAATAAAATGGACAACCTGGAAGAAATGGACAAATTTTTAAAAAGCACAACCTTCTGAGACTGAACCAGGAAGAAATAGAAAATACAAACAGACCAATCACAAGCACTGAAATTGAAACTGTGATTATAAATCTTCCAACAAACAAAAGCCCAGGAGGAGATGGCTTCACAGGCGAATTCTATCAAACATTCAGAGAAGAGCTAACACCCATCCTTCTCAAACTCTTCCAAAATATAGCAGAGGGAGGAACCCTCCCAAACTCATTCTACAAGGCCACCATCACCCTGATACCAAAACCAGACAAAGACGTGACAAAGAAAGAAAACTACAGGCCAAAATCACTGATGAACATAGATGCAAGAATCCTAAACAAAATACTAGCAAACAGAATCCAACAGCACATTAAAAGGATCATACACCATGATCAAGTGTGGTTTATCCCAGGAATGCAAGGATTCTTCAATAGACTCAAATCAATCAATGTGATATATATACCATATTAACAAACAGAAGGATAAAAACCATGTGATATACTCAAAAGATGCAAAAGAAGCTTCTGACAAAATTCAACACCAATTTATGAAAAAAACTCTCCAGAATGTAGACACAGAGGGAACCTACCTCAACATAATAAAGGCCACATATGACGAGCCCACAGCCAACACTGTTCTCATTGGTGAAAAAACGAAACCATTTCCTCTGAGATCAGGAACAAGACAAGGTTTCCCACTCTCACCGCTATTATTCAACATAGTTTTGTAAGTTTTAGCCACAGCAATCAGAGAAGAAAAAGAAATAAAAGGAATCCAAATTGGGAAAGAAAAAGTAAAACTGTCACTGTTTGCAGATGACATGATACTATACATGGAGAATCCTAAAGATGCTACCAGAAAACTACTAGAGCTAATCAATGAATTTGGTAAAGTAGCAGGATACAAAATTAATGCACAGAAACCTCTTCCATTCTTACAAACTAATGACGAAAAATCTGAAAGAGAAGTTAAGGAAACACTCCCATTTACCATTGCATCGAAAAGAATAAAATACCTAGGATAAACCTACCTAAGGAGACGAAAGACCTGTATGCAGAAAACTATAAGACACTGATGAAAGATATTAAAGAGGATACAAACAGATGGAGAGATATACCATGTTCTTGGATGGGAAGAATCAACACTGTGAAAATGACTATACTACTCAAAGCAATCTACAGATTCAGTGCAATCCCTATCAAACTACCTAAGGCATCTTTCTCAGAACTAGAACAAAAAATTTTACAATTTGTATGAAAACACAAAAGACCCCGAAAAGCCAAAGCAATCTTGAGAAAGAAAAACAGAGCTGGAGGAATCAGGCTCCCAGACTTCAGACTATACTAGAAAGCTACAGTAATCAAGACAGTATGGTACTGGCACAAAAACAGAAAGATAGATCAATGGAACATGATAGAAAGCCCAGAGATAAGCCCACGCACATATGGTCACCTTATCTTTGATAAAGGAGGCAAGAATATACAGTGGAGAAAAGACAGCCTCTTCACTAAATGGTGCTGGAGTAACTGGACAGCTACATGTAAAAGAATGAAATTAGAACACTCCCTAACACCATGCACAAAAATAAACTCAAAATGGATTAGAGACCTAAATGCAAGGCCAGACACTATCAAAGTCTTAGAGGAAAACACAGGCAGAACACTCTATGACATAAATCACAGCAAGATCCTTTTTGACCCACCTCTTAGAGAAATGGAAATAAAAACAAAATCAAATGGAAACTTTTAATGAAACTTAAAAGCTTTTACACAGCAATGGAAACCATAAACAAGATGAAAAAACAACGCTCAGAATGGGAGAAAATATTTTCAAATGAAACAACTGACAAAAGATTAATCTCCAAAATATACAAGCAGCTCATGCAGCTCAATATCAAAAAAAAAAAAAAAAAAACCCAATCCAAAAATGGGCAGAAAGGCTAAACAGAAATTTCTCCAAAGAAGATATACAGATTGCCAACAAACGCATGAAAGGATGCTCAACATCACTAATCATTAGAGAAATGCAAATCAAAACTACAGCGAGGTATCACCTTACATCAGTCAGAATGGCCATCATCAAAAAATCTAGAAACAATAAATGCTGGAGAGGGTATGGAGAAAAGGGAACCCTCTTGCATGGTTGGTGGGAATGTAAATTGATACATCCACTATGGACAGCAGTATGGAGGTTCCTTAAAAAACTAAAAACAGAACTACCATATGACCCAGCAATCCCACTACTGGGCATATACCCTGAGAAAACCATAATTCAAAAAGAATCATGTACCAAAATGTTCACTGCAGCTTTCTTTACAATAGCCAGGGCAGGGAAGCAACCTAAATGCCCACTGACAGATGAATGGATAAAGAAGATGTTTCACATATATACAATGGAATATTACTCAGCCATAAAAAGAAACGGAATTGAGTTATTTGTAGTGAGGTGGATGGACCTAGAGTCTGTCATACAGAGTGAAGTCAGAAAGAGAAAAACAAATACTGCATGCTAACACATATATATGGAATCTAAAAAGTAAAATGGTTCTGATGAACCTAGTGGCAGGACAGGAACAAAGACGCAGATGTAGAGAATGGACTTGAGGACACTGGGAGGTGGAAGGGTAAGTTGGGACAAAGTGAGAGAGTAGCACTGACATATATACACTACCAAATGTAAAATAGCTAGCTAGTGGGAAGCAGCTACATTGAACAGGGAGATCAGCTCGGTGCTTTGTAACCACCTGGAGGGGTGGGATAGGGAGGTTGGGAGGGAGGCTCAAGAGGGAGGGGATATGGGGATATATGTATACATATAGCTGACTCACTTTGTTATAAAGCAGAAACTAACACAACATTGTAAAGTAATTATACTCCAATAAATATGTTTAAAAAAAGAGGGCTTCCCTGGTGGCACAGTGGTTGAGAGTCTGCCTGCCGATACAGGGGACATGGGTTTGTGCCCCAGTCCGGGAAGATCCCACATGCCGCGGAGCGGCTGGGCCCGTGAGCCACGGCCGCTGGGCCTACGCGTCCAGAGCCTGAGCTCCGCAACAGGAGAGGCCACAACAGTGAGAGGCCTGCGTACCGAAAAAAAAAAAAAAAAAAAAAAGGCCTTGGCCCTAGAGATAAAGACTATAAATGTAGATTACTGTGTAAGGTACAGTGGATGTGTTTAGTTAAAATAAAGAGTTTAAGGTATTTAAGGTATCAAATGTTTATGATTATTCAAATTAACTGACTTTCCTAATTACCTGAAAAACCTACAAGTCCCATTTACAGCTGATTAAAGGGTAAAGAGTCATGTTTTGTTTTTTTCACCAGGTACCTAGAATGCTGCCTTTGTGTAGTGTGCCTACCATTTAACCAGATTTTTCACTCAGAATCCAAATAATTTCTTCCGCAATAGTTCCATTTGTAATGAGGGATTAGGATTTGGGTGGGGGGAAATACCAACAGAAATCATTTTAGTACTAGTGTCCCTTTTAAATTTCTATCATTGAACTAGTGTTACATAGTGATAAATTACTCTTGTTTTAGTTATTTTTAAAAGCAAGAACCTACCACATGCAGGCACTGGAACTGGTACATTACACACTTTCACGCTTCCATTCCCTTAGTCTTATAGAAACTATCATCCTCATTTTACAGAGAGGGAAGTTCAGATCAGTGTATGTGTTCTTTAGTGTAGAATTCCTTCAAATAAGTTTTGAAATAGTTATGTCCCAGTTACTGTTGCTGTGTGAAAAGCTACCCCATAATTTAGCACGTAAAAACAACCATTTTTTTTTCACGTTTACACATTCCATGAAACAAAATCTAGACAACGTCTAGAGGGAAGAGTTTGTCTGTACTCAACAGTGTCTGAGTCCTCAGCCAGGAGTTCTTGATGGCTAAGGATGACTTTATGGATGAAATCTGAAATCACCTGGAGCATCTTCACTCAGGTCTGACAGTTCATGATGGCTATTGGCTGGGTCCTTAGGTGCAACTGTAGGTTACAGCCCCTACTCCATGTGGCCTGGGCTTCCCCATAATATGACAACCTCAGGGTGGTCAAACTGCATAATTGGCAATTCTAGGTTCCAAAAGCAGGTATCTAGCAAACAAAAGAAAAGCTGCATTACCTTTTAACCTACCCTAGGAAATCACAGTGTTACTTCTGCCCCATGCTACTGGTTCAAACTGAGTCACAAGCCTGTATAGATTGAAGGGGAAAAAAAAGATAAAAGACACAGATTGCTTCTTTCAATGTGAGTAGTGTCAAAGGCTTTGTGGCCATTATTTTATTTTATTTTTTAATAATTTTTATTGGCGTATAGTTGATTTACAATGTTGTGTTAAGTTTCAGGTAGACAAACATCATACGATATCATCTAAAAACAGTGGCCATTATTTTAAACCATCAGAAGATAGAAATAATAAGTTTAAAGTGCCTTTTAGAGCAATCCTGGTTTGATGATGTATTTTTACTACTCACAATATTGTAGGCATTATCTTTATTAGGAAGATATTTCAATGAAAAAAAATGGGAAGGATGAAGTATTCAGGAAGGGGTTGCAAATTCAGATGAATACACAGGCCATGCAGCTAATATAAATGAATAAAAGGGGTCAAGTTTATTAATAGTGAGATTCCCTCATCAAAGAGAAACTGAAAATCTGGATAAATCAGTGAAATCTCCTGATTTTTAAAACATGTGGATTTTTAAAACTCATTCCTCATAATGAACAGGAGTTAGCTTGTCACTGACTTAGAGGGCTGAGAAAACTCCCAGGTAAGTGGTAATCACTTTCATAGATATCCATCAAATAAAAAATTGTATTCTCTATCAGTTGCAAGAACAGCAAACTGGTGGCATATGTGTATTATTCCAGGAAGAATGAGGGGAGCCCTGCAGTTTCCCAAGCTTAACTCCACTGAAAGAGTTTCCAGTCCATGGCACAGGCTGGGGAAACTCAGGTGGTGCTAGGCAAATTCCCTGATTGAGGATATGAACCATGAGTGTCCAAAGAGAGCATGACAGCTAGCATTCACAGGCAGAGTACCAAGAGGAAAGAGTTACACAGAAAAAGACTACGGATCTGCAGAGAGTGCTCCTGGAGAATTCAGCATATTACTGGCAAATATCTGGTATCCAATCAAAAATTACCAGGCATGGAAAGAAATGGGACAAACAGAATCCATTATGAGGAGAAAACTCAATCCATTGAAACCAATCCAGAATTTACCCAGATATTAGAATGAACAGAAAAGAACATTAAAATTATTATAATGCATTCTAGATATTTTTTTAAAAAACCACAGAGGAAAGACTGTACTTGTTAAGTACAAACATGGACAATATAAAAAACACCCAAATTGAACTTGGACAAATGAGAACTACAATGTGTAAGAGGAAAAGCACTGGACGGGATTAATGACAGATTAGATACTGCAGAAGAAAAGATTAGAGAATTTAATGACACAAAAATGAAAAAGAGAAAGAAAGAATTTTTTTTAAATAGAACAGAGAATCAGTGCACTGTGGCACAACTTCAAACAGTGTAACCTATGTGTCATTACAGTGTTTGAAAAAGTACAGGGACAGAAAAAATATTTGAAGAAATAATGACTAATTTTTTTTCCAATTTAACATAACCTATAAGCCCCAAAATCCAAGAAGTTCTATAAACTTCAAGCACCGGAAAGATGAAAAAAAAATGTTTACCAAATAACAGCATAATCAAATTACTTAAAAATAGAGAAAATCTTTTTTTTAAAACCATTTTTTAAAAATTGAAGTATAAGGCTTCCCTGGTGGCACAGTGATTGAGAGTCCACCTGCTGATGCAGGGGACACGGGTTTGTGCCCTGGTCCGGGAAGATCCCACATGTCGGGGAGTGGCTGGGCCTGTAAGCCACGGCCGCTGAGCCTGCGCGTCTGGAGCCTGTGCTCCGCAACGGGAGAGGCCACAGCAGTTTTTTTTGTTTTGAAATAATTTCAGATTTACAGAAGAGTTACATGAACAGTATGAGGAAATCCTACCCCATGCTAATATTTAAGATTTTTGCATGTGCTTGCGTGTGTGCTCTTTCTTTCCCTCTTCCCCCCCACCCCGCCACAGACACATTTTTTTTTTTAAGGTATCAAATGTTTATGATTATTCAAATTAACTGACTTTCCTAATTACCTGAAAAACCTACAAGTCCCATTTACAGCTGATTAAAGGGTAAAGAGTCATGTTTTGTTTTTTCACCAGGTACCTAGAATGCTGCCTTTGTGTAGTGTGCTTTCCATTTAACCAGATTTTTCACTCAGAATCCAAATAATTTCTTCCGCAATAGTTCCATTTGTAATGAGGGATTAGGATTTGGGTGGGGGGAAATACCAACAGAAATCATTTTAGTACTAGTGTCCCTTTTAAATTTCTATCATTGAACTAGTGTTACATAGTGATAAATTACTCTTGTTTTAGTTATTTTTAAAAGCAAGAACCTACCACATGCAGGCACTGGAACTGGTACATTACACACTTTCACGCTTCCATTCCCTTAGTCTTATAGAAACTATCATCCTCATTTTACAGAGAGGGAAGTTCAGATCAGTGTATGTGTTCTTTAGTGTAGAATTCCTTCAAATAAGTTTTGAAATAGTTATGTCCCAGTTACTGTTGCTGTGTGAAAAGCTACCCCATAATTTAGCACGTAAAAACAACCATTTTTTTTTCACGTTTACACATTCCATGAAACAAAATCTAGACAACGTCTAGAGGGAAGAGTTTGTCTGTACTCAACAGTGTCTGAGTCCTCAGCCAGGAGTTCTTGATGGCTAAGGATGACTTTATGGATGAAATCTGAAATCACCTGGAGCATCTTCACTCAGGTCTGACAGTTCATGATGGCTATTGGCTGGGTCCTTAGGTGCAACTGTAGGTTACAGCCCCTACTCCATGTGGCCTGGGCTTCCCCATAATATGACAACCTCAGGGTGGTCAAACTGCATAATTGGCAATTCTAGGTTCCAAAAGCAGGTATCTAGCAAACAAAAGAAAAGCTGCATTACCTTTTAACCTACCCTAGGAAATCACAGTGTTACTTCTGCCCCATGCTACTGGTTCAAACTGAGTCACAAGCCTGTATAGATTGAAGGGGAAAAAAAAGATAAAAGACACAGATTGCTTCTTTCAATGTGAGTAGTGTCAAAGGCTTTGTGGCCATTATTTTATTTTATTTTTTAATAATTTTTATTGGCGTATAGTTGATTTACAATGTTGTGTTAAGTTTCAGGTAGACAAACATCATACGATATCATCTAAAAACAGTGGCCATTATTTTAAACCATCAGAAGATAGAAATAATAAGTTTAAAGTGCCTTTTAGAGCAATCCTGGTTTGATGATGTATTTTTACTACTCACAATATTGTAGGCATTATCTTTATTAGGAAGATATTTCAATGAAAAAAAATGGGAAGGATGAAGTATTCAGGAAGGGGTTGCAAATTCAGATGAATACACAGGCCATGCAGCTAATATAAATGAATAAAAGGGGTCAAGTTTATTAATAGTGAGATTCCCTCATCAAAGAGAAACTGAAAATCTGGATAAATCAGTGAAATCTCCTGATTTTTAAAACATGTGGATTTTTAAAACTCATTCCTCATAATGAACAGGAGTTAGCTTGTCACTGACTTAGAGGGCTGAGAAAACTCCCAGGTAAGTGGTAATCACTTTCATAGATATCCATCAAATAAAAAATTGTATTCTCTATCAGTTGCAAGAACAGCAAACTGGTGGCATATGTGTATTATTCCAGGAAGAATGAGGGGAGCCCTGCAGTTTCCCAAGCTTAACTCCACTGAAAGAGTTTCCAGTCCATGGCACAGGCTGGGGAAACTCAGGTGGTGCTAGGCAAATTCCCTGATTGAGGATATGAACCATGAGTGTCCAAAGAGAGCATGACAGCTAGCATTCACAGGCAGAGTACCAAGAGGAAAGAGTTACACAGAAAAAGACTACGGATCTGCAGAGAGTGCTCCTGGAGAATTCAGCATATTACTGGCAAATATCTGGTATCCAATCAAAAATTACCAGGCATGGAAAGAAATGGGACAAACAGAATCCATTATGAGGAGAAAACTCAATCCATTGAAACCAATCCAGAATTTACCCAGATATTAGAATGAACAGAAAAGAACATTAAAATTATTATAATGCATTCTAGATATTTTTTTAAAAAACCACAGAGGAAAGACTGTACTTGTTAAGTACAAACATGGACAATATAAAAAACACCCAAATTGAACTTGGACAAATGAGAACTACAATGTGTAAGAGGAAAAGCACTGGACGGGATTAATGACAGATTAGATACTGCAGAAGAAAAGATTAGAGAATTTAATGACACAAAAATGAAAAAGAGAAAGAAAGAATTTTTTTTAAATAGAACAGAGAATCAGTGCACTGTGGCACAACTTCAAACAGTGTAACCTATGTGTCATTACAGTGTTTGAAAAAGTACAGGGACAGAAAAAATATTTGAAGAAATAATGACTAATTTTTTTTCCAATTTAACATAACCTATAAGCCCCAAAATCCAAGAAGTTCTATAAACTTCAAGCACCGGAAAGATGAAAAAAAAATGTTTACCAAATAACAGCATAATCAAATTACTTAAAAATAGAGAAAATCTTTTTTTTAAAACCATTTTTTAAAAATTGAAGTATAAGGCTTCCCTGGTGGCACAGTGATTGAGAGTCCACCTGCTGATGCAGGGGACACGGGTTTGTGCCCTGGTCCGGGAAGATCCCACATGTCGGGGAGTGGCTGGGCCTGTAAGCCACGGCCGCTGAGCCTGCGCGTCTGGAGCCTGTGCTCCGCAACGGGAGAGGCCACAGCAGTGAGAGGCCCGCGTACCACAAAGAAATAAAAAATAAAAAATAAACTGAGGTATAGTTAGTTTACAGGAAAGTGATTCATATTTTTTTTCAGATTCTTTTCCATTATAGGTTATTACAAGATATTGAGTGTAGTTCCCTGTGCTATGCAGTAGGTCCTTGTTGGTTATTTATTTTATATATAATAGTATGTATATGTTAATCCCAAACTCCTAATTTATCTCCCCCCAACCCTGCTATCCCCTTTGGTAACCATAAGCTTGTTTTCTATGTCTGTAAGTATATTTCTGTTTTGTAAATAAGTTCATTTGTATTGTTTTTTTAGATTCCACATGTAAGTGATATCATATGATATTTGTCTCTCCCTGTCTGACTTACTTCACTTAAGATGATAATCTTTAGGTCCATCCAGGTTGCTACAAATGGCATTATTTCACTCTCTTTTTATGGCTTAGTAATAGTCCATTGTATATATAAAGTTGCCATTATATAGGATGAATAAGTCTAGAGATTGAATCTTCAGCATAATGACTATAGTTAATTATACTGTATTAAACGTGAAAACTTGCTAAGAGTAGACTGGTGTAAGTAGTGCAAGATAAAGGTCCAATTTCATTCTTTTGTATATGGATATCCAGTTTTCCCAACATCATTTACTGAAGAGACTATGCTTTCCCTATTTTGTATTCTTGGCATCCTCGTCAAAAATCACTTGACCGTCTATGCTTGGGTTTATTTCTGGGCTTTTTATTCTGTTCCATTTGTCTATGCGTCTGTTTTTAAGCCAGTACCATACTGTTTTGATGACTATAGCTTTGTAATATAATTTGAAATTAGGTAGTGTAATGCCTCCAACTCTGTTCTTCTGGCTCAATATTGCATTGCCTATTCAGGGTCTTCTGTGGTTCCATGGGAATTTCAGAATTTTTTCTATTTCTATGAAAAGTTCCATTGGAATTTTCCTAGTGACTTTATTGGAACAGAATAAACCCAAGAAAGCCCAGAAATAAACCCAAGCATAGATGGCCTTAGCTCAAATGTCCCCCTCCTCAAAGAAGTCTTCCCAGATGCCTTACTCTAACCAGTCTCTATCTAACCCATTACACTGCTTTACTCTCTGCACAGCACTGATTTATCACTACCTGAAATCAACACAGTTGTTTGCTTGTTTCTGTCTATCCCCACTAAAATATAAGCCTCAGGGGAGAAGAAGGCTCAAGCTATCATGCTACACTCACAATACTTAGCCCATAGCCAGGGCCTGGTTCATGGTTGCATGATGCTGGTTAAATGAGAGAGTTACAAATTCCCTCTACAGGGAAGAGTCACCAAGCCTTTTAATTTCCTTTGAACATCCAAACTCTGGACATTTCCATGTCTCTGTGCTTTGCTTTTCTACACTGCATACCAAATCTCTGGCTTTTCTGTTCCTTAAAACACTTATTTAGTGTTAGGATGACAGAAGCAGTCTCTAAACTTCCAGTTTTGCTCCCAAGATACCTCTCAAGGAATCTGAACTCCTTAAGTCTACCTGGCATCAGAGTGTCATGAGCTGAAATCATCCAAAGAAGACTGATGTTTACAGGAGAACACAAAACAAAGAAGAAAAACTCTTTGCTTCTCCTTGCATAGATTTCATTAACAACTGTACTACATCCATCAAAGGTCAAGACCACTTTCCCGCTACATCCATGACATGCATGAATACAGTATGTAATTCAGCATACAGAGTGGAGGTAGTCTGGGTTCAAATTCCAGCTCCAGTACAAATTTGCTGGGTTTAAATGGCTAACCTCTCTGTCTCTGTTTATAAGATAAAGATCAAATCTAATTCATAGGATTGTTGGGAGGATTCAATGAGACATTCCATTTGAAGGTATCTGCATAGCACCTAGTGTGGAATTAAGTGCTCCGTAAAGTGCTGTCAACAATGACTGTTGATTAATGTTATTAGTGACACCTGACATCTTTTCACTTTTTGTAATGCCTTCAAATTTTTTTAGGATCTGGTGTGTGGAATGTATAGGCTAGGGATTGTATGGCATGAAAAAATAATGCATAACACTTTCATTTTACAGTTTATAGATTACAAGGAAGAAGGAAAGGTGAAGGGTGCGTTTACAGTCTTATTCTGTCTCCTACAGGCAATCTTCCTGGCTGTAGTTAGGCAAGTCCAGTAGACCACTGACATTAGTAAGGTCATGTGTTTGTGCCACAGAAGGCACCCCTCACTGCTCTGCCCTTCCTGCATTCCCTTCTCCTGTGTTTGAGAAGAAAGCTATGCCTGAGACGAAAGGTCATCCACCAATATCAGTGTTGCCTGGAACAAGGTACATGAGCAGACAGCAGAGGGGCAGCAGTGCCAAGGCCAGCTATTGCAGGGTCAAGGGCTGAGCAATCCTATACCCCTGGGGCTGACCTGAGCTGGAGCACTGTTCCACCTCCATGCCAGAGAGAGGGAGCACGCCTGAGCCCCAGAAAGCTTTCTCATGGCAGGAGAAGAAAGGGAAGCTGTCAGCTCAAAAAGCTGAACACAGGAGGTTCAATCGACAGAGAGCCTCCTCATTCAAGTAACATGAGATCTGGGAGAAAAAGGCAAAAGAAGAGCTGGAACCCAGTCAGGTTTTTTTCTTTCTTTCCTTTGCCAAAGCTCCTATTGGGCATGGGGGGAGGGAGGAAAGAGGAAGGGTTACATGACACAAAAGAGACTGCTCAGAGCTGATGCCAACTTGGTACCTTAGAATTAGTGAGTTGCAGGGGTGAGGGGAGTGGGTTGGGGCCTCTTCCCTGATCCCAGGAGATGAGGGAAAATGATCCTTTCAAAGCCATTTGCTCAGTGAGCACAAAGCATACTGTTAAGATTCAACACCAAGAGTTTTTTTGTTTGTTTTTTTGCTGCATTTAAGGGGAGGAGGTAAAAATAACAATAGAAAGTAAAGGAGATGTTAAAGAGCCAAACCAGAGAGTGTAGACAGTGAAGTAGGGTGAAAGAAAACTTCATTTAACAGCTAGTAGGGGGTTTTCTCAAGGTGGGGGACTGTCTTTGTAAGCAGGCTGCTCTAGGTGGGAGGTTCTATATGGAGACAGTGAAATCAAACGATAAAAAACTTGTCTACGTAGGAATTTCAAAGGATTTAGGACTGGACAACACAGCAAGGGGTAAGCATGGCAGGAGGGAGAAGCGTACAGTGAAGAGTGATCATGGAGATATTCTCGTATATTTTAAGAAGATTTGACGTCTAAATTTAAGTTGTTTGCAATTTTGAAATGTCAACATTTCTGCCACCCCGACTTGGAGGAAGATGTACAACACACCTATGCCTGGTGACAATGATCTGGGGTAACTGAGGTAACAGGGCAATGTTCCTGATTTGGAAGGCAGAGAAAGAGAAGAGTTGCCAGATGTGAGAACTGAATATGGTTGAGAGTTCACTGAGGGCAGAGCCAGATGCCAGAGAACTTTCACATACTCCCTTCGTCCCACTCCCCTATTCCCTGCCCCCACCTACACACACACACACACACACACACACACACACACACACACACACACACACACACACACACACAC